>NC_090066.1:12284056-12612451 GCF_038355195.1 Osmerus mordax | reverse complement strand
AGGTAATTGTGTTGTTCTCACATACTTTCTTAATTTCTATTTTGCATACTCAGACGTTTGTTAGATCTTCAGTTTTTGGAAGTAAGAATGCTGTTTTGTCAGGACTAGGGTTTTGTCGATATTTTTGTACTCTTTTAAAACTTGAAAATATTGAGATCTAGTAAATCAGTATAACATAAACATCTGTAGACATGAAGTGGCAGCTTCAGGCATTTGTAGCTATTAACATTTTGGCGGCTGCAGCAGCCATTTAGGTTTTGGCTGAGCTGGCTAGCCAGCCAATAACTTCATCAGCCAGCCATTATTCTCAAAACAAATGGCTTCGGGGTCTAGCTCACCAAGCCCCCTCCCTTCACTCCTTGGCTTGAAATAAAAGCCCTTGTGGATCTTGATGGTATTGCATTTCAGATTTGGTATCCCATTGGTAAGTCTACAGCATGGATGTTTCTATACAGTGACAATTTGTGAAGAATATACATTTTTCAATGGTTCGCAATGTTTTGGAGGAATCCGCCATTGCTGCTTGCAGCTATATTTAGGATTCCTCCGTAAGGAGGAAACCTATTGTTATTGTTAGTTTTATTATTATTATTATTATTATTCTAGTTCCATGGGAGTCAATGGCAGCCCCTAGAACCCTTGGATAACTTTTTGTTAAATTTGGCACAGTCATTAAGGACAGTTCCTTCTATACCTACACCAAGTTTCATGTATCCCATCAGACCACTCTAGCGCCACCAATGGGTCAAAGTTGGACTTGTGTTTACACACGCAACTTTTGAACCATATGACTGATTTTCAAAAATGAGGTACCATTGGATTCCCTGGATCAAGCCGAGTTCAACGCACCCTTTGACGTCAATTTCCGGTTATATAGATTTTCCGCTATTTCCGGTTGTATCAAAAACCTTTGAAAGCCTACTCCTCCTACAATTTTTGTCATATTTTCTTCAAAAAGACCAGAGATGATCTTCAGACCAAGCCTCACAAAAGTTATCCCATGGCGTTTTGATTTTCTAAACCGTTTGTCCGGCACAGCCAATCAAAATCAGCAAAAAAGTAACTAAACAGGAACTTGGGTCAAATCTCAGCAAATCTTTGAGATATCAACACTAAACTTGGTATATCAGTAGACGACACTACAACATGTTACCATGTGCAAAGGCAACTTCATATCTCAAAAAATGATTGATATAAAGCAAATCGAATTTATCGCTAACGCTAAAATAATGCTTTACACATCCGCCGGTCAAAAACTGATACTTTGATTCAATCACAAGTTCATATGAAGATTCTTGAGAATGTTTAGTACACAAATCTGAGGAAAAGTTGACTGTAACATGAAAAGTCGATTTGTGGTGAATATTTGAAACATGCATGCTTGGCTAATTGATGACGAAATTTTCAATGCAATGTCTCCCCTGCTCTTCAGCGCGCGCGTGCTCCACATTCTCACACACTCAGCCTTTCCCTTGACACACACGCGGGCTTGGCGAGACGCATACACAACATTTCAGGCAATTGTGGGCTGACCAAGCCCCCACTCATTCCTTGGCTTGAAGTGAAGGCCCTTGTGGATCTTGATGGTAATGCATTTTAGAAAAAGTTCTCAAAATCCTGAAACATTGATAGTATAGGCCAGGAGTAACTACCACACCACAAATGATGCACCATTATCCATAGGTGGCGCTACGGCCAAGCCCCAATTTTCCATTTACAAAGTGATGCCATTCGCATCCCATTTGTCCCAAAATTCTGAAATTCATTAGATATGCCTTATTTCTCATGAGGAACAAAAAAGCCTCAATAACCTATAACGGCCGCCATATTGGATTTTTTTGTACAATAAAGATTTAGGAAACACGTTTTTTTGCTACTTCTCCTACAATTTTTGTCCAATCTTCCCCAGAATTGGCAGGTATCATCGTCAGAGCAACCCTCACTGAATTCTTCAACAGATTTTTGAATTTCAAAACCGTTTGTCCGGCACAGCCAATCAAACTCGTCAACAAAGCAACCAAACAGGAAGTTGGATCAAATCTCAGCAAATCTTTGAAATATCACCACCAAACTTGGTGTGTCACGTGAAAGACACTACATCATGTTCCCATGTGAGAAGGCAAATTAATATCTTCAAAAATGATTGAAATAAAGGAAATCTAATTTATTTCTAACGCTAAAATAATGCTTTACACATTCGCCGGTGCAAAACTGATACTCTGATACAATCACAAGTTCATGAAGACTCTTGAGAATGTTTAGTACACAAATCTCAGAAAAAGTTGACTGTAAGGTGAAAAGTTGAATTTTGGTGAATATTTGAAAAATGCATGCTTGGCTAATTGCTAATGAAATTTCCAATGTAATGTCTCCCTCTGCTCCTCAGCGCGCGCGCTCCACATTCTCACACACTCAGCCTTTCCCTTGACACACTCGCAAGCTTGACGAGACGCATACACAACATTTCAGGCAATTGTGGGCTGACCAAGCCCCCACTCATTGCTTGGTCTTTAGCAAAGGCCCATGTGGATCTTGATGGTATTGCATTTCCGATTTTGTATACAATGGTAAAAAGTTCTCAAAATCCTGAAACATTGATAGTATAGGCCAAGAGTAACTACCACACCACAAATGGCCCAATATCACCCATAAGTGACGCTACAGGCCACGCCCTGATACACAAAGATACAAGGCTTTCTGGAATGGGTAGGCTCACCAAGCCCCCTCCCTTCACTCCTTGGCTTGAAATAAAAGCCCTTGTGGATCTTGATGGTATTGCATTTCAGATTTGGTATCCCATTGGTAAGTCTGCAGCATGGAATTTTACAGTGACAATTTGTAAAGAATATACATTTTTCAGTGGTTTGCAATGTTTGGAGGAATCCGCCATTGCTGCTTGCAGTTATATTTATTATTATTATTCTAGTTCCATGGGAGTCAATGGCAGCCCTTGGATAACTTTTTGTTAAATTTGGCACACTCATTAAGGACAGTTCCTTCTATACCTACACCAAGTTTCATGTATCCCATCAGACCACTCTAGCGCCACCAATGGGTCAAAGTTGGACTTGTGTTTACACACGCAACTTTTGAACCGTATGACTGATTTTCAAAAATGAGGTACCATTGGATTCCCTGGATCAAGACGAGTTCAACGCACCCTATGACGTCAATTTCCGGTTATATAGATTTTCCGCTATTTCCGGTTGTATCAAAAACCTTTGAAAGCCTACTCCTCCTACAATTTTTGTCATATCTTCTTCAAAATGACCAGAGATGATCTTCAGACCAAGCCTCACAAAAGTTATCCCATGGCGTTTTGATTTTATAAACCGTTTGTCCGGCACAGCCAATCAAAATCAGCAAAAAAGTAACTAAACAGGAACTTGGGTCAAATCTCAGCAAATCTTTGAGATATCAACACTAAACTTGGTATATCAGTAGACGACACTACAACATGTTACCATGTGCAAAGGCAACTTCATATCTCAAAAAATGATTGATATAAAGCAAATTGAATTTATCGCTAACGCTAAAATAATGCTTTACACATCCGCCGGTCAAAAACTGATACTTTGATTCAATCACAAGTTCATATGAAGATTCTTGAGAATGTTTAGTACACAAATCTGAGGAAAAGTTGACTGTAACATGAAAAGTCGATTTGTGGTGAATATTTGAAACATGCATGCTTGGCTAATTGATGACGAAATTTCCAATGAAATGTCTCCCCTGCTCTTCAGCGCGCGCGTGCTCCACATTCTCACACACTCAGCCTTTCCCTTGACACACGCGCGGGCTTGGCGAGACGCATACACAACATTTCAGGCAATTGTGGGCTGACCAAGCCCCCACTCATTCCTTGGCTTGAAGTGAAGGCCCTTGTGGATCTTGATGGTAATGCATTTTAGAAAAAGTTCTCAAAATCCTGAAACATTGATAGTATAGGCCAGGAGTAACTACCACACCACTAATGACGCACCATTATCCATAGGTGGCGCTACGGCCAAGCCCCAATTGTCCATTTACAAAGTGATGCCATTCGCATCCCATTTGTCCCAAAATTCTGAAATTCATTAGATATGCCTTATTTCTCATGAGGAACAAAAAAGCCTCAATAACCTATAACGGCCGCCATATTGGATTTTTTTGTACAATAAAGATTTAGGAAACACGTTTTTTTGCTACTTCTCCTACAATTTTTGTCCAATCTTCCCCAGAATTGGCAGGTATCATCGTCAGAGCAACCCTCACTGAATTCTTCAACAGATTTTTGAATTTCAAAACCGTTTGTCCGGCACAGCCAATCAAACTCGTCAACAAAGCAACCAAACAGGAAGTTGGATCAAATCTCAGCAAATCTTTGAAATATCACCACCAAACTTGGTGTGTCACGTGAAAGACACTACATCATGTTCCCATGTGAGAAGGCAAATTAATATCTTCAAAAATGATTGAAATAAAGGAAATCTAATTTATTTCTAACGCTAAAATAATGCTTTACACATTCGCCGGTGCAAAACTGATACTCTGATACAATCACAAGTTCATGAAGACTCTTGAGAATGTTTAGTACACAAATCTCAGAAAAAGTTGACTGTAAGATGAAAAGTTGAATTTAGGTGAATATTTGAAAAATGCATGCTTGGCTAATTGTTAAGGAAATTTCCAATGAAATGTCTCCCCTGCTCCTCAGCACGCGCGCTCCACATTCTCACACACTCAGCCTTTCCCTTGACACACGCGCGGGCTTGGCGAGACGCATACACAACATTTCAGGCAATTGTGGGCTGACCAAGCCCCCACTCATTCCTTGGCTTGAAGTGAAGGCCCTTGTGGATCTTGATGGTAATGCATTTTAGAAAAAGTTCTCAAAATCCTGAAACATTGATAGTATAGGCCAGGAGTAACTACCACACCACAAATGACGCACCATTATCCATAGGTGGCGCTACGGCCAAGCCCCAATTTTCCATTTACAAAGTGATGCCATTCGCATCCCATTTGTCCCAAAATTCTGAAATTCATTAGATATGCCTTATTTCTCATGAGGAACAAAAAAGCCTCAATAACCTATAACGGCCGCCATATTGGATGTTTTTGTACAATAAAGATTTAGGAAACACGTTTTTTTGCTACTTCTCCTACAATTCTTGTCCAATCTTCCCCAGAATTGGCACGTATCATCGTCAGAGCAACCCTCACTGAATTCTTTAACAGATTTTTGAATTTCAAAACCGTTTGTCCGGTACAGCCAATCAAAATCGTCAACAAAGCAACCAAACAGGAAGTTGGATCAAATCTCAGCAAATCTTTGAAATATCAACACCAAACTTGGTAAGATGACTCGGAACCGTCTTCTGAGGATGTCCAATCAATTTGGTGTCATGTGATCGTGTCATGTGATCGGCGTGGCCGCAGGAACCAAAAATGTTTTTTGGCCAATAACTGTTGATTTGTTTGCCTTTAGTTCATGAAAACTCTTGAGAATGTTTAGTACACAAATCTCAGAAAAAGTTGACTGTAAGATGAAAAGTTGAATTTTGGTGAATATTTGAAAAATGCATGCTTGGCTAATTGTTAAGGAAATTTCCAATGAAACGTCTCCCTCTGCTCCTCAGCGCGCGCGCTACACATTCTCACACACTCAGCCTTTCCCTTGACACACGCGCAAGCTTGACGAGACGCATACACAACATTTCAGGCAATTGTGGGCTGACCAAGCCCCCACTCATTGCTTGGTCTTTAGCAAAGGCCCATGTGGATCTTGATGGTATTGCATTTCCGATTTTGTATGCAATGGTAAAAGTTCTCAAAATCCTGAAACATTTATAGTATAGGCCAAGAGTAACTACCACACCACAAATGGCCCAATATCACCCATAAGTGACGCTACAGGCCACGCCCTGATACACAAAGATACAAGGCTTTCTGGAATGGGTAGGCTCAACCAAGCCCCCTCCCTTCACTCCTTGGCTTTAAATAAAAGCCCTTGTGGATCTTGATGGTATTGCATTTCATATTTGGTATCCCATTGGTAAGTCTGCAGCATGGAATTTTACAGTGACTATTTGTAAAGAATATACATTTTTCAGTGGTTTGCAATGTTTGGAGGAATCCGCCATTGCTGCTTGCAGTTATATTTATTATTATTATTCTAGTTCCATGGGAGTCAATGGCAGCCCCTAGACCCCTTGGATAACTTTTTGACAAATTTGGCACACTCATTAAGGACAGTTCCTTCTATACCTACACCAAGTTTCATGTATCCCATCAGACCACTCTAGCGCCACCAATGGGTCAAAGTTGGACTTGTGTTTACACACGCAACTTTTGAACCGTATGACTGATTTACAAAAATGAGGTACCATTGGATTCCCTGGATGAAGACGAGTTCAACGCACCCTATGACGTCAATTTCCGGTTGTATAGATTTTCCGCTATTTCCGGTTGTATCAAAAACCTTTGAAAGCCTACTCCTCCTACAATTATTGTCATATCTTCTTCAAAATGACCATAGATGATCTTCAGACCAAGCCTCACAAAAGTTATCCCATGGCGTTTTGATTTTCTAAACCGTTTGTCCGGCACAACCAATCAAAATCAGCAAAAAAGTAACCAAACAGGAACTTGGGTCAAATCTCAGCAAATCTTTGAGATATCAACACTAAACTTGGTATATCGGTGGACGACACTACAACATGTTACCATGTGCAAAGGCAACTTCATATCTCAAAAGATGATTGATATAAAGCAAATCGAATTTATCGCTAACGCTAAAATAATGCTTTACACATCCGCCGGTCAAAAACTGATACTTTGATTCAATCACAAGTTCATATGAAGACTCTTGAGAATGTTTAGTACACAAATCTGAGGAAAAGTTGACTGTAACATGAAAAGTCGATTTTATGTGAATATTTGAAACATGCATGCTTGGCTAATTGCTAACGAAATTTTCAATGAAATGTCTCCCCTGCTCTTCAGCGCGCGCGTGCTCCACATTCTCACACACTCAGCCTTTCCCTTGACACACGCGCGGGCTTGGCGAGACGCATACGCAACATTTCAGGCAATTGTGGGCTGACCAAGCCCCCACTCATTCCTTGGCTTGAAGTGAAGGCCCTTGTGGATCTTGATGGTAATGCATTTTAGAAAAAGTTCTCAAAATCCTGAAACATTGATAGTATAGGCCAGGAGTAACTACCACACCACAAATGACGCACCATTATCCATAGGTGGCGCTACGGCCAAGCCCCAATTTTCCATTTACAAAGTGATGCCATTCGCATCCCATTTGTCCCAAAATTCTGAAATTCATTAGATATGCCTTATTTCTCATGAGGAACAAAAAAGCCTCAATAACCTATAACGGCCGCCATATTGGATGTTTTTGTACAATAAAGATTTAGGAAACACGTTTTTTTGCTACTTCTCCTACAATTCTTGTCCAATCTTCCCCAGAATTGGCAGGTATCATCGTCAGAGCAACCCTCACTGAATTCTTTAACAGATTTTTGAATTTCAAAACCGTTTGTCCGGTACAGCCAATCAAAATCGTCAACAAAGCAACCAAACAGGAAGTTGGATCAAATCTCAGCAAATCTTTGAAATATCAACACCAAACTTGGTGTGTCACGTGAAAGACACTACGTCATGTTCCCATGTAGGAAGGCAAATTAATATCTTCAAAAATGATTGAAATGAAGGAAATCAAATTTATTTCTAACGCTAAAATAATGCTTTACACATCCGCCAGTCAAAAAACTCTGATTCAATCACAAGTTCATGAAGACTTTTGAGAATGTTTAGTACACAAATCTCAGAAAAAGTTGACTGTAAGATGAAAAGTTGAATTTAGGTGAATATTTGAAAAATGCATGCTTGGCTAATTGTTAAGGAAATTTCCAATGAAATGTCTCCCCTGCTCCTCAGCACGCGCGCTCCACATTCTCACACACTCAGCCTTTCCCTTGACACACGCACAAGCTTGGCGAGACGCATACACAACATTTCAGGCAATTGTGGGCTGACCAAGCCCCACTCATTGCTTGGTCTTTAGCAAAGGACCATGTGGATCTTGATGGTATTGCATTTCCGATTTTGTATGCAATGGTAAAAAGTTCTCAAAATCCTGAAACATTGATAGTATAGGCCAAGAGTAACTACCACACCACAAATGGCCCAATATCACCCATAAGTGACGCTACAGGCCACGCCCTGGTACACAAAGATACAAGGCTTTCTGGAATGGGTAGGCTCACCAAGCCCCCTCCCTTCACTCCTTGGCTTGAAATAAAAGCCCTTGTGGATCTTGATGGTATTGCATTTCAGATTTGGTATCCCATTGGTAAGTCTGCAGCATGGATTTTTACAGTGACAATTTGTGAAGAATATAAATTTTTCAGTGGTTTGCAATGTTTGGAGGAATCCGCCATTGCTGCTTGCAGTTATATTTAGGATTCCTCCGTAAGGAGGAAACCTATTGTTATTGTTAGTTTTATTATTATTATTATTATTATTCTAGTTCCATGGGAGTCAATGGCAGCCCCTAGAACCCTTGGATAACTTTTTGTTAAATTTGGCTCACTCATTAAGGACAGTTCCTTCTATACCTACACCAAGTTTCATGTATCCCATCAGACCACTCTAGCGCCACCAATGGGTCAAAGTTTGACTTGTGTTTACACACGCAACTTTTGAACCGTATGACTGATTTTCAAAAATGAGGTACCATTGGATTCCCTTGATCAAGACGAGTTCAACGCACCCTATAACGTCAATTTCCGGTTGTATAGATTTTCCGCTATTTCCGGTTGTATCAAAAACCTTTGAAAGCCTACTTCTCCTACAATTTTTGTCATATCTTCTTCAAAATGACCATAGATGATCTTCAGACCAAGCCTCACAAAAGTTATCCCATGGCGTTTTGATTTTCTAAACCGTTTGTCCGGCACAACCAATCAAAATCAGCAAAAAAGTAACCAAACAGGAACTTGGGTCAAATCTCAGCAAATCTTTGAGATATCAACACTAAACTTGGTATATCGGTGGACGACACTACAACATGTTACCATGTGCAAAGGCAACTTCATATCTCAAAAAATGATTGATATAAAGCAAATCGAATTTATCGCTAACGCTAAAATATTGCTTTGCACATCCGCCGGTCAAAAACTTATACTTTGATTCAATCACAAGTTCATATGAAGAATCTTGAGAATGTTTAGTACACAAATCTGAGGAAAAGTTGACTGTAACATGAAAAGTCGATTTCATGTGAATATTTGAAACATGCATGCTTGGCTAATTGCTAACGAAATTTTCAATGAAATGTCTCCCCTGCTCTTCAGCGCGCGCGTGCTCCACATTCTCACACACTCAGCCTTTCCCTTGACACACGCGCGGGCTTGGCGAGACGCATACACAACATTTCAGGCAATTGTGGGCTGACCAAGCCCCCACTCATTCCTTGGCTTGAAGTGAAGGCCCTTGTGGATCTTGATGGTAATGCATTTTAGAAAAAGTTCTCAAAATCCTGAAACATTGATAGTATAGGCCAGGAGTAACTACCACACCACAAATGACACACCATTATCCATAGGTGGCGCTACGGCCAAGCCCCAATTGTCCATTTACAAAGTGATGCCATTCGCATCCCTTTTGTCCCAAAATTCTGAAATTCATTAGATATGCCTTATTTCTCATGAGGAACAAAAAAGCCTCAATAACCTATAACGGCCGCCATATTGGATTTTTTTGTACAATAAAGATTTAGGAAACACGTTTTTTCGCTACTTCTCCTACAATTTTTGTCCAATCTTCCCCAGAATTGGCAGGTATCATCGTCAGAGCAACCCTCACTGAACTCTTCAACAGATTTTTGAATTTCAAAACCGTTTGTCCGGTACAGCCAATCAAACTCGTCAACAAAGCAACCAAACAGGAAGTTGGATCAAATCTCAGCAAATCTTTGAAATATCAACACCAAACTTGGTGTGTCACGTGAAAGACACTACATCATGTTCCCATGTGAGAAGGCAAATTAATATCTTAAAAAATGATTGAAATAAAGGAAATCTTTTTTATTTCTAACGCTAAAATAATGCTTTACACATCCGCCAGTCAAAAACTGATACTCTGATTCAATCACAAGTTCATGAAGACTCTTGAGAATGTTTAGTACACAAATCTCAGAAAAAGTTGACTGTAAAATGAAAAGTAGATTTTTGGTGAATATTAAAAAAATGCATGCTTGGCTAATTGTTAAGGACATTTCCAATGAAATGTCTCCCCTGCTCCTCAGCGCGCGCGCTCCACATTCTCACACACTCAGCCTTTCCCTTGACACACGCGCAAGCTTGACGAGACGCATACACAACATTTCAGGCAATTGTGGGCTGACCAAGCCCCCACTCATTGCTTGGTCTTTAGCAAAGGCCCATGTGGATCTTGATGGTATTGCATTTCCGATTTTGTATGCAATGGTAAAAAGTTCTCAAAATCCTGAAACATTGATAGTATAGGCCAAGAGTAACTACCACACCACAAATGGCCCAATATCACCCATAAGTGACGCTACAGGCCACGCCCTGATACACAAAGATACAAGGCTTTCTGGAATGGGTCGGCTCACCAAGCCCCCTCCCTTCACTCCTTGGCTTGAAATAAAAGCCCTTGTGGATCTTGATGGTATTGCATTTCAGATTTGGTATCCCATTGGTAAGTCTGCTGCATGGATTTTTACAGTGACAATTTGTGAAGAATATACATTTTTCAGTGGTTTGCAATGTTTGGAGGAATCCGCCATTGCTGCTTGCAGTTATATTTATTATTATTATTATTCTAGTTCCATGGGAGTCAATGGCAGCCCCTAGAACCCTTGGATAACTTTTTGTTAAATTTGGCACACTCATTAAGGACAGTTCCTTCTATACCTACACCAAGTTTCATGTATCCCATCAGACCACTCTAGCGCCACCAATGGGTCAAAGTTGGACTTGTGTTTACACACGCAACTTTTGAACCGTATGACTGATTTTCAAAAATGAGGTACCATTGGATTCCCTGGATCAAGACGAGTTCAACGCACCCTATGACGTCAATTTCCGGTTATATAGATTTTCCGCTATTTCCGGTTGTATCAAAAACCTTTGAAAGCCTACTCCTCCTACAATTTTTGTCATATCTTCTTCAAAATGACGAGAGATGATCTTTAGACCAAGCCTCACAAAAGTTATCCCATGGCGTTTTGATTTTCTAAACCGTTTGTCCGGCACAACCAATCAAAATCAGCAAAAAAGTAACCAAACAGGAACTTGGGTCAAATCTCAGCAAATCTTTGAGATATCAACACTAAACTTGGTATATCGGTGGACGACACTACAACATGTTACCATGTGCAAAGGCAACTTCATATCTCAAAAGATGATTGATATAAAGCAAATCGAATTTATCGCTAACGCTAAAATAATGCTTTACACATCCGCCGGTCAAAAACTGATACTTTGATTCAATCACAAGTTCATATGAAGACTCTTGAGAATGTTTAGTACACAAATCTGAGGAAAAGTTGACTGTAACATGAAAAGTCGATTTTATGTGAATATTTGAAACATGCATGCTTGGCTAATTGCTAACGAAATTTTCAATGAAATGTCTCCCCTGCTCTTCAGCGCGCGCGTGCTCCACATTCTCACACACTCAGCCTTTCCCTTGACACACGCGCGGGCTTGGCGAGACGCATACACAACATTTCAGGCAATTGTGGGCTGACCAAGCCCCCACTCATTCCTTGGCTTGAAGTGAAGGCCCTTGTGGATCTTGATGGTAATGCATTTTAGAAAAAGTTCTCAAAATCCTGAAACATTGATAGTATAGGCCAGGAGTAATTACCACACCACAAATGACGCACCATTATCCATAGGTGGCGCTACGGCCAAGCCCCAATTTTCCATTTACAAAGTGATGCCATTCGCATCCCATTTGTCCCAAAATTCTGAAATTCATTAGATATGCCTTATTTCTCATGAGGAACAAAAAAGCCTCAATAACCTATAACGGCCGCCATATTGGATGTTTTTGTACAATAAAGATTTAGGAAACACGTTTTTTTGCTACTTCTCCTACAATTCTTGTCCAATCTTCCCCAGAATTGGGAGGTATCATCGTCAGAGCAACCCTCACTGAATTCTTTAACAGATTTTTGAATTTCAAAACCGTTTGTCCGGTACAGCCAATCAAAATCGTCAACAAAGCAACCAAACAGGAAGTTGGATCAAATCTCAGCAAATCTTTGAAATATCAACACCAAACTTGGTGTGTCACGTGAAAGACACTACGTCATGTTCCCATGTAGGAAGGCAAATTAATATCTTCAAAAATGATTGAAATGAAGGAAATCAAATTTATTTCTAACGCTAAAATAATGCTTTACACATCCGCCAGTCAAAAAACTCTGATTCAATCACAAGTTCATGAAGACTTTTGAGAATGTTTAGTACACAAATCTCAGAAAAAGTTGACTGTAAGATGAAAAGTTGAATTTAGGTGAATATTTGAAAAATGCATGCTTGGCTAATTGTTAAGGAAATTTCCAATGAAATGTCTCCCCTGCTCCTCAGCACGCGCGCTCCACATTCTCACACACTCAGCCTTTCCCTTGACACACGCACAAGCTTGGCGAGACGCATACACAACATTTCAGGCAATTGTGGGCTGACCAAGCCCCACTCATTGCTTGGTCTTTAGCAAAGGACCATGTGGATCTTGATGGTATTGCATTTCCGATTTTGTATGCAATGGTAAAAAGTTCTCAAAATCCTGAAACATTGATAGTATAGGCCAAGAGTAACTACCACACCACAAATGGCCCAATATCACCCATAAGTGACGCTACAGGCCACGCCCTGGTACACAAAGATACAAGGCTTTCTGGAATGGGTAGGCTCACCAAGCCCCCTCCCTTCACTCCTTGGCTTGAAATAAAAGCCCTTGTGGATCTTGATGGTATTGCATTTCAGATTTGGTATCCCATTGGTAAGTCTGCAGCATGGATTTTTACAGTGACAATTTGTGAAGAATATAAATTTTTCAGTGGTTTGCAATGTTTGGAGGAATCCGCCATTGCTGCTTGCAGTTATATTTAGGATTCCTCCGTAAGGAGGAAACCTATTGTTATTGTTAGTTTTATTATTATTATTATTATTATTATTATTATTATTATTCTAGTTCCATGGGAGTCAATGGCAGCCCCTAGAACCCTTGGATAACGTTTTGTTAAATTTGGCACACTCATTAAGGACAGTTCCTTCTATACCTACACCAAGTTTCATGTATCCCATCAGACCACTCTAGCGCCACCAATGGGTCAAAGTTGGACTTGTGTTTACACACGCAACTTTTGAACCGTATGACTGATTTACAAAAATGAGGTACCATTGGATTCCCTGGATGAAGACGAGTTCAACGCACCCTATGACGTCAATTTCCGGTTGTATAGATTTTCCGCTATTTCCGGTTGTATCAAAAACCTTTGAAAGCCTACTCCTCCTACAATTATTGTCATATCTTCTTCAAAATGACCATAGATGATCTTCAGACCAAGCCTCACAAAAGTTATCCCATGGCGTTTTGATTTTCTAAACCGTTTGTCCGGCACAACCAATCAAAATCAGCAAAAAAGTAACCAAACAGGAACTTGGGTCAAATCTCAGCAAATCTTTGAGATATCAACACTAAACTTGGTATATCGGTGGACGACACTACAACATGTTACCATGTGCAAAGGCAACTTCATATCTCAAAAGATGATTGATATAAAGCAAATCGAATTTATCGCTAACGCTAAAATAATGCTTTACACATCCGCCGGTCAAAAACTGATACTTTGATTCAATCACAAGTTCATATGAAGACTCTTGAGAATGTTTAGTACACAAATCTGAGGAAAAGTTGACTGTAACATGAAAAGTCGATTTTATGTGAATATTTGAAACATGCATGCTTGGCTAATTGCTAACGAAATTTTCAATGAAATGTCTCCCCTGCTCTTCAGCGCGCGCGTGCTCCACATTCTCACACACTCAGCCTTTCCCTTGACACACGCGCGGGCTTGGCGAGACGCATACACAACATTTCAGGCAATTGTGGGCTGACCAAGCCCCCACTCATTCCTTGGCTTGAAGTGAAGGCCCTTGTGGATCTTGATGGTAATGCATTTTAGAAAAAGTTCTCAAAATCCTGAAACATTGATAGTATAGGCCAGGAGTAACTACCACACCACAAATGACGCACCATTATCCATAGGTGGCGCTACGGCCAAGCCCCAATTTTCCATTTACAAAGTGATGCCATTCGCATCCCATTTGTCCCAAAATTCTGAAATTCATTAGATATGCCTTATTTCTCATGAGGAACAAAAAAGCCTCAATAACCTATAACGGCCGCCATATTGGATGTTTTTGTACAATAAAGATTTAGGAAACACGTTTTTTTGCTACTTCTCCTACAATTCTTGTCCAATCTTCCCCAGAATTGGCAGGTATCATCGTCAGAGCAACCCTCACTGAATTCTTTAACAGATTTTTGAATTTCAAAACCGTTTGTCCGGTACAGCCAATCAAAATCGTCAACAAAGCAACCAAACAGGAAGTTGGATCAAATCTCAGCAAATCTTTGAAATATCAACACCAAACTTGGTGTGTCACGTGAAAGACACTACGTCATGTTCCCATGTAGGAAGGCAAATTAATATCTTCAAAAATGATTGAAATGAAGGAAATCAAATTTATTTCTAACGCTAAAATAATGCTTTACACATCCGCCAGTCAAAAAACTCTGATTCAATCACAAGTTCATGAAGACTTTTGAGAATGTTTAGTACACAAATCTCAGAAAAAGTTGACTGTAAGATGAAAAGTTGAATTTAGGTGAATATTTGAAAAATGCATGCTTGGCTAATTGTTAAGGAAATTTCCAATGAAATGTCTCCCCTGCTCCTCAGCACGCGCGCTCCACATTCTCACACACTCAGCCTTTCCCTTGACACACGCACAAGCTTGGCGAGACGCATACACAACATTTCAGGCAATTGTGGGCTGACCAAGCCCCACTCATTGCTTGGTCTTTAGCAAAGGACCATGTGGATCTTGATGGTATTGCATTTCCGATTTTGTATGCAATGGTAAAAAGTTCTCAAAATCCTGAAACATTGATAGTATAGGCCAAGAGTAACTACCACACCACAAATGGCCCAATATCACCCATAAGTGACGCTACAGGCCACGCCCTGGTACACAAAGATACAAGGCTTTCTGGAATGGGTAGGCTCACCAAGCCCCCTCCCTTCACTCCTTGGCTTGAAATAAAAGCCCTTGTGGATCTTGATGGTATTGCATTTCAGATTTGGTATCCCATTGGTAAGTCTGCAGCATGGATTTTTACAGTGACAATTTGTGAAGAATATAAATTTTTCAGTGGTTTGCAATGTTTGGAGGAATCCGCCATTGCTGCTTGCAGTTATATTTATTATTATTATTATTATTATTATTCTAGTTCCATGGGAGTCAATGGCAGCCCCTAGAACCCTTGGATAACTTTTTGTTAAATTTGGCACACTCATTAAGGACAGTTCCTTCTATACCTACACCAAGTTTCATGTATCCCATCAGACCACTCTAGCGCCACCAATGGGTCAAAGTTGGACTTGTGTTTACACACGCAACTTTTGAACCGTATGACTGATTTACAAAAATGAGGTACCATTGGATTCCCTGGATGAAGACGAGTTCAACGCACCCTATGACGTCAATTTCCGGTTGTATAGATTTTCCGCTATTTCCGGTTGTATCAAAAACCTTTGAAAGCCTACTCCTCCTACAATTATTGTCATATCTTCTTCAAAATGACCATAGATGATCTTCAGACCAAGCCTCACAAAAGTTATCCCATGGCGTTTTGATTTTCTAAACCGTTTGTCCGGCACAACCAATCAAAATCAGCAAAAAAGTAACCAAACAGGAACTTGGGTCAAATCTCAGCAAATCTTTGAGATATCAACACTAAACTTGGTATATCGGTGGACGACACTACAACATGTTACCATGTGCAAAGGCAACTTCATATCTCAAAAGATGATTGATATAAAGCAAATCGAATTTATCGCTAACGCTAAAATAATGCTTTACACATCCGCCGGTCAAAAACTGATACTTTGATTCAATCACAAGTTCATATGAAGACTCTTGAGAATGTTTAGTACACAAATCTGAGGAAAAGTTGACTGTAACATGAAAAGTCGATTTTATGTGAATATTTGAAACATGCATGCTTGGCTAATTGCTAACGAAATTTTCAATGAAATGTCTCCCCTGCTCTTCAGCGCGCGCGTGCTCCACATTCTCACACACTCAGCCTTTCCCTTGACACACGCGCGGGCTTGGCGAGACGCATACACAACATTTCAGGCAATTGTGGGCTGACCAAGCCCCCACTCATTCCTTGGCTTGAAGTGAAGGCCCTTGTGGATCTTGATGGTAATGCATTTTAGAAAAAGTTCTCAAAATCCTGAAACATTGATAGTATAGGCCAGGAGTAACTACCACACCACAAATGACGCACCATTATCCATAGGTGGCGCTACGGCCAAGCCCCAATTTTCCATTTACAAAGTGATGCCATTCGCATCCCATTTGTCCCAAAATTCTGAAATTCATTAGATATGCCTTATTTCTCATGAGGAACAAAAAAGCCTCAATAACCTATAACGGCCGCCATATTGGATGTTTTTGTACAATAAAGATTTAGGAAACACGTTTTTTTGCTACTTCTCCTACAATTCTTGTCCAATCTTCCCCAGAATTGGCAGGTATCATCGTCAGAGCAACCCTCACTGAATTCTTTAACAGATTTTTGAATTTCAAAACCGTTTGTCCGGTACAGCCAATCAAAATCGTCAACAAAGCAACCAAACAGGAAGTTGGATCAAATCTCAGCAAATCTTTGAAATATCAACACCAAACTTGGTGTGTCACGTGAAAGACACTACGTCATGTTCCCATGTAGGAAGGCAAATTAATATCTTAAAAAATGATTGAAATGAAGGAAATCAAATTTATTTCTAACGCTAAAATAATGCTTTACACATCCGCCAGTCAAAAAACTCTGATTCAATCACAAGTTCATGAAGACTTTTGAGAATGTTTAGTACACAAATCTCAGAAAAAGTTGACTGTAAGATGAAAAGTTGAATTTAGGTGAATATTTGAAAAATGCATGCTTGGCTAATTGTTAAGGAAATTTCCAATGAAATGTCTCCCCTGCTCCTCAGCACGCGCGCTCCACATTCTCACACACTCAGCCTTTCCCTTGACACACGCACAAGCTTGGCGAGACGCATACACAACATTTCAGGCAATTGTGGGCTGACCAAGCCCCACTCATTGCTTGGTCTTTAGCAAAGGACCATGTGGATCTTGATGGTATTGCATTTCCGATTTTGTATGCAATGGTAAAAAGTTCTCAAAATCCTGAAACATTGATAGTATAGGCCAAGAGTAACTACCACACCACAAATGGCCCAATATCACCCATAAGTGACGCTACAGGCCACGCCCTGGTACACAAAGATACAAGGCTTTCTGGAATGGGTAGGCTCACCAAGCCCCCTCCCTTCACTCCTTGGCTTGAAGTGAAGGCCCTTGTGGATCTTGATGGTATTGCATTTCAGATTTGTTATCCCATTGGTAAGTCTGCAGCATGGATGTTTCTATACAGTGACAATTTGTGAAGAATATACATTTTTCAATGGTTCGCAATCTTAGGAGGAATCCACCATTGCTGCTTGCAGCTATATTTATTAGGATTCCTCCGTAAGGAGGAAACCTATTGTTATTGTTAGTTTTATTATTATTATTATTATTCTAGTTCCATGGGAGTCAATGGCAGCCCCTAGAACCCTTGGATAACTTTTTGTTAAATTTGGCACACTCATTAAGGACAGTTCTTTCTATACCTACACCAAGTTTCATGTATCCCATCAGACCACTCTAGCGCCACCAATGGGTCAAAGTTGGACTTGTGTTTACACATGCAACTTTTGAACCGTATAACTGATTTTCAAAAATGAGGTACCATTGGATTCCCTGGATCAAGACGAGTTCAACGCACCCTATGACGTCAATTTCCGGTTATATAGATTTTCCGCTATTTCCGGTTGTATCAAAAACCTTTGAAAGCCTACTCCTCCTACAATTTTTGTCTTATCTTCTTCAAAATGACCAGAGATGATCTTCAGACCAAGCCTCACAAAAGTTATCCCATGGCGTTTTGATTTTCTAAACCGTTTGTCCGGCACAGCCAATCAAAATCAGCAAAAAAGAAACCAAACAGGAACTTGGGTCAAATCTCAGCAAATCTTTGAGATATCAACACTAAACTTGGTATATCGGTGGACGACACTACAACATGTTACCATGTGCAAAGGCAACTTCATATCTCAAAAAATGATTGATATAAAGCAAATCGAATTTATCGCTAACGCTAAAATAATGCTTTACACATCCGCCGGTCAAAAACTGATACTTTGATTCAATCACAAGTTCATATGAAGACTCTTGAGAATGTTTAGTACACAAATCTGAGGAAAAGTTGACTGTAACATGAAAATTCGATTTTATGTGAATATTTGAAACATGCATGCTTGGCTAATTGCTAACGAAATTTTCAATGAAATGTCTCCCCTGCTCTTCAGCGCGCGCGTGCTCCACATTCTCACACACTCAGCCTTTCCCTTGACACACGCGCGGGCTTGGCGAGACGCATACACAACATTTCAGGCAATTGTGGGCTGACCAAGCCCCCACTCATTCCTTGGCTTGAAGTGAAGGCCCTTGTGGATCTTGATGGTAATGCATTTTAGAAAATGTTCTCAAAATCCTGAAACATTGATAGTATAGGCCAGGAGTAACTACCACACCACAAATGACGCACCATTATCCATAGGTGGCGCTACGGCCAAGCCCCAATTTTCCATTTACAAAGTGATGCCATTCGCATCCCATTTGTCCCAAAATTCTGAAATTCATTAGATATGCCTTATTTCTCATGAGGAACAAAAAAGCCTCAATAACCTATAACGGCCGCCATATTGGATGTTTTTGTACAATAAAGATTTAGGAAACACGTTTTTTTGCTACTTCTCCTACAATTCTTGTCCAATCTTCCCCAGAATTGGCAGGTATCATCGTCAGAGCAACCCTCACTGAATTCTTTAACAGATTTTTGAATTTCAAAACCGTTTGTCCGGTACAGCCAATCAAAATCGTCAACAAAGCAACCAAACAGGAAGTTGGATCAAATCTCAGCAAATCTTTGAAATATCAACACCAAACTTGGTAGGATGACTCGGAACCCTCTTCTGAGGATGTCCAATCAATTTGGTGTCATGTGATCGTGTCATGTGATCGGCGTGGCCGCAGGAACCAAAAATGTGTTTTGGCCAATAACTGTTGATTTGTTTGCCTTTAGTTCATGAAAACTCTTGAGAATGTTTAGTACACAAATCTCAGAAAAAGTTGACTGTAAGATGGAAAGTTAAATTTTGGTGAATATTTGAAAAATGCATGCTTGGCTAATTGTTAAGGAAATTTCCAATGAAATGTCTCCCCTGCTCCTCAGCGCCCACGCTCCACATTCTCACACACTCAGCCTTTCCCTTGACACACGCGCAAGCTTGGCGAGACGCATACTCAACATTTCAGGCAATTGTGGGCTGACCAAGCCCCCACTCATTGCTTGGTCTTTAGCAAAGGCCCATGTGGATCTTGATGGTATTGCATTTCCGATTTTGTGTGCAATGGTAAAAAGTTCTCAAAATCCTGAAACATTGATAGTATAGGCCAAGAGTAACTACCACACCACAAATGGCCCAATATCACCCATAAGTGACGCTACAGGCCACGCCCTGATACACAAAGATACAAGGCTTTCTGGAATGGGTAGGCTCACCAAGCCCCCTCCCTTCACTCCTTGGCTTGAAATAAAAGCCCTTGTGGATCTTGATGGTATTGCATTTCAGATTTGGTATCCCATTGGTAAGTCTACAGCATGGATGTTTCTATACAGTGACAATTTGTGAAGAATATACATTTTTCAATGGTTCGCAATGTTTTGGAGGAATCCGCCATTGCTGCTTGCAGCTATATTTATTAGGATTCCTCCGTAAGGAGGAAACCTATTGTTATTGTTAGTTTTATTATTATTATTATTATTATTATTATTATTATTCTAGTTCCATGGGAGTCAATGGCAGCCCCTAGAACCCTTGGATAACTTTTTGTTAAATTTGGCACACTCATTAAGGACAGTTCCTTCTATACCTACACCAAGTTTCATGTATCCCATCAGACCACTCTAGCGCCACCAATGGGTCAAAGTTGGACTTGTGTTTACACACGCAACTTTTGAACCGTATGACTGATTTACAAAAATGAGGTACCATTGGATTCCCTGGATGAAGACGAGTTCAACGCACCCTATGACGTCAATTTCCGGTTGTATAGATTTTCCGCTATTTCCGGTTGTATCAAAAACCTTTGAAAGCCTACTCCTCCTACAATTATTGTCATATCTTCTTCAAAATGACCATAGATGATCTTCAGACCAAGCCTCACAAAAGTTATCCCATGGCGTTTTGATTTTCTAAACCGTTTGTCCGGCACAACCAATCAAAATCAGCAAAAAAGTAACCAAACAGGAACTTGGGTCAAATCTCAGCAAATCTTTGAGATATCAACACTAAACTTGGTATATCGGTGGACGACACTACAACATGTTACCATGTGCAAAGGCAACTTCATATCTCAAAAGATGATTGATATAAAGCAAATCGAATTTATCGCTAACGCTAAAATAATGCTTTACACATCCGCCGGTCAAAAACTGATACTTTGATTCAATCACAAGTTCATATGAAGACTCTTGAGAATGTTTAGTACACAAATCTGAGGAAAAGTTGACTGTAACATGAAAAGTCGATTTTATGTGAATATTTGAAACATGCATGCTTGGCTAATTGCTAACGAAATTTTCAATGAAATGTCTCCCCTGCTCTTCAGCGCGCGCGTGCTCCACATTCTCACACACTCAGCCTTTCCCTTGACACACGCGCGGGCTTGGCGAGACGCATACACAACATTTCAGGCAATTGTGGGCTGACCAAGCCCCCACTCATTCCTTGGCTTGAAGTGAAGGCCCTTGTGGATCTTGATGGTAATGCATTTTAGAAAAAGTTCTCAAAATCCTGAAACATTGATAGTATAGGCCAGGAGTAACTACCACACCACAAATGACGCACCATTATCCATAGGTGGCGCTACGGCCAAGCCCCAATTTTCCATTTACAAAGTGATGCCATTCGCATCCCATTTGTCCCAAAATTCTGAAATTCATTAGATATGCCTTATTTCTCATGAGGAACAAAAAAGCCTCAATAACCTATAACGGCCGCCATATTGGATGTTTTTGTACAATAAAGATTTAGGAAACACGTTTTTTTGCTACTTCTCCTACAATTCTTGTCCAATCTTCCCCAGAATTGGCAGGTATCATCGTCAGAGCAACCCTCACTGAATTCTTTAACAGATTTTTGAATTTCAAAACCGTTTGTCCGGTACAGCCAATCAAAATCGTCAACAAAGCAACCAAACAGGAAGTTGGATCAAATCTCAGCAAATCTTTGAAATATCAACACCAAACTTGGTAAGATGACTCGGAACCGTCTTCTGAGGATGTCCAATCAATTTGGTGTCATGTGATCGTGTCATGTGATCGGCGTGGCCGCAGGAACCAAAAATGTTTTTTGGCCAATAACTGTTGATTTGTTTGCCTTTAGTTCATGAAAACTCTTGAGAATGTTTAGTACACAAATCTCAGAAAAAGTTGACTGTAAGATGAAAAGTTGAATTTTGGTGAATATTTGAAAAATGCATGCTTGGCTAATTGTTAAGGAAATTTCCAATGAAACGTCTCCCTCTGCTCCTCAGCGCGCGCGCTACACATTCTCACACACTCAGCCTTTCCCTTGACACACGCGCAAGCTTGACGAGACGCATACACAACATTTCAGGCAATTGTGGGCTGACCAAGCCCCCACTCATTGCTTGGTCTTTAGCAAAGGCCCATGTGGATCTTGATGGTATTGCATTTCCGATTTTGTATGCAATGGTAAAAGTTCTCAAAATCCTGAAACATTTATAGTATAGGCCAAGAGTAACTACCACACCACAAATGGCCCAATATCACCCATAAGTGACGCTACAGGCCACGCCCTGATACACAAAGATACAAGGCATTCTGGAATGGGTAGGCTCAACCAAGCCCCCTCCCTTCACTCCTTGGCTTTAAATAAAAGCCCTTGTGGATCTTGATGGTATTGCATTTCATATTTGGTATCCCATTGGTAAGTCTGCGGCATGGAATTTTACAGTGACTATTTGTAAAGAATATACATTTTTCAGTGGTTTGCAATGTTTGGAGGAATCCGCCATTGCTGCTTGCAGTTATATTTAGGATTCCTCCGTAAGGAGGAAACCTATTGTTATTGTTAGTTTTATTATTATTATTATTATTATTATTATTATTATTATTATTATTCTAGTTCCATGGGAGTCAATGGCAGCCCCTAGAACCCTTGGATAACTTTTTGTTAAATTTGGCACACTCATTAAGGACAGTTCCTTCTATACCTACACCAAGTTTCATGTATCCCATCAGACCACTCTAGCGCCACCAATGGGTCAAAGTTGGACTTGTGTTTACACACGCAACTTTTGAACCGTATGACTGATTTACAAAAATGAGGTACCATTGGATTCCCTGGATGAAGACGAGTTCAACGCACCCTATGACGTCAATTTCCGGTTGTATAGATTTTCCGCTATTTCCGGTTGTATCAAAAACCTTTGAAAGCCTACTCCTCCTACAATTATTGTCATATCTTCTTCAAAATGACCATAGATGATCTTCAGACCAAGCCTCACAAAAGTTATCCCATGGCGTTTTGATTTTCTAAACCGTTTGTCCGGCACAACCAATCAAAATCAGCAAAAAAGTAACCAAACAGGAACTTGGGTCAAATCTCAGCAAATCTTTGAGATATCAACACTAAACTTGGTATATCGGTGGACGACACTACAACATGTTACCATGTGCAAAGGCAACTTCATATCTCAAAAGATGATTGATATAAAGCAAATCGAATTTATCGCTAACGCTAAAATAATGCTTTACACATCCGCCGGTCAAAAACTGATACTTTGATTCAATCACAAGTTCATATGAAGACTCTTGAGAATGTTTAGTACACAAATCTGAGGAAAAGTTGACTGTAACATGAAAAGTCGATTTTATGTGAATATTTGAAACATGCATGCTTGGCTAATTGCTAACGAAATTTTCAATGAAATGTCTCCCCTGCTCTTCAGCGCGTGCGTGCTCCACATTCTCACACACTCAGCCTTTCCCTTGACACACGCGCGGGCTTGGCGAGACGCATACACAACATTTCAGGCAATTGTGGGCTGACCAAGCCCCCACTCATTCCTTGGCTTGAAGTGAAGGCCCTTGTGGATCTTGATGGTAATGCATTTTAGAAAAAGTTCTCAAAATCCTGAAACATTGATAGTATAGGCCAGGAGTAACTACCACACCACAAATGACGCACCATTATCCATAGGTGGCGCTACGGCCAAGCCCCAATTTTCCATTTACAAAGTGATGCCATTCGCATCCCATTTGTCCCAAAATTCTGAAATTCATTAGATATGCCTTATTTCTCATGAGGAACAAAAAAGCCTCAATAACCTATAACGGCCGCCATATTGGATGTTTTTGTACAATAAAGATTTAGGAAACACGTTTTTTTGCTACTTCTCCTACAATTCTTGTCCAATCTTCCCCAGAATTGGCAGGTATCATCGTCAGAGCAACCCTCACTGAATTCTTTAACAGATTTTTGAATTTCAAAACCGTTTGTCCGGTACAGCCAATCAAAATCGTCAACAAAGCAACCAAACAGGAAGTTGGATCAAATCTCAGCAAATCTTTGAAATATCAACACCAAACTTGGTGTGTCACGTGAAAGACACTACGTCATGTTCCCATGTAGGAAGGCAAATTAATATCTTCAAAAATGATTGAAATGAAGGAAATCAAATTTATTTCTAACGCTAAAATAATGCTTTACACATCCGCCAGTCAAAAAACTCTGATTCAATCACAAGTTCATGAAGACTTTTGAGAATGTTTAGTACACAAATCTCAGAAAAAGTTGACTGTAAGATGAAAAGTTGAATTTAGGTGAATATTTGAAAAATGCATGCTTGGCTAATTGTTAAGGAAATTTCCAATGAAATGTCTCCCCTGCTCCTCAGCACGCGCGCTCCACATTCTCACACACTCAGCCTTTCCCTTGACACACGCACAAGCTTGGCGAGACGCATACACAACATTTCAGGCAATTGTGGGCTGACCAAGCCCCACTCATTGCTTGGTCTTTAGCAAAGGACCATGTGGATCTTGATGGTATTGCATTTCCGATTTTGTATGCAATGGTAAAAAGTTCTCAAAATCCTGAAACATTGATAGTATAGGCCAAGAGTAACTACCACACCACAAATGGCCCAATATCACCCATAAGTGACGCTACAGGCCACGCCCTGGTACACAAAGATACAAGGCTTTCTGGAATGGGTAGGCTCACCAAGCCCCCTCCCTTCACTCCTTGGCTTGAAATAAAAGCCCTTGTGGATCTTGATGGTATTGCATTTCAGATTTGGTATCCCATTGGTAAGTCTGCAGCATGGATTTTTACAGTGACAATTTGTGAAGAATATAAATTTTTCAGTGGTTTGCAATGTTTGGAGGAATCCGCCATTGCTGCTTGCAGTTATATTTATTATTATTATTCTAGTTCCATGGGAGTCAATGGCAGCCCCTAGAACCCTTGGATAACTTTTTGTTAAATTTGGCACACTCATTAAGGACAGTTCCTTCTATACCTACACCAAGTTTCATGTATCCCATCAGACCACTCTAGCGCCACCAATGGGTCAAAGTTGGACTTGTGTTTACACACGCAACTTTTGAACTGTATGACTGATTTTCAAAAATGAGGTACCATTGGATTCCCTGGATCAAGACGAGTTCAACGCACCATATGACGTCAATTTCCGGTTATATAGATTTTCCGCTATTTCCGGTTGTATCAAAAACCTTTGAAAGCCTACTCCTCCTACAATTTTTGTCATATCTTCTTCAAAATGACCAGAGATGATCTTCAGACCAAGCCTCACAAAAGTTATCCCATGGCGTTTTGATTTTCTAAACCGTTTGTCCGGCACAGCCAATCAAAATCAGCAAAAAAGTAACCAAACAGGAACTTGGGTCAAATCTCAGCAAATCTTTGAGATATCAACACGTAACTTGGTATGTCACAAGGAAGACACTACAACATGTTACCATGTGCAAAGGCTATTTCATATCTCCAGAAATGGTTGATTTAAAGCAAATTGAATTTATCGCTAACGCAAAAATAATGCTTTACACATCCGCCGGTCAAAAACTGATACTTTGATTCAATCACAAGTTCATATGAAGACTCTTGAGAATGTTTAGTACACAAATCTGAGGAAAAGTTGACTGTAACATGAAAAGTCGATTTGTGGTGAATATTTGAAAAATGCATGCTTGGCTAATTGCTAACGAAATTTTCAATGAAATGTCTCCCCTGCTCTTCAGCGCGCGCGTGCTCCACATTCTCACACACTCAGCCTTTCCCTTGACACACACGCGGGCTTGGCGAGACGCATACACAACATTTCAGGCAATTGTGGGCTGACAAAGCCCCCACTCATTCCTTGGCTTGAAGTGAAGGCCCTTGTGGATCTTGATGGTAATGCATTTTAGAAAAAGTTCTCAAAATCCTGAAACATTGATAGTATTGGCCAGGAGTAACTACCACACCACAAATGACGCACCATTATCCATAGGTGGCGCTACGGCCAAGCCCCAATTGTCTATTTACAAAGTGATGCCATTCTCATCCCATTTGTCCCAAAATTCTGAAATTCAATTAGATATGCCTTATTTCTCACGAGGAACAAAAAAGCCTCAATAACCTATAACGGCCGCCATATTGGATTTTTTTGTACAATAAAGATTTAGGAAACACGTTTTTTCGCTACTTCTATTACAATTTTTGTCCAATCTTCCCCAGAATTGCCAGGTATCATCGTCAGATTAACCCTCACTGAAATCTTCAACAGATTTTTGAATTTCAAAACCGTTTGTCCGGTACAGCCAATCAAAATCGTCAACAGAGCAACCAAACAGGAAGTTGGATCAAATCTCAGCAAATCTTTGAAATATCAACACCAAACTTGGTGTGTCACGTGAAAGACACTACGTCATGTTCCCATGTGAGAAGGCAAATTAATATCTTAAAAAATGATTGAAATAAAGGAAATCTAATTTATTTCTAACGCTAAAATAATGCTTTACACATACGGCAGTCAAAAAACTCTGATTCAATCACAAGTTCATGAAGACTCTTGAGAATGTTTAGTACACAAATCTCAGAAAAAGTTGACTGTAAGATGAAAAGTTGAATTTAGGTGAATATTTGAAAAATGCTTGCTTGGCTAATTGTTAAGGAAATTTCCAATGAAATGTCTCCCCTGCTCCTCAGCGCGCGCGCTCCACATTCTCACACACTCAGCCTTTCCCTGACACACGCGCAAGCTTGACGAGACGCATACACAACATTTCAGGCAATTGTGGGCTGACCAAGCCCCACTCATTGCTTGGTCTTTAGCAAAGGCCCATGTGGATCTTGATGGTATTGCATTTCCGATTTTGTATGCAATGGTAAAAAGTTCTCAAAATCCTGAAACATTGATAGTATAGGCCAAGAGTAACTACCACACCACAAATGGCCCAATATCACCCATAAGTGACGCTACAGGCCACGACCTGATACACAAAGATACAAGGCTTTCTGGAATGGGTAGGCTCACCAAGCCCCCTCCCTTCACTCCTTGGCTTGAAGTGAAGGCCCTTGTGGATCTTGATGGTAATGCATTTTAGAAAAAGTTCTCAAAATCCTGAAACATTGATAGTATAGGCCAGGAGTAACTACCACACCACAAATGACGCACCATTATCCATAGGTGGCGCTACGGCCAAGCCCCAATTTTCCATTTACAAAGTGATGCCATTCGCATCCCATTTGTCCCAAAATTCTGAAATTCATTAGATATGCCTTATTTCTCATGAGGAACAAAAAAGCCTCAATAACCTATAACGGCCGCCATATTGGATTTTTTTGTACAATAAAGATTTAGGAAACACGTTTTTTCTTTACTTCTCCTACAATTTTTGTCCAATCGTCCCCAGAATTGGCAGGTATCATCGTCAGAGCAACCCTCACTGAATTCTTCAACAGATTTTTGAATTTCAAAGACATTACATCATGTTCCCATGTGAGAAGGCAAATTAATATCTTAAAAAATGATTGAAATAAAGGAAATCTAATTTATTTCTATCTAACGCTAAAATAATGCTTTACACACCCGCCAGTCAAAAACCTCTGATTCAATCACATGTTCATAAAGACTCTTGAGAATGTTTAGTACACAAATCTCAGAAAAAGTTGACTCTAAGATGAAAAGTTGATTTTTGGTGAATATTTGAAAAATGCATGCTCTGCTAATTGTTAAGGAAATTTCCAATGAAATGTCTCCCCTGCTCCTCAGCGCGCGCGCTCCACATTCTCACACACTCAGCCTTTCCCTTGACACACGCGCAAGCTTGACGAGACGCATACACAACATTTCAGGCAATTGTGGGCTGACCAAGCCCCCACTCATTGCTTGGTCTTTAGCAAAGGCCCATGTGGATCTTGATGGTATTGCATTTCCGATTTTGTATGCAATGGTAAAAAGTTCTCAAAATCCTGAAACATTGATAGTATAGGCCAAGAGTAACTACCACACCACAAATGGCCCAATATCACCCATAAGTGACGCTACAGGCCACGCCCTGATACACAAAGATACAAGGCTTTCTGGAATGGGTCGGCTCACCAAGCCCCCTCCCTTCACTCCTTGGCTTGAAATAAAAGCCCTTGTGGATCTTGATGGTATTGCATTTCAGATTTGGTATCCCATTGGTAAGTCTACAGCATGGATGTTTCTATACAGTGACAATTTGTGAAGAATATACATTTTTCAATGGTTCACAATGTTTTGGAGGAATCCGCCATTGCTGCTTGCAGCTATATTTAGGATTCCTCCGTAAGGAGGAAACCTATTGTTATTGTTAGTTTTATTATTAGGATTCCTCCGTAAGGAGGAAACCTATTGTTATTGTTAGTTTTATTATTAGGATTCCTCCGTAAGGAGGAAACCTATTGTTATTGTTAGTTTTATTATTATTATTATTATTATTCTAGTTCCATGGGAGTCAATGGCAGCCCCTAGAACCCTTGGATAACTTTTTGTTAAATTTGGCACAGTCATTAAGGACAGTTCCTTCTATACCTACACCAAGTTTCATGTATCCCATCAGACCACTCTAGCGCCACCAATGGGTCAAAGTTGGACTTGTGTTTACACACGCAACTTTTGAACCATATGACTGATTTTCAAAAATGAGGTACCATTGGATTCCCTGGATCAAGCCGAGTTCAACGCACCCTTTGACGTCAATTTCCGGTTGTATAGATTTTCCGCTATTTCCGGTTGTATCAAAAACCTTTGAAAGCCTACTCCTCCTACAATTTTTGTCATATTTTCTTCAAAAAGACCAGAGATGATCTTCAGACCAAGCCTCACAAAAGTTATCCCATGGCGTTTTGATTTTCTAAACCGTTTGTCCGGCACAGCCAATCAAAATCAGCAAAAAAGTAACTAAACAGGAACTTGGGTCAAATCTCAGCAAATCTTTGAGATATCAACACTAAACTTGGTATATCAGTAGACGACACTACAACATGTTACCATGTGCAAAGGCAACTTCATATCTCAAAAAAAGATTGATATAAAGCAAATTGAATTTATCGCTAACGCTAAAATAATGCTTTACACATCCGCCGGTCAAAAACTGATACTTTGATTCAATCACAAGTTCATATGAAGATTCTTGAGAATGTTTAGTACACAAATCTGAGGAAAAGTTGACTGTAACATGAAAAGTCGATTTGTGGTGAATATTTGAAACATGCATGCTTGGCTAATTGATGACGAAATTTTCAATGCAATGTCTCCCCTGCTCTTCAGCGCGCGCGTGCTCCACATTCTCACACACTCAGCCTTTCCCTTGACACACACGCGGGCTTGGCGAGACGCATACACAACATTTCAGGCAATTGTGGGCTGACCAAGCCCCCACTCATTCCTTGGCTTGAAGTGAAGGCCCTTGTGGATCTTGATGGTAATGCATTTTAGAAAAAGTTCTCAAAATCCTGAAACATTGATAGTATAGGCCAGGAGTAACTACCACACCACAAATGATGCACCATTATCCATAGGTGGCGCTACGGCCAAGCCCCAATTTTCCATTTACAAAGTGATGCCATTCGCATCCCATTTGTCCCAAAATTCTGAAATTCATTAGATATGCCTTATTTCTCATGAGGAACAAAAAAGCCTCAATAACCTATAACGGCCGCCATATTGGATTTTTTTGTACAATAAAGATTTAGGAAACACGTTTTTTTGCTACTTCTCCTACAATTTTTGTCCAATCTTCCCCAGAATTGGCAGGTATCATCGTCAGAGCAACCCTCACTGAATTCTTCAACAGATTTTTGAATTTCAAAACCGTTTGTCCGGCACAGCCAATCAAACTCGTCAACAAAGCAACCAAACAGGAAGTTGGATCAAATCTCAGCAAATCTTTGAAATATCACCACCAAACTTGGTGTGTCACGTGAAAGACACTACATCATGTTCCCATGTGAGAAGGCAAATTAATATCTTCAAAAATGATTGAAATAAAGGAAATCGAATTTATTTCTAACGCTAAAATAATGCTTTACACATTCGCCGGTGCAAAACTGATACTCTGATACAATCACAAGTTCATGAAGACTCTTGAGAATGTTTAGTACACAAATCTCAGAAAAAGTTGACTGTAAGGTGAAAAGTTGAATTTTGGTGAATATTTGAAAAATGCATGCTTGGCTAATTGCTAATGAAATTTCCAATGTAATGTCTCCCTCTGCTCCTCAGCGCGCGCGCTCCACATTCTCACACACTCAGCCTTTCCCTTGACACACTCGCAAGCTTGACGAGACGCATACACAACATTTCAGGCAATTGTGGGCTGACCAAGCCCCCACTCATTGCTTGGTCTTTAGCAAAGGCCCATGTGGATCTTGATGGTATTGCATTTCCGATTTTGTATACAATGGTAAAAAGTTCTCAAAATCCTGAAACATTGATAGTATAGGCCAAGAGTAACTACCACACCACAAATGGCCCAATATCACCCATAAGTGACGCTACAGGCCACGCCCTGATACACAAAGATACAAGGCTTTCTGGAATGGGTAGGCTCACCAAGCCCCCTCCCTTCACTCCTTGGCTTGAAATAAAAGCCCTTGTGGATCTTGATGGTATTGCATTTCAGATTTGGTATCCCATTGGTAAGTCTGCAGCATGGAATTTTACAGTGACAATTTGTAAAGAATATACATTTTTCAGTGGTTTGCAATGTTTGGAGGAATCCGCCATTGCTGCTTGCAGTTATATTTATTATTATTATTCTAGTTCCATGGGAGTCAATGGCAGCCCCTAGAACCCTTGGATAACTTTTTGTTAAATTTGGCACACTCATTAAGGACAGTTCCTTCTATACCTACACCAAGTTTCATGTATCCCATCAGACCACTCTAGCGCCACCAATGGGTCAAAGTTGGACTTGTGTTTACACACGCAACTTTTGAACCGTATGACTGATTTACAAAAATGAGGTACCATTGGATTCCCTGGATGAAGACGAGTTCAACGCACCCTATGACGTCAATTTCCGGTTGTATAGATTTTCCGCTATTTCCGGTTGTATCAAAAACCTTTGAAAGCCTACTCCTCCTACAATTATTGTCATATCTTCTTCAAAATGACCATAGATGATCTTCAGACCAAGCCTCACAAAAGTTATCCCATGGCGTTTTGATTTTCTAAACCGTTTGTCCGGCACAACCAATCAAAATCAGCAAAAAAGTAACCAAACAGGAACTTGGGTCAAATCTCAGCAAATCTTTGAGATATCAACACGTAACTTGGTATGTCACAAGGAAGACACTACAACATGTTACCATGTGCAAAGGCTATTTCATATCTCCAGAAATGGTTGATTTAAAGCAAATTGAATTTATCGCTAACGCAAAAATAATGCTTTACACATCCGCCGGTCAAAAACTGATACTTTGATTCAATCACAAGTTCATATGAAGACTCTTGAGAATGTTTAGTACACAAATCTGAGGAAAAGTTGACTGTAACATGAAAAGTCGATTTGTGGTGAATATTTGAAAAATGCATGCTTGGCTAATTGCTAACGAAATTTTCAATGAAATGTCTCCCCTGCTCTTCAGCGCGCGCGTGCTCCACATTCTCACACACTCAGCCTTTCCCTTGACACACACGCGGGCTTGGCGAGACGCATACACAACATTTCAGGCAATTGTGGGCTGACCAAGCCCCCACTCATTCCTTGGCTTGAAGTGAAGGCCCTTGTGGATCTTGATGGTAATGCATTTTAGAAAAAGTTCTCAAAATCCTGAAACATTGATAGTATAGGCCAGGAGTAACTACCACACCACAAATGACGCACCATTATCCATAGGTGGCGCTACGGCCAAGCCCCAATTGTCTATTTACAAAGTGATGCCATTCTCATCCCATTTGTCCCAAAATTCTGAAATTCAATTAGATATGCCTTATTTCTCACGAGGAACAAAAAAGCCTCAATAACCTATAACGGCCGCCATATTGGATTTTTTTGTACAATAAAGATTTAGGAAACACGTTTTTTCGCTACTTCTATTACAATTTTTGTCCAATCTTCCCCAGAATTGCCAGGTATCATCGTCAGATTAACCCTCACTGAAATCTTCAACAGATTTTTGAATTTCAAAACCGTTTGTCCGGTACAGCCAATCAAAATCGTCAACAGAGCAACCAAACAGGAAGTTGGATCAAATCTCAGCAAATCTTTGAAATATCAACACCAAACTTGGTGTGTCACGTGAAAGACACTACGTCATGTTCCCATGTAGGAAGGCAAATTAATATCTTCAAAAATGATTGAAATGAAGGAAATCAAATTTATTTCTAACGCTAAAATAATGCTTTACACATCCGCCAGTCAAAAAACTCTGATTCAATCACAAGTTCATGAAGACTTTTGAGAATGTTTAGTACACAAATCTCAGAAAAAGTTGACTGTAAGATGAAAAGTTGAATTTAGGTGAATATTTGAAAAATGCATGCTTGGCTAATTGTTAAGGAAATTTCCAATGAAATGTCTCCCCTGCTCCTCAGCACGCGCGCTCCACATTCTCACACACTCAGCCTTTCCCTTGACACACGCACAAGCTTGGCGAGACGCATACACAACATTTCAGGCAATTGTGGGCTGACCAAGCCCCACTCATTGCTTGGTCTTTAGCAAAGGACCATGTGGATCTTGATGGTATTGCATTTCCGATTTTGTATGCAATGGTAAAAAGTTCTCAAAATCCTGAAACATTGATAGTATAGGCCAAGAGTAACTACCACACCACAAATGGCCCAATATCACCCATAAGTGACGCTACAGGCCACGCCCTGGTACACAAAGATACAAGGCTTTCTGGAATGGGTAGGCTCACCAAGCCCCCTCCCTTCACTCCTTGGCTTGAAATAAAAGCCCTTGTGGATCTTGATGGTATTGCATTTCAGATTTGGTATCCCATTGGTAAGTCTGCAGCATGGATTTTTACAGTGACAATTTGTGAAGAATATAAATTTTTCAGTGGTTTGCAATGTTTGGAGGAATCCGCCATTGCTGCTTGCAGTTATATTTAGGATTCCTCCGTAAGGAGGAAACCTATTGTTATTGTTAGTTTTATTATTAGGATTCCTCCGTAAGGAGGAAACCTATTGTTATTGTTAGTTTTATTATTATTATTATTATTATTCTAGTTCCATGGGAGTCAATGGCAGCCCCTAGAACCCTTGGATAACTTTTTGTTAAATTTGGCACACTCATTAAGGACAGTTCCTTCTATACCTACACCAAGTTTCATGTATCCCATCAGACCACTCTAGCGCCACCAATGGGTCAAAGTTGGACTTGTGTTTACACACGCAACTTTTGAACCGTATGACTGATTTACAAAAATGAGGTACCATTGGATTCCCTGGATGAAGACGAGTTCAACGCACCCTATGACGTCAATTTCCGGTTGTATAGATTTTCCGCTATTTCCGGTTGTATCAAAAACCTTTGAAAGCCTACTCCTCCTACAATTATTGTCATATCTTCTTCAAAATGACCATAGATGATCTTCAGACCAAGCCTCACAAAAGTTATCCCATGGCGTTTTGATTTTCTAAACCGTTTGTCCGGCACAACCAATCAAAATCAGCAAAAAAGTAACCAAACAGGAACTTGGGTCAAATCTCAGCAAATCTTTGAGATATCAACACTAAACTTGGTATATCGGTGGACGACACTACAACATGTTACCATGTGCAAAGGCAACTTCATATCTCAAAAGATGATTGATATAAAGCAAATCGAATTTATCGCTAACGCTAAAATAATGCTTTACACATCCGCCGGTCAAAAACTGATACTTTGATTCAATCACAAGTTCATATGAAGACTCTTGAGAATGTTTAGTACACAAATCTGAGGAAAAGTTGACTGTAACATGAAAAGTCGATTTTATGTGAATATTTGAAACATGCATGCTTGGCTAATTGCTAACGAAATTTTCAATGAAATGTCTCCCCTGCTCTTCAGCGCGCGCGTGCTCCACATTCTCACACACTCAGCCTTTCCCTTGACACACGCGCGGGCTTGGCGAGACGCATACACAACATTTCAGGCAATTGTGGGCTGACCAAGCCCCCACTCATTCCTTGGCTTGAAGTGAAGGCCCTTGTGGATCTTGATGGTAATGCATTTTAGAAAATGTTCTCAAAATCCTGAAACATTGATAGTAAGTAAGTAAGTAAGTAAGACTTTATTTATATAGCACATTTCATACAAGAATTGTAGCTCAAGGTGCTTTACATAAAATCAATAAAAACAATAATACAAGTGATAAATAATTCAAACAATAATAAAAATCCCAATAAGATCTCTGTTCAAGAGAGAAAACAACTTTAAAAAGTAGGAAAACCCTTTTGAGATAAAATTACTTAAATGCTTCGGTAAAAAGGTAGGTTTTAAGCTGTCTTTTAAAAATGTCTAGAGTGTTAGCTTCCCTAATATTTATGGGTAATTTGTTCCATAGTTTTGGGGCGTAATTGACAAAGGCCGAATCACCAATCTTCTTATGACTGCTTCTGGTGACCTCTAATAGGCCTGCATTTGATGATCGCAGTGTTCTAGCTGGTGTGTAGTTTATAAAGGAGTTAGCAATGTAGCTAGGTCCTTGTCCGTGTAGAGCTTTGTATGTGAGAAAAAGGACCTTAAAGTCAATTCTGAAGGTAACAGGGAGCCAGTGTAAAGTAGCTAGGACAGGACTAATGTGTTTTCTCCTTTTAGTTTTGGTTAATAATCTAGCTGCAGAATTTTGAATGAGCTGTAGTCTTTCAGTGGTTTTCTTGGGAAGACCAGTGAAAAGTGCGTTACAGTAGTCCAGCCGGCTGGATATAAAAGCATGAATTAACTTCTCTGCATCATTTTGGTTTATGAATGGTCGTACCTTTGCTATATTCCTCAGGTGAAAGAAAGCTGTTTTGGTCACTTTATTAATGTGAGAGTTGAAATTCAAATCTGAGTCCAGGATTACGCAGAGACTCGTCACCTCTGGTTTAAGACAGGGGGTTAAGCCTCCAAGATTCTTAATAAGCATCTCTCTTTTGGATTTGGGGCCACATAGTAGGACTTCGGTTTTGTCTTCATTTAATTTAAGAAAGTTATCATTCATCCATTTGTTTATTGCCAACAGGCAGTTTGTAATGGAATTGATGGCCGTTGCATCGTTGGGTTCAGTGGATATATATAGTTGTGTGTCATCCGCATAGCTATGGAAATCTATGTTATGTTTTCTGATTATGTCGCCGAGTGGTAACATATAAAGAGAAAAAAGTAATGGACCTAAGCAGCTTCCTTGAGCAACCCCGTAGCAGTTCTGATGTTTCTTGGACCTATGGTCACCTAAACTAACATAAAACTTCCTTCCTGTGATATATGATTTCAGCCAGTTCAATACACTATCCGTGAACCCAATAAGCTTTTCCAGTCTATTGATTAGGATGTCGTGATCAATTGTATCAAATGCTGCACTGAGATCTAACAGGATAAGGATAGAGACTTTATTTGCATCAGAGTTTAGTCTGAGGTCGCTAATTATTTTGGTGAGAGCAGTTTCAGTACTGTGATATTTCCTGAAACCTGACTGCGAGACTTCCAGGATGTTATTTTCTTCAAGAAAATAATTTAATTGGACTAAAACTATCTTTTCCAGTACTTTACTAATAAATGGGAGGTTTGATATTGGTCTGTAATTTGCAAGTAGACTGTTATCCAATTTGGGTTTCTTTAATAGGGGCTTTACAACAGCTGTTTTGAAGGCATCTGGGAAGACGCCAGTTCTAAGGGATGTGTTTATAATCTCTAGCACCGGACCTGAGACACTATCAAACACTCGCTTAAAGAATGTTGTGGGTATAGGATCAATATCTGAGGTTGTGGAGTTAGATTCGCTGACAATTTTGGAAAGTTCACTAAGTGTGATACAGGTAAATGTGCTCATGGTTATGTTGCAGAATCTACTGATGTCAGTTTCGACCCCACTATTAATAATACTCGCTCTAATCAAAGTTATTTTGTTCTTGAAGAACAAAGCAAGCTCTTCACATTTAACTGCTGAGGATGGAGGTGGGGCAGGGACAGTGTTTAGCAGCTGGTCAATGGTGGAGAAAAGAACTCTGGAATTTCTGGCATTTTCTGTAATAATGTTGGAGAAATATTCTCTCCTTGCTAGACGGATGGTTTTGTTAAAGGTGGTTAGTGTATCTTTGTAGATATTGTAGTGGATAGTGATCTTTGTTTTCCTCCATTTTCTCTCTGCTGCACGGCATTTTCTTTTCGTTTCACTAACATTTTTATTTCTCAGCCATGGGGAGGTTCTGCTTGTGCACTTCTTTTTGGTTTTCAGTGGTGCAACAGAGTCTAACACAGATAATAGTGCATAATTGAGGTTCTCTACCATTTCATTCAGAGAGCAATCATGGTAAGTCGGCTCATGTAGAGCAAATTGTTCAGAAAATGTCATCATAGCTGTATCGTCTAAATATCTTCTATGGACTAAGAATTCTTTTTTGGTTTTTGTTAGGATAATTTCCACATTAAAAAGTATATAATGATGGTCTGAGAGGGGTAGATCAGTTATTGAAATATTATTGATATTTAGTCCAGTTGTTATCACTAGATCTAGTGTGTTTCCGATAGTATAGGCCAGGAGTAACTACCACACCACAAATGACGCACCATTATCCATAGGTGGCGCTACGGCCAAGCCCCAATTTTCCATTTACAAAGTGATGCCATTCGCATCCCATTTGTCCCAAAATTCTGAAATTCATTATATATGCCTTATTTCTCATGAGGAACAAAAAAGCCTCAATAACCTATAACGGCCGCCATATTGGATTTTTTTGTACAATAAAGATTTAGGAAACACGTTTTTTTGCTACTTCTCCTACAATTTTTGTCCAATCTTCCCCAGAATTGGCAGGTATCATCGTCAGAGCAACCCTCACTGAAATCTTCAACAGATTTTTGAATTTCATAACCGTTTGTCCGGTACAGCCAATCAAAATCGTCAACAAAGCAACCAAACAGGCAGTTGGATCAAATCTCAGCAAATCATTGAAATATCACCACCAAACTTGGTGTGTCACGTGAAAGACACTACATCATGTTCCCATGTGAGAAGGCAAATTAATATCTTAAAAAATGATTGAAATAAAGGAAATCTAATTTATTTCTATCTAACGCTAAAATAATGCTTTACACTTCCGCCAGTCAAAAAACTCTAATTCAATCACAAGTTCATGAAGACTCTTGCGAATGTTTAGTACACAAATCTCAGAAAAAGTTGACTCTAAGATGAAAAGCTGATTTTTGGTGAATATTTGAAAAATGCATGCTTGGCTAATTATTAAGGAAATTTCCAACTAAATGTCTCCCCTGACCCTCAGCGCACGCGCTCCACATTCTCACACACTCAGCCTTTCCCTTGACACACGCGCAAGCTTGGCGAGACGCATACACAACATTTCAGGCAATTGTGGGCTGACCAAGCCCCCACTCATTGCTTGGTCTTTAGCAAAGGCCCATGTGGATCTTGGTGGTATTGCATTTCCGATTTTGTATGCAATGGTAAAAAGTTCTCAAAATCCTGAAACATTGATAGTATAGGCCAAGAGTAACTACCACACCACAAATGGCCCAATATCACCCATAAGTGACGCTACAGGCCACACCCTGATACACAAAGATACAAGGCTTTCTGGAATGGGTAGGCTCAACCAAGCCCCCTCCCTTCACTCCTTGGCTTGAAATAAAAGCCCTTGTGGATCTTGATGGTATTGCATTTCATATTTGGTATCCCATTGGTAAGTCTGCGGCATGGAATTTTACAGTGACTATTTGTAAAGAATATACATTTTTCAGTGGTTTGCAATGTTTGGAGGAATCCGCCATTGCTGCTTGCAGTTATATTTATTAGGATTCCTCCGTAAGGAGGAAACCTATTGTTATTGTTAGTTTTATTATTATTATTATTATTATTCTAGTTCCATGGGAGTCAATGGCAGCCCCTAGAACCCTTGGATAACTTTTTGTTAAATTTGGCACACTCATTAAGGACAGTTCCTTCTATACCTACACCAAGTTTCATGTATCCCATCAGACCACTCTAGCGCCACCAATGGGTCAAAGTTGGACTTGTGTTTACACACGCAACTTTTGAACCGTATGACTGATTTTCAAAAATGAGGTACCATTGGATTCCCTGGATCAAGACGAGTTCAACGCACCCTATGACGTCAATTTCCGGTTATATAGATTTTCCGCTATTTCCGGTTGTATCAAAAACCTTTGAAAGCCTACTCCTCCTACAATTTTTGTCATATCTTCTTCAAAATGACCAGAGATGATCTTCAGACCAAGCCTCACAAAAGTTATCCCATGGCGTTTTGATTTTATAAACCGTTTGTCCGGCACAGCCAATCAAAATTAGCAATAAAAGAAACCAAACAGGAAGTTGGGTCAAATCTCAGCAAATCTTTGAGATATCAACACGTAACTTGGTATGTCACAAGGAAGACACTACAACATGTTACCATATGCAAAGGCTATTTCATATCTCCAAAAATGGTTGATATAAAGCAAATCGAATTTATCGCTAACGCTAAAATAATGCTTTACACATCCGCCGGTCAAAAACTGATACTTTGATTCAATCACAAGTTCATATGAAGACTCTTGAGAATGTTTAGTACACAAATCTGAGGAAAAGTTGACTGTAACATGAAAAGTCGATTTGTGGTGAATATTTGAAACATGCATGCTTGGCTAATTGTTAACGAAATTTCCAATGAAATGTCTCCCCTACTCTTCAGCGCGCGCGTGCTCCACATTCTCACACACTCAGCCTTTCCCTTGACACACGCGCGGGCTTGGCGAGACGCATACACAACATTTCAGGCAATTGTGGGCTGACCAAGCCCCCACTCATTGCTTGGTCTTTAGCAAAGGCCCATGTGGATCTTGATGGTATTGCATTTCCGATTTTGTATGCAATGGTAAAAAGTTCTCAAAATCCTGAAACATTGATAGTATAGGCCAGGAGTAACTACCACACCACAAATGACGCACCGTTATCCATAGGTGGCGCTACGGCCAAGCCCCAATTGTTCATTTACAAAGTGATGCCATTCGCATCCCATTTGTCCCAAAATTCTGAAATTCATTAGATATGCCTTATTTCTCATGAGGAACAAAAAAGCCTCAATAACCTATAACGGCCGCCATATTGGATTTTTTTGTACAATAAAGATTTAGGAAACACGTTTTTTTCGCTACTTCTCCGACAATTTTTGTCCAATATTCCCCAGAATTGGCAGGTATCATCGTCAGAGCAACCCTCACTGAATTCTTCAACAGATTTTTGAATTTCAAAACCGTTTGTCCGGTACAGCCAATCAAAATCGTCAACAAAGCAACCAAACAGGAAGTTGGATCAAATCTCAGCAAATCTTTGAAATATCAACACCAAACTTGGTAGGATGACTCGGAACCCTCTTCTGAGGATGTCCAATCAATTTGGTGTCATGTGATCGGCGTGGCCGCAGGAACCAAAAATGTGTTTTGGCCAATAACTGTTGATTTGTTTGCCTTTAGTTCATGAAAACTCTTGAGAATGTTTAGTACATAAATCTCAGAAAAAGTTGACTGTAAGATGAAAAGTTGAATTTTGGTGAATATTTGAAAAATGCATGCTTGGCTAATTGTTAAGGAAATTTCCAATGAAATGTCTCCCCTGCTACTCAGCGCCCACGCTCCACATTCTCACACACTCAGCCTTTCCCTTGACACACGCGCAAGCTTGGCGAGACGCATACACAACATTTCAGGCAATTGTGGGCTGACCAAGCCCCCACTCATTGCTTGGTCTTTAGCAAAGGCCCATGTGGATCTTGATGGTATTGCATTTCCGATTTTGTATGCAATGGTAAAAAGTTCTCAAAATCCTGAAACATTGATAGTATAGGCCAAGAGTAACTACCACACCACAAATGGCCCAATATCACCCATAAGTGATGCTACAGGCCAAGCCCTGATAGACAAAGATACAAGGCTTTCTGGAATGGGTAGGCTTACCAAGCCCCCTCCCTTCACTCCTTGGCTTGAAAAAAAAGCCCTTGTGGATCTTGATGGTATTGCATTTCAGATTTGGTATCCCATTGGTAAGTCTGCAGCATGGAATTTTACAGTGACAATTTGTAAAGAATATACATTTTTCAGTGGTTTGCAATGTTTGGAGGAATCCGCCATTGCTGCTTGCAGTTATATTTATTAGGATTCCTCCGTAAGGAGGAAACCTATTGTTATTGTTAGTTTTATTATTATTATTATTATTCTAGTTCCATGGGAGTCAATGGCAGCCCCTAGAACCCTTGGATAACTTTTTGTTAAATTTGGCACACTCATTAAGGACAGTTCCTTCTATACCTACACCAAGTTTCATGTATCCCATCAGACCACTCTAGCGCCACCAATGGGTCAAAGTTGGACTTGTGTTTACACATGCAACTTTTGAACCGTATAACTGATTTTCAAAAATGAGGTACCATTGGATTCCCTGGATCAAGACGAGTTCAACGCACCCTATGACGTCAATTTCCGGTCATATAGATTTTCCGCTATTTCCGGTTGTATCAAAAACCTTTGAAAGCCTACTCCTCCTACAATTTTTGTCATATCTTCTTCAAAATGACCAGAGATGATCTTCAGACCAAGCCTCACAAAAGTTATCCCATGGCGTTTTGATTTTCTAAACCGTTTGTCCGGCACAGCCAATCAAAATCAGCAAAAAAGAAACCAAACAGGAACTTGGGTCAAATCTCAGCAAATCTTTGAGATATCAACACTAAACTTGGTATATCGGTGGACGACACTACAACATGTTACCATGTGCAAAGGCAACTTCATATCTCAAAAAATGATTGATATAAAGCAAATCGAATTTATCGCTAACGCTAAAATAATGCTTTACACATCCGCCGGTCAAAAACTGATACTTTGATTCAATCACAAGTTCATATGAAGACTCTTGAGAATGTTTAGTACACAAATCTGAGGAAAAGTTGACTGTAACATGAAAAGTCGATTTTATGTGAATATTTGAAACATGCATGCTTGGCTAATTGCTAACGAAATTTTCAATGAAATGTCTCCCCTGCTCTTCAGCGCGCGCGTGCTCCACATTCTCACACACTCAGCCTTTCCCTTTACACACGCGCGGGCTTGGCGAGACGCATACACAACATTTCAGGCAATTGTGGGCTGAGCAAGCCCCCACTCATTCCTTGGCTTGAAGTGAAGGCCCTTGTGGATCTTGATGGTAATGCATTTTAGAAAATGTTCTCAAAATCCTGAAACATTGATAGTAAGTAAGTAAGTAAGTAAGACTTTATTTATATAGCACATTTCATACAAGAACTGTAGCTCAAGGTGCTTTACATAAAATCAATAAAAACAATAATACAAGTGATAAATAATTCAAACAATAATAAAAATCCCAGTAAGATCTCTGTTCAAGAGAGAAAACAACTTTAAAAAGTAGGAAAACCCTTTTGAGATAAAATTACTTAAATGCTTCGGTAAAAAGGTAGGTTTTAAGCTGTCTTTTAAAAATGTCTAGAGTGTTAGCTTCCCTAATATTTATGGGTAATTTGTTCCATAGTTTTGGGGCGTAATTGACAAAGGCCGAATCACCAATCTTCTTATGACTGCTTCTGGTGACCTCTAATAGGCCTGCATTTGATGATCGCAGTGTTCTAGCTGGTGTGTAGTTTATAAAGGAGTTAGCAATGTAGCTAGGTCCTTGTCCGTGTAGAGCTTTGTATGTGAGAAAAAGGACCTTAAAGTCAATTCTGAAGGTAACAGGGAGCCAGTGTAAAGTAGCTAGGACAGGACTAATGTGTTTTCTCCTTTTAGTTTTGGTTAATAATCTAGCTGCAGAATTTTGAATGAGCTGTAGTCTTTCAGTGGTTTTCTTGGGAAGACCAGTGAAAAGTGCGTTACAGTAGTCCAGCCGGCTGGATATAAAAGCATGAATTAACTTCTCTGCATCATTTTGGTTTATGAATGGTCGTACCTTTGCTATATTCCTCAGGTGAAAGAAAGCTGTTTTGGTCACTTTATTAATGTGAGAGTTGAAATTCAAATCTGAGTCCAGGATTACGCAGAGACTCGTCACCTCTGGTTTAAGACAGGGGGTTAAGCCTCCAAGATTCTTAATAAGCATCTCTCTTTTGGATTTGGGGCCACATAGTAGGACTTCGGTTTTGTCTTCATTTAATTTAAGAAAGTTATCATTCATCCATTTGTTTATTGCCAACAGGCAGTTTGTAATGGAATTGATGGCCGTTGCATCGTTGGGTTCAGTGGATATATATAGTTGTGTGTCATCCGCATAGCTATGGAAATCTATGTTATGTTCTCTGATTATGTCGCCGAGTGGTAACATATAAAGAGAAAAAAGTAATGGACCTAAGCAGCTTCCTTGAGCAACCCCGTAGCAGTTCTCATGTTTCTTGGACCTATGGTCACCTAAACTAACATAAAACTTCCTTCCTGTGATATATGATTTCAGCCAGTTCAATACACTATCCGTGAACCCAATAAGCTTTTCCAGTCTATTGATTAGGATGTCGTGATCAATTGTATCAAATGCTGCACTGAGATCTAACAGGATAAGGATAGAGACTTTATTTGCATCAGAGTTTAGTCTGAGGTCGCTAATTATTTTGGTGAGAGCAGTTTCAGTACTGTGATATTTCCTGAAACCTGACTGCGAGACTTCCAGGATGTTATTTTCTTCAAGAAAAGAATTTAATTGGACTAAAACTATCTTTTCCAGTACTTTACTAATAAATGGGAGGTTTGATATTGGTCTGTAATTTGCAAGTAGACTGTTATCCAATTTGGGTTTCTTTAATAGGGGCTTTACAACAGCTGTTTTGAAGGCATCTGGGAAGACGCCAGTTCTAAGGGATGTGTTTATAATCTCTAGCACCGGACCTGAGACACTATCAAACACTCGCTTAAAGAATGTTGTGGGTATAGGATCAATATCTGAGGTTGTGGAGTTAGATTCGCTGACAATTTTGGAAAGTTCACTAAGTGTGATACAGGTAAATGTGCTCATGGTTATGTTGCAGAATCTACTGATGTCAGTTTCGACCCCACTATTAATAATACTCGCTCTAATCAAAGTTATTTTGTTCTTGAAGAACAAAGCAAGCTCTTCACATTTAACTGCTGAGGATGGAGGTGGGGCAGGGACAGTGTTTAGCAGCTGGTCAATGGTGGAGAAAAGAACTCTGGAATTTCTGGCATTTTCTGTAATAATGTTGGAGAAATATTCTCTCCTTGCTAGACGGATGGTTTTGTTAAAGGTGGTTAGTGTATCTTTGTAGATATTGTAGTGGATAGTGATCTTTGTTTTCCTCCATTTTCTCTCTGCTGCACGGCATTTTCTTTTCGTTTCACTAACATTTTTATTTCTCAGCCATGGGGAGGTTCTGCTTGTGCACTTCTTTTTGGTTTTCAGTGGTGCAACAGAGTCTAACACAGATAATAGTGCATAATTGAGGTTCTCTACCATTTCATTCAGAGAGCAATCATGGTAAGTCGGCTCATGTAGAGCAAATTGTTCAGAAAATGTCATCATAGCTGTATCGTCTAAATATCTTCTATGGACTAAGAATTCTTTTTTGGTTTTTGTTAGGATAATTTCCACATTAAAAAGTATATAATGATGGTCTGAGAGGGGTAGATCAGTTATTGAAATATTATTGATATTTAGTCCAGTTGTTATCACTAGATCTAGTGTGTTTCCGATAGTATAGGCCAGGAGTAACTACCACACCACAAATGACGCACCATTATCCATAGGTGGCGCTACGGCCAAGCCCCAATTTTCCATTTACAAAGTGATGCCATTCGCATCCCATTTGTCCCAAAATTCTGAAATTCATTATATATACCTTATTTCTCATGAGGAACAAAAAAGCCTCAATAACCTATAACGGCCGCCATATTGGATTTTTTTGTACAATAAAGATTTAGGAAACACGTTTTTTTGCTACTTCTCCTACAATTTTTGTCCAATCTTCCCCAGAATTGGCAGGTATCATCGTCAGAGCAACCCTCACTGAAATCTTCAACAGATTTTTGAATTTCATAACCGTTTGTCCGGTACAGCCAATCAAAATCGTCAACAAAGCAACCAAACAGGCAGTTGGATCAAATCTCAGCAAATCTTTGAAATATCACCACCAAACTTGGTGTGTCACGTGAAAGACACTACATCATGTTCCCATGTGAGAAGGCAAATTAATATCTTAAAAAATGATTGAAATAAAGGAAATCTAATTTATTTCTATCTAACGCTAAAATAATGCTTTACACTTCCGCCAGTCAAAAAACTCTAATTCAATCACAAGTTCATGAAGACTCTTGCGAATGTTTAGTACACAAATCTCAGAAAAAGTTGACTCTAAGATGAAAAGCTGATTTTTGGTGAATATTTGAAAAATGCATGCTTGGCTAATTATTAAGGAAATTTCCAACTAAATGTCTCCCCTGACCCTCAGCGCGCGCGCTCCACATTCTCACACACTCAGCCTTTCCCTTGACACACGCGCAAGCTTGGCGAGACGCATACACAACATTTCAGGCAATTGTGGGCTGACCAAGCCCCCACTCATTGCTTGGTCTTTAGCAAAGGCCCATGTGGATCTTGGTGGTATTGCATTTCCGATTTTGTATGCAATGGTAAAAAGTTCTCAAAATCCTGAAACATTGATAGTATAGGCCAAGAGTAACTACCACACCACAAATGGCCCAATATCACCCATAAGTGACGCTACAGGCCACGCCCTGATACACAAAGATACAAGGCTTTCTGGAATGGGTAGGCTCACCAAGCCCCCTCCCTTCACTCCTTGGCTTGAAATAAAAGCCCTTGTGGATCTTGATGGTATTGCATTTCAGATTTGGTATCCCATTGGTAAGTCTGCAGCATGGAATTTTACAGTGACAATTTGTAAAGAATATACATTTTTCAGTGGTTTGCAATGTTTGGAGGAATCCGCCATTGCTGCTTGCAGTTATATTTATTATTATTATTCTAGTTCCATGGGAGTCAATGGCAGCCCCTAGAACCCTTGGATAACTTTTTGTTAAATTTGGCACACTCATTAAGGACAGTTCCTTCTATACCTACACCAAGTTTCATGTATCCCATCAGACCACTCTAGCGCCACCAATGGGTCAAAGTTGGACTTGTGTTTACACACGCAACTTTTGAACCGTATGACTTATTTTCAAAGATGAGGTACCGTTGGATTCCCTGGATCAAGACGAGTTCAACGCACCCTATGACGTCAATTTCCGGTTATATAGATTTTCCACCATTTCCGGTTTTATCAAAAACCTTTGAAAGCCTACTCCTCCTACAATTTTTGTCATATCTTCTTCAAAATGACCATAGATGATCTTCAGACCAAGCCTCACAAAAGTTATCCCATGGCGTTTTGATTTTCTAAACCGTTTGTCCGGCACAGCCAATCAAATTCAGCAAAAAAGCAACCAAACAGGAACTTGGGTCAAATCTCAGCAAATCTTTGAGATATCAACACGTAACTTGATATGTCACAAGAAAGACACTACAACATGTTACCATGTGCAAAGGCAACTTCATATCTCAAAAAATGATTGATATAAAGCAAATCGAATTTATCGCTAACGCTAAAATAATGCTTTACACATCCGCCGGTCAAAAACTGATACTTTGATTCAATCACAAGTTCATATGAAGACTCTTGAGAATGTTTAGTACACAAATCTGAGGAAAAGTTGACTGTAACATGAAAAGTCGATTTTATGTGAATATTTGAAACATGCATGCTTGGCTAATTGCTAACGAAATTTTCAATGAAATGTCTCCCCTGCTCTTCAGCGCGCGCGAGCTCCACATTCTCACACACTCAGTCTTTCCCTTGACACACGCGCGGGCTTGGCGAGACGCATACACAACATTTCAGGCAATTGTGGGCTGACCAAGCCCCCACTCATTCCTTGGCTTGAAGTGAAGGCCCTTGTGGATCTTGATGGTAATGCATTTTAGAAAAAGTTCTCAAAATCCTGAAACATTGATAGTATAGGCCAGGAGTAACTACCACACCACAAATGACACACCATTATCCATAGGTGGCGCTACGGCCAAGCCCCAATTGTCCATTTACAAAGTGATGCCATTCGCATCCATTTTGTCCCAAAATTCTGAAATTCATTAGATATGCCTTATTTCTCATGAGGAACAAAAAATCCTCAATAACCTATAACGGCCGCCATATTGGATTTTTTTGTACAATAAAGATTTAGGAAACACGTTTTTTCGCTACTTCTCCTACAATTTTTGTCCAATCTTCCCCAGAATTGGCAGGTATCATCGTCAGAGCAACCCTCACTGAATTCTTCAACAGATTTTTGAATTTCAAAACCGTTTGTCCGGTACAGCCAATCAAAATCGTCAACAAAGCAACCAAACAGGAAGTTGGATCAAATCTCAGCAAATCTTTGAAATATCACCACCAAACTTGGTGTGTCACGTGAAAGACACTACATCATGTTCCCATGTGAGAAGGCAAATTAATATCTTAAAAAATGATTGAAATAAAGGAAATCTAATTTATTTCTATCTAACGCTAAAATAATGCTTTACACATCCACCAGTCAAAAAACTCTGATTCAATCACATGTTCATAAAGACTCTTGAGAATGTTTAGTACACAAATCTCAGAAAAAGTTGACTGTAACATGAAAAGTTGAAATTTGGTGAATATTTGAAAAATGCATGCTTGGCTTGTTAAGGAAATTTCCAATGAAATGTCTCCCCTGCTCCTCAGCGCGCGCGCTCCACATTCTCACACACTCAGCCTTTCCCTTGACACACGCGCAAGCTTGACGAGACGCATACACAACATTTCAGGCAATTGTGGGCTGACCAAGCCCCCACTCATTGCTTGGTCTTTAGCAAAGGCCCATGTGGATCTTGATGGTATTGCATTTCCGATTTTGTATGCAACGGTAAAAAGTTCTCAAAATCCTGAAACATTGATAGTATAGGCCAAGAGTAACTACCACACCACAAATGGCCCAATATCACCCATAAGTGACGCTACAGGCCACACCCTGATACACAAAGATACAAGGCTTTCTGGAATGGGTAGGCTCAACCAAGCCCCCTCCCTTCACTCCTTGGCTTGAAATAAAAGCCCTTGTGGATCTTGATGGTATTGCATTTCATATTTGGTATCCCATTGGTAAGTCTGCGGCATGGAATTGTACAGTGACTATTTGTAAAGAATATACATTTTTCAGTGGTTTGCAATGTTTGGAGGAATCCGCCATTGCTGCTTGCAGTTATATTTAGGATTCCTCCGTAAGGAGGAAACCTATTGTTATTGTTAGTTTTATTATTAGGATTCCTCCGTAAGGAGGAAACCTATTGTTATTGTTAGTTTTATTATTATTATTATTATTCTAGTTCCATGGGAGTCAATGGCAGCCCCTAGAACCCTTGGATAACTTTTTGTTAAATTTGGCACACTCATTAAGGACAGTTCTTTCTATACCTACACCAAGTTTCATGTATCCCATCAGAACACTCTAGCGCCACCAATGGGTCAAAGTTGGACTTGTGTTTACACATGCAACTTTTGAACCGTATAACTGATTTTCAAAAATGAGGTACCATTGGATTCCCTGGATCAAGACGAGTTCAACGCACCCTATGACGTCAATTTCCGGTTATATAGAATTTCTGCTATTTCCGGTTGTATCAAAAACCTTTGAAAGCCTACTCCTCCTACAATTTTTGTCATATCTTCTTCAAAATGACCAGAGATGAGCTTCAGACCAAGCCTCACAAAAGTTATCCCATGGCGTTTTGATTTTATAAACTGTTTGTCCGGCACAGCCAATCAAAATCAGCAATAAAAGAAACCAAACAGGAACTTGGGTCAAATCTCAGCAAATCTTTGAGATATCAACACTAAACTTGGTATATCGGTGGACGACACTACAACATGTTACCATATGCAAAGGCTATTTCATATATCCAAAAATGGTTGATATAAAGCATATCAAATTTATCGCTAACGCTAAAATAATGATTTACACATCTGCCAGTAAAAAACTGATACTCTGATTCAATCACAAGTTCATATGAAGACTCTTGAGAATGTTTAGTACACAAATCTGAGGAAAAGTTGACTGTAACATGAAAAGTCGATTTTTGGTGAATATTTGAAACATGCATGCTTGGCTAATTGCTAACAAAGTTTTCAATGTAATGTCTCCCTCTGCTCCTCAGCGCGCGCGCTCCACATTCTCACACACTCAGCCTTTCCCTTGACACACGCGCGGGCTTGGCGAGACGCATACACAACATTTCAGGCAATTGTGGGCTGACCAAGCCCCCACTCATTCCTTGGCTTGAAGTGAAGGCCCTTGTGGATCTTGATGGTAATGCATTTTAGAAAAAGTTCTCAAAATCCTGAAACATTGATAGTATAGGCCAGGAGTAACTACCACACCACAAATGACGCACCATTATCCATAGGTGGCGCTACGGCCAAGCCCCAATTGTTCATTTACAAAGTGATGCCATTCGCATCCCATTTGTCCCAAAATTCTGAAATTCATTAGATATGCCTTATTTCTCATGAGGAACAAAAAAGCCTCAATAACCTATAACGGCCGCCATATTGGATTTTTTTGGACAATAAAGATTTAGGAAACACGTTTTTTCGCTACTTCTCCGACAATTTTTGTCCATTCTTTCCCAGAATTGGCAGGTATCATCGTCAGAGCAACCCTCACTGAATTCTTCAACAGATTTTTGAATTTCGAAACCGTTTGTCTGGTACAGCCAATCAAAATCGTCAACAAAGCAGCCAAACAGGAAGTTGGATCAAATCTCAGCAAATCTTTGAAATATCAACACCAAACTTGGTGTGTCACGTGAAAGACACTACATCATGTTCGCATGTGAGAAGGCAAATTAATATCTTAAAAAATGATTGAAATAAAGGAAATCTAATTTATTTCTATCTAACGCTAAAATAATGCTTTAGACATCCGCCAGTCAAAAAACTCTGATTCAATCACATGTTCATAAAGACTCTTGAGAATGTTTAGTACACAAATCTGAGAAAAAGTTGACTGTAACATTAAAAGTAGAAATTTGGTGAATATTTGAAAAATGCATGGAAAGGAAATTTCCAATGAAATGTCTCCCCTGCTCCTCAGCGCGCGCGCTCCACATTCTCACACACTCAGCCTTTCCCTTGACACACGCGCAAGCTTGACGAGACGCATACACAACATTTCAGGCAATTGTGGGCTGACAAAGCCCCCACTCATTGCTTGGTCTTTAGCAAAGGCCCATGTGGATCTTGATGGTATTGCATTTCCGATTTTGTATGCAATGGTAAAAAGTTCTCAAAATCCTGAAACATTGAGAGTATAGGCCAGGAGTAACTACCACACCACAAATGACGCACCATTATCCATAGGTGGCGCTACGGCCAAGCCCCAATTGTTCATTTACAAAGTGATGCCATTCGCATCCCATTTGTCCCAAAATTCTGAAATTCATTAGATATGCCTTATTTCTCATGAAGAACAAAAAAGCCTCAATAACCTATAACGGCCGCCATATTGGATTTTTTTGTACAATAAAGATTTAGGAAACACGTTTTTTCGCTACTTCTCCGACAATTTTTGTCCATTCTTCCCCAGAATTGGCAGGTATCATCGTCAGAGCAACCCTCACTGAATTCTTCAACAGATTTTTGAATTTCGAAACCGTTTGTCTGGTACAGCCAATCAAAATCGTCAACAAAGCAACCAAACAGGAAGTTGGATCAAATCTCAGCAAATCTTTGAAATATCAACACCAAACTTGGTGTGTCACGTGAAAGACACTACATCATGTTCGCATGTGAGAAGGCAAATTAATATCTTAAAAAATGATTGAAATAAAGGAAATCTAATTTATTTCTATCTAACGCTAAAATAATGCTTTACACATCCGCCAGTCAAAAAACTCTGATTCAATCACATGTTCATAAAGACTCTTGAGAATGTTTAGTACACAAATCTGAGAAAAAGTTGACTGTAACATTAAAAGTAGAAATTTGGTGAATATTTGAAAAATGCATGGAAAGGAAATTTCCAATGAAATGTCTCCCCTGCTCCTCAGCGCGCGCGCTCCACATTCTCACACACTCAGCCTTTCCCTTGACACACGCGCAAGCTTGACGAGACGCATACACAACATTTCAGGCAATTGTGGGCTGACAAAGCCCCCACTCATTGCTTGGTCTTTAGCAAAGGCCCATGTGGATCTTGATGGTATTGCATTTCCGATTTTGTATGCAATGGTAAAAAGTTCTCAAAATCCTGAAACTTTGATAGTATAGGCCAGGAGTAACTACCACACCACAAATGACGCACCATTATCCATAGGTGGCGCTACGGCCAAGCCCCAATTGTTCATTTACAAAGTGATGCCATTCGCATCCCATTTGTCCCAAAATTCTGAAATTCATTAGATATGCCTTATTTCTCATGAGGAACAAAAAAGCCTCAATAACCTATAACGGCCGCCATATTGGATTTTTTTGTACAATAAAGATTTAGGAAACACGTTTTTTCACTACTTCTCTGACAATTTTTGTCCATTCTTCCCCAGAATTGGCAGGTATCATCGTCAGAGCAACCCTCACTGAATTCTTCAACAGATTTTTGAATTTCAAAACCGTTTGTCCGGTACAGCCAATCAAAATCGTCAACAAAGCAACCAAACAGGAAGTTGGATCAAATCTCAGCAAATCTTTGAAATATCAACACCAAACTTGGTAGGATGACTCGGAACCCTCTTCTGAGGATGTCCAATCAATTTGGTGTCATGTGATCGGCGTGGCCGCCGGAACCAAAAATGTGTTTTGGCCAATAACTGTTGATTTGTTTGCCTTTAGTTCATGAAAACTCTTGAGAATGTTTAGTACACAAATCTCAGAAAAAGTTGACTGTAAGATGAAAAGTTGAATTTTGGTGAATATTTGAAAAATGCATGCTTGGCTAATTGTTAAGGAAATTTCCAACTAAATGTCTCCCCTGACCCTCAGCGCGCGCGCTCCACATTCTCACACACTCAGCCTTTCCCTTGACACACGCGCAAGCTTGGCGAGACGCATACACAACATTTCAGGCAATTGTGGGCTGACCAAGCCCCCACTCATTGCTTGGTCTTTAGCAAAGGCCCATGTGGATCTTGGTGGTATTGCATTTCCGATTTTGTATGCAATGGTAAAAAGTTCTCAAAATCCTGAAACATTGATAGTATAGGCCAAGAGTAACTACCACACCACAAATGGCCCAATATCACCCATAAGTGACGCTACAGGCCACGCCCTGATACACAAAGATACAAGGCTTTCTGGAATGGGTAGGCTCACCAAGCCCCCTCCCTTCACTCCTTGGCTTGAAATAAAAGCCCTTGTGGATCTTGATGGTATTGCATTTCAGATTTGGTATCCCATTGGTAAGTCTGCAGCATGGAATTTTACAGTGACAATTTGTAAAGAATATACATTTTTCAGTGGTTTGCAATGTTTGGAGGAATCCGCCATTGCTGCTTGCAGTTATATTTAGGATTCCTCCGTAAGGAGGAAACCTATTGTTATTGTTAGTTTTATTATTATTATTATTATTATTATTATTATTATTCTAGTTCCATGGGAGTCAATGGCAGCCCCTAGAACCCTTGGATAACTTTTTGTTAAATTTGGCACACTCATTAAGGACAGTTCCTTCTATACCTACACCAAGTTTCATGTATCCCATCAGACCACTCTAGCGCCACCAATGGGTCAAAGTTGGACTTGTGTTTACACACGCAACTTTTGAACCGTATGACTGATTTACAAAAATGAGGTACCATTGGATTCCCTGGATGAAGACGAGTTCAACGCACCCTATGACGTCAATTTCCGGTTGTATAGATTTTCCGCTATTTCCGGTTGTATCAAAAACCTTTGAAAGCCTACTCCTCCTACAATTATTGTCATATCTTCTTCAAAATGACCATAGATGATCTTCAGACCAAGCCTCACAAAAGTTATCCCATGGCGTTTTGATTTTCTAAACCGTTTGTCCGGCACAACCAATCAAAATCAGCAAAAAAGTAACCAAACAGGAACTTGGGTCAAATCTCAGCAAATCTTTGAGATATCAACACTAAACTTGGTATATCGGTGGACGACACTACAACATGTTACCATGTGCAAAGGCAACTTCATATCTCAAAAGATGATTGATATAAAGCAAATTGAATTTATCGCTAACGCTAAAATAATGCTTTACACATCCGCCGGTCAAAAACTGATACTTTGATTCAATCACAAGTTCATATGAAGACTCTTGAGAATGTTTAGTACACAAATCTGAGGAAAAGTTGACTGTAACATGAAAAGTCGATTTTATGTGAATATTTGAAACATGCATGCTTGGCTAATTGCTAACGAAATTTTCAATGAAATGTCTCCCCTGCTCTTCAGCGCGCGCGTGCTCCACATTCTCACACACTCAGCCTTTCCCTTGACACACGCGCGGGCTTGGCGAGACGCATACACAACATTTCAGGCAATTGTGGGCTGACCAAGCCCCCACTCATTCCTTGGCTTGAAGTGAAGGCCCTTGTGGATCTTGATGGTAATGCATTTTAGAAAAAGTTCTCAAAATCCTGAAACATTGATAGTATAGGCCAGGAGTAACTACCACACCACAAATGACGCACCATTATCCATAGGTGGCGCTACGGCCAAGCCCCAATTTTCCATTTACAAAGTGATGCCATTCGCATCCCATTTGTCCCAAAATTCTGAAATTCATTAGATATGCCTTATTTCTCATGAGGAACAAAAAAGCCTCAATAACCTATAACGGCCGCCATATTGGATGTTTTTGTACAATAAAGATTTAGGAAACACGTTTTTTTGCTACTTCTCCTACAATTCTTGTCCAATCTTCCCCAGAATTGGCAGGTATCATCGTCAGAGCAACCCTCACTGAATTCTTTAACAGATTTTTGAATTTCAAAACCGTTTGTCCGGTACAGCCAATCAAAATCGTCAACAAAGCAACCAAACAGGAAGTTGGATCAAATCTCAGCAAATCTTTGAAATATCAACACCAAACTTGGTAAGATGACTCGGAACCGTCTTCTGAGGATGTCCAATCAATTTGGTGTCATGTGATCGTGTCATGTGATCGGCGTGGCCGCAGGAACCAAAAATGTTTTTTGGCCAATAACTGTTGATTTGTTTGCCTTTAGTTCATGAAAACTCTTGAGAATGTTTAGTACACAAATCTCAGAAAAAGTTGACTGTAAGATGAAAAGTTGAATTTTGGTGAATATTTGAAAAATGCATGCTTGGCTAATTGTTAAGGAAATTTCCAATGAAACGTCTCCCTCTGCTCCTCAGCGCGCGCGCTACACATTCTCACACACTCAGCCTTTCCCTTGACACACGCGCAAGCTTGACGAGACGCATACACAACATTTCAGGCAATTGTGGGCTGACCAAGCCCCCACTCATTGCTTGGTCTTTAGCAAAGGCCCATGTGGATCTTGATGGTATTGCATTTCCGATTTTGTATGCAATGGTAAAAGTTCTCAAAATCCTGAAACATTTATAGTATAGGCCAAGAGTAACTACCACACCACAAATGGCCCAATATCACCCATAAGTGACGCTACAGGCCACGCCCTGATACACAAAGATACAAGGCTTTCTGGAATGGGTAGGCTCAACCAAGCCCCCTCCCTTCACTCCTTGGCTTTAAATAAAAGCCCTTGTGGATCTTGATGGTATTGCATTTCATATTTGGTATCCCATTGGTAAGTCTGCGGCATGGAATTTTACAGTGACTATTTGTAAAGAATATACATTTTTCAGTGGTTTGCAATGTTTGGAGGAATCCGCCATTGCTGCTTGCAGTTATATTTATTATTATTATTATTATTCTAGTTCCATGGGAGTCAATGGCAGCCCCTAGAACCCTTGGATAACTTTTTGTTAAATTTGGCACACTCATTAAGGACAGTTCCTTCTATACCTACACCAAGTTTCATGTATCCCATCAGACCACTCTAGCGCCACCAATGGGTCAAAGTTGGACTTGTGTTTACACACGCAACTTTTGAACCGTATGACTGATTTACAAAAATGAGGTACCATTGGATTCCCTGGATGAAGACGAGTTCAACGCACCCTATGACGTCAATTTCCGGTTGTATAGATTTTCCGCTATTTCCGGTTGTATCAAAAACCTTTGAAAGCCTACTCCTCCTACAATTATTGTCATATCTTCTTCAAAATGACCATAGATGATCTTCAGACCAAGCCTCACAAAAGTTATCCCATGGCGTTTTGATTTTCTAAACCGTTTGTCCGGCACAGCCAATCAAAATCAGCAAAAAAGCAACCAAACAGGAAGTTGGGTCAAATCTCAGCAAATCTTTGAGATATCAACACGTAACTTGGTATGTCACAAGGAAGACACTACAACATGTTACCATGTGCAAAGGCTATTTCATATTTCCAAAAATGGTTGATATAAAGCAAATCGAATTTATCGCTAACGCTAAAATAATGCTTTACACATCCGCCGGTCAAAAACTGATACTTTGATTCAATCACAAGTTCATATGAAGACTCTTGAGAATGTTCAGTACACAAATCTGAGGAAAAGTTGACTGTAACATGAAAAGTCGATTTTTGGTGAATATTTGAAACATGCATGCTTGGCTAATTGCTAACGAAATTTTCAATGAAATGTCTCCCCTGCTCTTCAGCGCGCGCGTGCTCCACATTCTCACACACTCAGCCTTTCCCTTGACACACGTGCGGGCTTGGCGAGACGCATACACAACATTTCAGGCAATTGTGGGCTGACCAAGCCCCCACTCATTCCTTGGCTTGAAGTGAAGGCCCTTGTGGATCTTGATGGTAATGCATTTTAGAAAAAGTTCTCAAAATCCTGAAACATTGATTGTATAGGCCAGGAGTAACTACCACACCACAAATGACGCACCATTATCCATAGGTGGCGCTACGGCCAAGCCCCAATTGTTCATTTACAAAGTGATGCCATTCGCATCCCATTTGTCCCAAAATTCTGAAATTCATTAGATATGCCTTATTTCTCATGAGGAACAAAAAAGCCTCAATAACCTATAACGGCCGCCATATTGGATTTTTTTGTACAATAAAGATTTAGGAAACACGTTTTTTCGCTACTTCTCCGACAATTTTTGTCCAATATTCCCCAGAATTGGCAGGTATCATCGTCAGAGCAACCCTCACTGAATTCTTCAACAGATTTTTGAATTTCAAAACCGTTTGTCCGGTACAGCCAATCAAAATCGTCAACAAAGCAACCAAACAGGAAGTTGGATCAAATCTCAGCAAATCTTTGAAATAGCACCACCAAACTTGGTGTGTCACGTGAAAGACACTACATCATGTTCCCATGTGAGAAGGCAAATTAATATCTTAAAAAATGATTGAAATAAAGGAAATCAAATTTATTTCTATCTAACGCTAAAATAATGCTTTACACTTCCGCCAGTCAAAAAACTCTAATTCAATCACAAGTTCATGAAGACTCTTGCGAATGTTTAGTACACAAATCTCAGAAAAAGTTGACTCTAAGATGAAAAGCTGATTTTTGGTGAATATTTGAAAAATGCATGCTTGGCTAATTGCTAATGAAATTTCCAATGTAATGTCTCCCCTGACCCTCAGCGTGCGCGCTCCACATTCTTACACACTCAGCCTTTCCCTTGACACACGCGCAAGCTTGACGAGACGCATACACAACATTTCAGGCAATTGTGGGTTGACCAAGCCCCCACTCATTGCTTGGTCTTTAGCAAAGGCCCATGTGGATCTTCATGGTATTGCATTTCAGATTTTGTATGCAATGGTAAAAAGTTCTCAAAATCCTGAAACATTGATAGTATAGGCCAAGAGTAACTACCACACCACAAATGACGCACCATTATCCATAGGTGGCGCTACGGCCAAGCCCCAATTTTCCATTTACAAAGTGATGCCATTTGCATCCCATTTGTCCCAAAATTCTGAAATTCATTAGATATGCCTTATTTCTCATGAGGAACAAAAAAGCCTCAATAACCTATAACGGCCGCCATATTGGATTTTTTTGTACAATAAAGATTTAGGAAACACGTTTTTTTGCTACTTCTCCTACAATTTTTGTCCAATCTTCCCCAGAATTGGCAGGTATCATCGTCAGAGCAACCCTCACTGCATTCTTCAACAGATTTTTGAATTTCAAAACCGTTTGTCCGGTACAGCCAATCAGAATCGTCAACAAAGCAACCAAACAGGAAGTTGGATCAAATCTCAGCAAATCTTTGAAATATCAACACCAAACTTGGTGTGTCACGTGAAAGACACTACGTCATGTTCCCATGTAGGAAGGCAAATTAATATCTTCAAAAATGATTGAAATAAAGGAAATCAAATTTATTTCTAACGCTAAAATAATTCTTTACACATCCGCCAGTCAAAAAACTCTGATTCAATCACAAGTTCATGAAGACTTTTGAGAATGTTTAGTACACAAATCTCAGAAAAAGTTGACTGTAACATGAAAAGTTGAATTTAGGTGAATATTTGAAAAATGCATGCTTGGCTAATTGTTAAGGAAATTTCCAATGAAATGTCTCCCCTGCTCCTCAGCACGCGCGCGCTCCACATTCTCACACACTCAGCCTTTCCCTTGACACACGCGCGAGCTTGACGAGACGCATACACAACATTTCAGGCAATCGTGGGCTGACCAAGCCCCCACTCATTCCTTGGCTTGAAGTGAAGGCCCTTGTGGATCTTGATGGTAATGCATTTTAGAAAAAGTTCTCAAAATCCTGAAACATTGATAGTATAGGCCAGGAGTAACTACCACACCACAAATGACGCACCATTATCCATAGGTGGCGCTACGGCCAAGCCCCAATTTTCCATTTACAAAGTGATGCCATTCGCATCCCATTTGTCCCAAAATTCTGAAATTCATTAGATATGCCTTATTTCTCATGAGGAACAAAAAAGCCTCAATAACCTATAACGGCCGCCATATTGGATTTTTTTGTACAATAAAGATTTAGGAAACACGTTTTTTTGCTACTTCTCCTACAATTTTTGTCCAATCTTCCCCAGAATTGGCAGGTATCATCGTCAGAGCAACCCTCACTGAATTCTTCAACAGATTTTTGAATTTCAAAACCGTTTGTCCGGTACAGCCAATCAAAATCGTCAACAAAGCAACCAAACAGGAAGTTGGATCAAATCTCAGCAAATCTTTGAAATATCACCACCAAACTTGGTGTGTCACGTGAAAGACACTACATCATGTTCCCATGTGAGAAGGCAAATTAATATCTTAAAAAATGATTGAAATAAAGGAAATCTAATTTATTTCTATCTAACGCGGGAGTCAGGTGGCTGAGCGGTGAGGGAATCGGGCTAGTAATCCGAAGGTTGCCAGTTCGATTCCCGGTCATGCCAACTGACGTTGTGTCCTTGGGCAAGGCACTTCACCCTATTTGCCTCGGGGGAATGTCCCTGTACTTACTGTAAGCCGCTCTGGATAAGAGCGTCTGCTAAATGACTAAATGTAATGCCAAAATAATGCTTTACACATCCGCCAGTCAAAAAACTCTGATTCAATCACATGTTCATAAAGACTCTTGAGAATGTTTAGTACACAAATCTGAGGAAAAGTTGACTGTAACATGAAAAGCCGATTTGTGGTGAATATTTGAAACAAGCATTCTTGGCTAATTGCTAACGAAATTTCCAATGAAATGTCTCCCCTGCTCTTCAGCGCGCGCGTGCTCCACATTCTCACACACTCAGCCTTTCCCTTGACACACGCGCGGGCTTGGCGAGACGCATACACAACATTTCAGGCAATCGTGGGCTGACCAAGCCCCCACTCATTCCTTGGCTTGAAGTGAAGGCCCTTGTGGATCTTGATGGTAATGCATTTTAGAAAAAGTTCTCAAAATCCTGAAACATTGATAGTATAGGCCAGGAGTAACTACCACACCACAAATGACGCACCATTATCCATAGGTGGCGCTACGGCCAAGCCCCAATTTTCCATTTACAAAGTGATGCCATTCGCATCCCATTTGTCCCAAAATTCTGAAATTCATTAGATATGCCTTATTTCTCATGAGGAACAAAAAAGCCTCAATAACCTATAACGGCCGCCATATTGGATTTTTTTGTACAATAAAGATTTAGGAAACACGTTTTTTTGCTACTTCTCCTACAATTTTTGTCCAATCTTCCCCAGAATTGGCAGGTATCATCGTCAGAGCAACCCTCACTGAAATCTTCAACAGATTTTTGAATTTCAAAACGGTTTGTCCGGTACAGCCAATCAAAATCGTCAACAAAGCAACCAAACAGGAAGTTGGATCAAATCTCAGCAAATCTTTGAAATAGCACCACCAAACTTGGTGTGTCACGTGAAAGACACTACATCATGTTCCCATGTGAGAAGGCAAATTAATATCTTAAAAAATGATTGAAATAAAGGAAATCAAATTTATTTCTATCTAACGCTAAAATAATGCTTTACACTTCCGCCAGTCAAAAAACTCTAATTCAATCACAAGTTCATGAAGACTCTTGCGAATGTTTAGTACACAAATCTCAGAAAAAGTTGACTCTAAGATGAAAAGCTGATTTTTGGTGAATATTTGAAAAATGCATGCTTGGCTAATTGCTAATGAAATTTCCAATGTAATGTCTCCCCTGACCCTCAGCGTGCGCGCTCCACATTCTTACACACTCAGCCTTTCCCTTGACACACGCGCAAGCTTGACGAGACGCATACACAACATTTCAGGCAATTGTGGGTTGACCAAGCCCCCACTCATTGCTTGGTCTTTAGCAAAGGCCCATGTGGATCTTCATGGTATTGCATTTCAGATTTTGTATGCAATGGTAAAAAGTTCTCAAAATCCTGAAACATTGATAGTATAGGCCAAGAGTAACTACCACACCACAAATGACGCACCATTATCCATATGTGGCGCTACGGCCAAGCCCCAATTTTCCATTTACAAAGTGATGCCATTTGCATCCCATTTGTCCCAAAATTCTGAAATTCATTAGATATGCCTTATTTCTCATGAGGAACAAAAAAGCCTCAATAACCTATAACGGCCGCCATATTGGATTTTTTTGTACAATAAAGATTTAGGAAACACGTTTTTTTGCTACTTCTCCTACAATTTTTGTCCAATCTTCCCCAGAATTGGCAGGTATCATCGTCAGAGCAACCCTCACTGAATTCTTCAACAGATTTTTGAATTTCAAAACCGTTTGTCCGGTACAGCCAATCAGAATCGTCAACAAAGCAACCAAACAGGAAGTTGGATCAAATCTCAGCAAATCTTTGAAATATCAACACCAAACTTGGTGTGTCACGTGAAAGACACTACGTCATGTTCCCATGTAGGAAGGCAAATTAATATCTTCAAAAATGATTGAAATAAAGGAAATCAAATTTATTTCTAACGCTAAAATAATTCTTTACACATCCGCCAGTCAAAAAACTCTGATTCAATCACAAGTTCATGAAGACTTTTGAGAATGTTTAGTACACAAATCTCAGAAAAAGTTGACTGTAACATGAAAAGTTGAATTTAGGTGAATATTTGAAAAATGCATGCTTGGCTAATTGTTAAGGAAATTTCCAATGAAATGTCTCCCCTGCTCCTCAGCACGCGCGCGCTCCACATTCTCACACACTCAGCCTTTCCCTTGACACACGCGCGAGCTTGACGAGACGCATACACAACATTTCAGGCAATCGTGGGCTGACCAAGCCCCCACTCATTCCTTGGCTTGAAGTGAAGGCCCTTGTGGATCTTGATGGTAATGCATTTTAGAAAAAGTTCTCAAAATCCTGAAACATTGATAGTATAGGCCAGGAGTAACTACCACACCACAAATGACGCACCATTATCCATAGGTGGCGCTACGGCCAAGCCCCAATTTTCCATTTACAAAGTGATGCCATTCGCATCCCATTTGTCCCAAAATTCTGAAATTCATTAGATATGCCTTATTTCTCATGAGGAACAAAAAAGCCTCAATAACCTATAACGGCCGCCATATTGGATTTTTTTGTACAATAAAGATTTAGGAAACACGTTTTTTTGCTACTTCTCCTACAATTTTTGTCCAATCTTCCCCAGAATTGGCAGGTATCATCGTCAGAGCAACCCTCACTGAATTCTTCAACAGATTTTTGAATTTCAAAACCGTTTGTCCGGTACAGCCAATCAAAATCGTCAACAAAGCAACCAAACAGGAAGTTGGATCAAATCTCAGCAAATCTTTGAAATATCACCACCAAACTTGGTGTGTCACGTGAAAGACACTACATCATGTTCCCATGTGAGAAGGCAAATTAATATCTTAAAAAATGATTGAAATAAAGGAAATCTAATTTATTTCTATCTAACGCGGGAGTCAGGTGGCTGAGCGGTGAGGGAATCGGGCTAGTAATCCGAAGGTTGCCAGTTCGATTCCCGGTCATGCCAACTGACGTTGTGTCCTTGGGCAAGGCACTTCACCCTATTTGCCTCGGGGGAATGTCCCTGTACTTACTGTAAGCCGCTCTGGATAAGAGCGTCTGCTAAATGACTAAATGTAATGCCAAAATAATGCTTTACACATCCGCCAGTCAAAAAACTCTGATTCAATCACATGTTCATAAAGACTCTTGAGAATGTTTAGTACACAAATCTGAGGAAAAGTTGACTGTAACATGAAAAGCCGATTTGTGGTGAATATTTGAAACAAGCATTCTTGGCTAATTGCTAACGAAATTTCCAATGAAATGTCTCCCCTGCTCTTCAGCGCGCGCGTGCTCCACATTCTCACACACTCAGCCTTTCCCTTGACACACGCGCGGGCTTGGCGAGACGCATACACAACATTTCAGGCAATCGTGGGCTGACCAAGCCCCCACTCATTCCTTGGCTTGAAGTGAAGGCCCTTGTGGATCTTGATGGTAATGCATTTTAGAAAAAGTTCTCAAAATCCTGAAACATTGATAGTATAGGCCAGGAGTAACTACCACACCACAAATGACGCACCATTATCCATAGGTGGCGCTACGGCCAAGCCCCAATTTTCCATTTACAAAGTGATGCCATTCGCATCCCATTTGTCCCAAAATTCTGAAATTCATTAGATATGCCTTATTTCTCATGAGGAACAAAAAAGCCTCAATAACCTATAACGGCCGCCATATTGGATTTTTTTGTACAATAAAGATTTAGGAAACACGTTTTTTTGCTACTTCTCCTACAATTTTTGTCCAATCTTCCCCAGAATTGGCAGGTATCATCGTCAGAGCAACCCTCACTGAAATCTTCAACAGATTTTTGAATTTCAAAACGGTTTGTCCGGTACAGCCAATCAAAATCGTCAACAAAGCAACCAAACAGGAAGTTGGATCAAATCTCAGCAAATCTTTGAAATAGCACCACCAAACTTGGTGTGTCACGTGAAAGACACTACATCATGTTCCCATGTGAGAAGGCAAATTAATATCTTAAAAAATGATTGAAATAAAGGAAATCAAATTTATTTCTATCTAACGCTAAAATAATGCTTTACACTTCCGCCAGTCAAAAAACTCTAATTCAATCACAAGTTCATGAAGACTCTTGCGAATGTTTAGTACACAAATCTCAGAAAAAGTTGACTCTAAGATGAAAAGCTGATTTTTGGTGAATATTTGAAAAATGCATGCTTGGCTAATTGCTAATGAAATTTCCAATGTAATGTCTCCCCTGACCCTCAGCGTGCGCGCTCCACATTCTTACACACTCAGCCTTTCCCTTGACACACGCGCAAGCTTGACGAGACGCATACACAACATTTCAGGCAATTGTGGGTTGACCAAGCCCCCACTCATTGCTTGGTCTTTAGCAAAGGCCCATGTGGATCTTCATGGTATTGCATTTCAGATTTTGTATGCAATGGTAAAAAGTTCTCAAAATCCTGAAACATTGATAGTATAGGCCAAGAGTAACTACCACACCACAAATGACGCACCATTATCCATAGGTGGCGCTACGGCCAAGCCCCAATTTTCCATTTACAAAGTGATGCCATTTGCATCCCATTTGTCCCAAAATTCTGAAATTCATTAGATATGCCTTATTTCTCATGAGGAACAAAAAAGCCTCAATAACCTATAACGGCCGCCATATTGGATTTTTTTGTACAATAAAGATTTAGGAAACACGTTTTTTTGCTACTTCTCCTACAATTTTTGTCCAATCTTCCCCAGAATTGGCAGGTATCATCGTCAGAGCAACCCTCACTGAATTCTTCAACAGATTTTTGAATTTCAAAACCGTTTGTCCGGTACAGCCAATCAGAATCGTCAACAAAGCAACCAAACAGGAAGTTGGATCAAATCTCAGCAAATCTTTGAAATATCAACACCAAACTTGGTGTGTCACGTGAAAGACACTACGTCATGTTCCCATGTAGGAAGGCAAATTAATATCTTCAAAAATGATTGAAATAAAGGAAATCAAATTTATTTCTAACGCTAAAATAATTCTTTACACATCCGCCAGTCAAAAAACTCTGATTCAATCACAAGTTCATGAAGACTTTTGAGAATGTTTAGTACACAAATCTCAGAAAAAGTTGACTGTAACATGAAAAGTTGAATTTAGGTGAATATTTGAAAAATGCATGCTTGGCTAATTGTTAAGGAAATTTCCAATGAAATGTCTCCCCTGCTCCTCAGCACGCGCGCGCTCCACATTCTCACACACTCAGCCTTTCCCTTGACACACGCGCGAGCTTGACGAGACGCATACACAACATTTCAGGCAATCGTGGGCTGACCAAGCCCCCACTCATTCCTTGGCTTGAAGTGAAGGCCCTTGTGGATCTTGATGGTAATGCATTTTAGAAAAAGTTCTCAAAATCCTGAAACATTGATAGTATAGGCCAGGAGTAACTACCACACCACAAATGACGCACCATTATCCATAGGTGGCGCTACGGCCAAGCCCCAATTTTCCATTTACAAAGTGATGCCATTCGCATCCCATTTGTCCCAAAATTCTGAAATTCATTAGATATGCCTTATTTCTCATGAGGAACAAAAAAGCCTCAATAACCTATAACGGCCGCCATATTGGATTTTTTTGTACAATAAAGATTTAGGAAACACGTTTTTTTGCTACTTCTCCTACAATTTTTGTCCAATCTTCCCCAGAATTGGCAGGTATCATCGTCAGAGCAACCCTCACTGAAATCTTCAACAGATTTTTGAATTTCAAAACGGTTTGTCCGGTACAGCCAATCAAAATCGTCAACAAAGCAACCAAACAGGAAGTTGGATCAAATCTCAGCAAATCTTTGAAATATCACCACCAAACTTGGTGTGTCACGTGAAAGACACTACATCATGTTCCCATGTGAGAAGGCAAATTAATATCTTAAAAAATGATTGAAATAAAGGAAATCTAATTTATTTCTATCTAACGCGGGAGTCAGGTGGCTGAGCGGTGAGGGAATCGGGCTAGTAATCCGAAGGTTGCCAGTTCGATTCCCGGTCATGCCAACTGACGTTGTGTCCTTGGGCAAGGCACTTCACCCTATTTGCCTCGGGGGAATGTCCCTGTACTTACTGTAAGCCGCTCTGGATAAGAGCGTCTGCTAAATGACTAAATGTAATGCCAAAATAATGCTTTACACATCCGCCAGTCAAAAAACTCTGATTCAATCACATGTTCATAAAGACTCTTGAGAATGTTTAGTACACAAATCTGAGGAAAAGTTGACTGTAACATGAAAAGCCGATTTGTGGTGAATATTTGAAACAAGCATTCTTGGCTAATTGCTAACGAAATTTCCAATGAAATGTCTCCCCTGCTCTTCAGCGCGCGCGTGCTCCACATTCTCACACACTCAGCCTTTCCCTTGACACACGCGCGGGCTTGGCGAGACGCATACACAACATTTCAGGCAATCGTGGGCTGACCAAGCCCCCACTCATTCCTTGGCTTGAAGTGAAGGCCCTTGTGGATCTTGATGGTAATGCATTTTAGAAAAAGTTCTCAAAATCCTGAAACATTGATAGTATAGGCCAGGAGTAACTACCACACCACAAATGACGCACCATTATCCATAGGTGGCGCTACGGCCAAGCCCCAATTTTCCATTTACAAAGTGATGCCATTCGCATCCCATTTGTCCCAAAATTCTGAAATTCATTAGATATGCCTTATTTCTCATGAGGAACAAAAAAGCCTCAATAACCTATAACGGCCGCCATATTGGATTTTTTTGTACAATAAAGATTTAGGAAACACGTTTTTTTGCTACTTCTCCTACAATTTTTGTCCAATCTTCCCCAGAATTGGCAGGTATCATCGTCAGAGCAACCCTCACTGAAATCTTCAACAGATTTTTGAATTTCAAAACGGTTTGTCCGGTACAGCCAATCAAAATCGTCAACAAAGCAACCAAACAGGAAGTTGGATCAAATCTCAGCAAATCTTTGAAATATCACCACCAAACTTGGTGTGTCACGTGAAAGACACTACATCATGTTCCCATGTGAGAAGGCAAATTAATATCTTAAAAAATGATTGAAATAAAGGAAATCTAATTTATTTCTATCTAACGCGGGAGTCAGGTGGCTGAGCGGTGAGGGAATCGGGCTAGTAATCCGAAGGTTGCCAGTTCGATTCCCGGTCATGCCAACTGACGTTGTGTCCTTGGGCAAGGCACTTCACCCTATTTGCCTCGGGGGAATGTCCCTGTACTTACTGTAAGCCGCTCTGGATAAGAGCGTCTGCTAAATGACTAAATGTAATGCCAAAATAATGCTTTACACATCCGCCAGTCAAAAAACTCTGATTCAATCACATGTTCATAAAGACTCTTGAGAATGTTTAGTACACAAATCTGAGGAAAAGTTGACTGTAACATGAAAAGCCGATTTGTGGTGAATATTTGAAACAAGCATTCTTGGCTAATTGCTAACGAAATTTCCAATGAAATGTCTCCCCTGCTCTTCAGCGCGCGCGTGCTCCACATTCTCACACACTCAGCCTTTCCCTTGACACACGCGCGGGCTTGGCGAGACGCATACACAACATTTCAGGCAACTGTGGGCTGACCGAGCCCCCACTCATTGCTTGGTCTTTAGCAAAGGCCCATGTGGATCTTGATGGTATTGTATTTCCGATTTTGTATGCAATGGTAAAAAGTTCTTCAAATCCTGAGACATTGATAGTATAGGTTAACAGTAACTACCACACCACAAATGGCCCAACATCACCCATAGGTGACGCTACTGGCCACGCCCTGATGCACAAAATACAAGGCTTTCTGGAATGGGTAGGCTCACTAAGCCCCCTCCCTTCACTCCTTGGGTTGAAATAAAGGCCCTTGTGGATCTTGATGGTATTGCATTTCAGATTTGGTAGCACATTGGTAAGTCTGCAGCATGGATTTTTATATACAGTGACAATTTGTAAAGAATATACATTTTTCAATGGTTTGCAATGTTTGGAGGAATCCGCCATTGCTGCTTGCAGCTATATTTATTATTATTCTAGTTCCATGGGAGTCAATGGCAGCCCCTAGAACCCTTGGATAACTTTTTGTTAAATTTGGCACACTCATTAAGGACAGTTCCTTCTATACCTACACCAAGTTTCATGTATCCCATCAGACCACTCTAGCGCCACCAATGGGTCAAAGTTGGACTTGTGTTTACACACGCAACTTTTGAACCGTATGACTGATTTACAAAAATGAGGTACCATTGGATTCCCTGGATGAAGACGAGTTCAACGCACCCTATGACGTCAATTTCCGGTTGTATAGATTTTCCGCTATTTCCGGTTGTATCAAAAACCTTTGAAAGCCTACTCCTCCTACAATTATTGTCATATCTTCTTCAAAATGACCATAGATGATCTTCAGACCAAGCCTCACAAAAGTTATCCCATGGCGTTTTGATTTTCTAAACCGTTTGTCCGGCACAACCAATCAAAATCAGCAAAAAAGTAACCAAACAGGAACTTGGGTCAAATCTCAGCAAATCTTTGAGATATCAACACTAAACTTTGTATATCGGTGGACGACACTACAACATGTTACCATGTGCAAAGGCAACTTCATATCTCAAAAGATGATTGATATAAAGCAAATCGAATTTATCGCTAACGCTAAAATAATGCTTTACACATCCGCCGGTCAAAAACTGATACTTTGATTCAATCACAAGTTCATATGAAGACTCTTGAGAATGTTTAGTACACAAATCTGAGGAAAAGTTGACTGTAACATGAAAAGTCGATTTTATGTGAATATTTGAAACATGCATGCTTGGCTAATTGCTAACGAAATTTTCAATGAAATGTCTCCCCTGCTCTTCAGCGCGCGCGTGCTCCACATTCTCACACACTCAGCCTTTCCCTTGACACACGCGCGGGCTTGGCGAGACGCATACACAACATTTCAGGCAATTGTGGGCTGACCAAGCCCCCACTCATTCCTTGGCTTGAAGTGAAGGCCCTTGTGGATCTTGATGGTAATGCATTTTAGAAAAAGTTCTCAAAATCCTGAAACATTGATAGTATAGGCCAGGAGTAACTACCACACCACAAATGACGCACCATTATCCATAGGTGGCGCTACGGCCAAGCCCCAATTTTCCATTTACAAAGTGATGCCATTCGCATCCCATTTGTCCCAAAATTCTGAAATTCATTAGATATGCCTTATTTCTCATGAGGAACAAAAAAGCCTCAATAACCTATAACGGCCGCCATATTGGATGTTTTTGTACAATAAAGATTTAGGAAACACGTTTTTTTGCTACTTCTCCTACAATTCTTGTCCAATCTTCCCCAGAATTGGCAGGTATCATCGTCAGAGCAACCCTCACTGAATTCTTTAACAGATTTTTGAATTTCAAAACCGTTTGTCCGGTACAGCCAATCAAAATCGTCAACAAAGCAACCAAACAGGAAGTTGGATCAAATCTCAGCAAATCTTTGAAATATCAACACCAAACTTGGTGTGTCACGTGAAAGACACTACGTCATGTTCCCATGTAGGAAGGCAAATTAATATCTTCAAAAATGATTGAAATGAAGGAAATCAAATTTATTTCTAACGCTAAAATAATGCTTTACACATCCGCCAGTCAAAAAACTCTGATTCAATCACAAGTTCATGAAGACTTTTGAGAATGTTTAGTACACAAATCTCAGAAAAAGTTGACTGTAAGATGAAAAGTTGAATTTAGGTGAATATTTGAAAAATGCATGCTTGGCTAATTGTTAAGGAAATTTCCAATGAAATGTCTCCCCTGCTCCTCAGCACGCGCGTTCCACATTCTCACACACTCAGCCTTTCCCTTGACACACGCACAAGCTTGGCGAGACGCATACACAACATTTCAGGCAATTGTGGGCTGACCAAGCCCCACTCATTGCTTGGTCTTTAGCAAAGGACCATGTGGATCTTGATGGTATTGCATTTCCGATTTTGTATGCAATGGTAAAAAGTTCTCAAAATCCTGAAACATTGATAGTATAGGCCAAGAGTAACTACCACACCACAAATGGCCCAATATCACCCATAAGTGACGCTACAGGCCACGCCCTGGTACACAAAGATACAAGGCTTTCTGGAATGGGTAGGCTCACCAAGCCCCCTCCCTTCACTCCTTGGCTTGAAATAAAAGCCCTTGTGGATCTTGATGGTATTGCATTTCAGATTTGGTATCCCATTGGTAAGTCTGCAGCATGGATTTTTACAGTGACAATTTGTGAAGAATATAAATTTTTCAGTGGTTTGCAATGTTTGGAGGAATCCGCCATTGCTGCTTGCAGTTATATTTAGGATTCCTCCGTAAGGAGGAAACCTATTGTTATTGTTAGTTTTATTATTATTATTATTATTCTAGTTCCATGGGAGTCAATGGCAGCCCCTAGAACCCTTGGATAACTTTTTGTTAAATTTGGCACACTCATTAAGGACAGTTCCTTCTATACCTACACCAAGTTTCATGTATCCCATCAGACCACTCTAGCGCCACCAATGGGTCAAAGTTGGACTTGTGTTTACACACGCAACTTTTGAACCGTATGACTGATTTTCAAAAATGAGGTACCATTGGATTCCCTGGATCAAGACGAGTTCAACGCACCCTATGACGTCAATTTCCGGTTATATAGATTTTCCGCTATTTCCGGTTGTATCAAAAACCTTTGAAAGCCTACTCCTCCTACAATTTTTGTCATATCTTCTTCAAAATGACCAGAGATGATCTTCAGACCAAGCCTCACAAAAGTTATCCCATGGCGTTTTGATTTTCTAAACCGTTTGTCTGGCACAGCCAATCAAAATCAGCAAAAAGTAACCAAACAGGAACTTGGGTCAAATCTCAGCAAATCTTTGAGATATCAACACTAAACTTGGTATATCGGTGGACGACACTACAACATGTTACCATGTGCAAAGGCAACTTCATATCTCAAAAGATGATTGATATAAAGCAAATCGAATTTATCGCTAACGCTAAAATAATGCTTTACACATCCGCCGGTCAAAAACTGATACTTTGATTCAATCACAAGTTCATATGAAGACTCTTGAGAATGTTTAGTACACAAATCTGAGGAAAAGTTGACTGTAACATGAAAAGTCGATTTTATGTGAATATTTGAAACATGCATGCTTGGCTAATTGCTAACGAAATTTTCAATGAAATGTCTCCCCTGCTCTTCAGCGCGCGCGTGCTCCACATTCTCACACACTCAGCCTTTCCCTTGACACACGCGCGGGCTTGGCGAGACGCATACACAACATTTCAGGCAATTGTGGGCTGACCAAGCCCCCACTCATTCCTTGGCTTGAAGTGAAGGCCCTTGTGGATCTTGATGGTAATGCATTTTAGAAAAAGTTCTCAAAATCCTGAAACATTGATAGTATAGGCCAGGAGTAACTACCACACCACAAATGACGCACCATTATCCATAGGTGGCGCTACGGCCAAGCCCCAATTTTCCATTTACAAAGTGATGCCATTCGCATCCCATTTGTCCCAAAATTCTGAAATTCATTAGATATGCCTTATTTCTCATGAGGAACAAAAAAGCCTCAATAACCTATAACGGCCGCCATATTGGATGTTTTTGTACAATAAAGATTTAGGAAACACGTTTTTTTGCTACTTCTCCTACAATTCTTGTCCAATCTTCCCCAGAATTGGCAGGTATCATCGTCAGAGCAACCCTCACTGAATTCTTTAACAGATTTTTGAATTTCAAAACCGTTTGTCCGGTACAGCCAATCAAAATCGTCAACAAAGCAACCAAACAGGAAGTTGGATCAAATCTCAGCAAATCTTTGAAATATCAACACCAAACTTGGTGTGTCACGTGAAAGACACTACGTCATGTTCCCATGTAGGAAGGCAAATTAATATCTTCAAAAATGATTGAAATGAAGGAAATCAAATTTATTTCTAACGCTAAAATAATGCTTTACACATCCGCCAGTCAAAAAACTCTGATTCAATCACAAGTTCATGAAGACTTTTGAGAATGTTTAGTACACAAATCTCAGAAAAAGTTGACTGTAAGATGAAAAGTTGAATTTAGGTGAATATTTGAAAAATGCATGCTTGGCTAATTGTTAAGGAAATTTCCAATGAAATGTCTCCCCTGCTCCTCAGCACGCGCGCTCCACATTCTCACACACTCAGCCTTTCCCTTGACACACGCACAAGCTTGGCGAGACGCATACACAACATTTCAGGCAATTGTGGGCTGACCAAGCCCCACTCATTGCTTGGTCTTTAGCAAAGGACCATGTGGATCTTGATGGTATTGCATTTCCGATTTTGTATGCAATGGTAAAAAGTTCTCAAAATCCTGAAACATTGATAGTATAGGCCAAGAGTAACTACCACACCACAAATGGCCCAATATCACCCATAAGTGACGCTACAGGCCACGCCCTGGTACACAAAGATACAAGGCTTTCTGGAATGGGTAGGCTCACCAAGCCCCCTCCCTTCACTCCTTGGCTTGAAATAAAAGCCCTTGTGGATCTTGATGGTATTGCATTTCAGATTTGGTATCCCATTGGTAAGTCTGCAGCATGGATTTTTACAGTGACAATTTGTGAAGAATATAAATTTTTCAGTGGTTTGCAATGTTTGGAGGAATCCGCCATTGCTGCTTGCAGTTATATTTTTTATTATTATTATTCTAGTTCCATGGGAGTCAATGGCAGCCCCTGGAACCCTTGGATAACTTTTTGTTAAATTTGGCACACTCATTAAGGACAGTGCCTTCTATACCTACACCAAGTTTCATGTATCCCATCAGACCACTCTAGCGCCACCAATGGGTCAAAGTTGGACTTGTGTTTACACACGCAACTTTTGAACCGTATGACCGATTTTCAAAAATGATGTACCATTGGATTCCCTGGATCAAGACGAGTTCAACGCACCCTATGACGTCAATTTCCGGTTATATAGATTTTCCGCTATTTCCGGTTGTATCAAAAACCTTTGAAAGCCTACTCCTCCTACAATTTTTGTCATATCTTCTTCAAAATGACCAGAGATGATCTTCAGACCAAGCCTCACAAAAGTTATCCCATGGCGTTTTGATTTTCTAAACCGTTTGTCTGGCACAGCCAATCAAAATCAGCAAAAAGTAACCAAACAGGAACTTGGGTCAAATCTCAGCAAATCTTTGAGATATCAACACTAAACTTGGTATATCGGTGGACGACACTACAACATGTTACCATGTGCAAAGGCAACTTCATATCTCAAAAGATGATTGATATAAAGCAAATCGAATTTATCGCTAACGCTAAAATAATGCTTTACACATCCGCCGGTCAAAAACTGATACTTTGATTCAATCACAAGTTCATATGAAGACTCTTGAGAATGTTTAGTACACAAATCTGAGGAAAAGTTGACTGTAACATGAAAAGTCGATTTTATGTGAATATTTGAAACATGCATGCTTGGCTAATTGCTAACGAAATTTTCAATGAAATGTCTCCCCTGCTCTTCAGCGCGCGCGTGCTCCACATTCTCACACACTCAGCCTTTCCCTTGACACACGCGCGGGCTTGGCGAGACGCATACACAACATTTCAGGCAATTGTGGGCTGACCAAGCCCCCACTCATTCCTTGGCTTGAAGTGAAGGCCCTTGTGGATCTTGATGGTAATGCATTTTAGAAAAAGTTCTCAAAATCCTGAAACATTGATAGTATAGGCCAGGAGTAACTACCACACCACAAATGACGCACCATTATCCATAGGTGGCGCTACGGCCAAGCCCCAATTTTCCATTTACAAAGTGATGCCATTCGCATCCCATTTGTCCCAAAATTCTGAAATTCATTAGATATGCCTTATTTCTCATGAGGAACAAAAAAGCCTCAATAACCTATAACGGCCGCCATATTGGATGTTTTTGTACAATAAAGATTTAGGAAACACGTTTTTTTGCTACTTCTCCTACAATTCTTGTCCAATCTTCCCCAGAATTGGCAGGTATCATCGTCAGAGCAACCCTCACTGAATTCTTTAACAGATTTTTGAATTTCAAAACCGTTTGTCCGGTACAGCCAATCAAAATCGTCAACAAAGCAACCAAACAGGAAGTTGGATCAAATCTCAGCAAATCTTTGAAATATCAACACCAAACTTGGTGTGTCACGTGAAAGACACTACGTCATGTTCCCATGTAGGAAGGCAAATTAATATCTTCAAAAATGATTGAAATGAAGGAAATCAAATTTATTTCTAACGCTAAAATAATGCTTTACACATCCGCCAGTCAAAAAACTCTGATTCAATCACAAGTTCATGAAGACTTTTGAGAATGTTTAGTACACAAATCTCAGAAAAAGTTGACTGTAAGATGAAAAGTTGAATTTAGGTGAATATTTGAAAAATGCATGCTTGGCTAATTGTTAAGGAAATTTCCAATGAAATGTCTCCCCTGCTCCTCAGCACGCGCGCTCCACATTCTCACACACTCAGCCTTTCCCTTGACACACGCACAAGCTTGGCGAGACGCATACACAACATTTCAGGCAATTGTGGGCTGACCAAGCCCCACTCATTGCTTGGTCTTTAGCAAAGGACCATGTGGATCTTGATGGTATTGCATTTCCGATTTTGTATGCAATGGTAAAAAGTTCTCAAAATCCTGAAACATTGATAGTATAGGCCAAGAGTAACTACCACACCACAAATGGCCCAATATCACCCATAAGTGACGCTACAGGCCACGCCCTGGTACACAAAGATACAAGGCTTTCTGGAATGGGTAGGCTCACCAAGCCCCCTCCCTTCACTCCTTGGCTTGAAATAAAAGCCCTTGTGGATCTTGATGGTATTGCATTTCAGATTTGGTATCCCATTGGTAAGTCTGCAGCATGGATTTTTACAGTGACAATTTGTGAAGAATATAAATTTTTCAGTGGTTTGCAATGTTTGGAGGAATCCGCCATTGCTGCTTGCAGTTATATTTTTTATTATTATTATTCTAGTTCCATGGGAGTCAATGGCAGCCCCTGGAACCCTTGGATAACTTTTTGTTAAATTTGGCACACTCATTAAGGACAGTGCCTTCTATACCTACACCAAGTTTCATGTATCCCATCAGACCACTCTAGCGCCACCAATGGGTCAAAGTTGGACTTGTGTTTACACACGCAACTTTTGAACCGTATGACCGATTTTCAAAAATGATGTACCATTGGATTCCCTGGATCAAGACGAGTTCAACGCACCCTATGACGTCAATTTCCGGTTATATAGATTTTCTGCTATTTCCGGTTGTATCAAAAACCTTTGAAAGCCTACTCCTCCTACAATTTTTGTCATATCTTCTTCAAAATGACCAGAGATGATCTTCAGACCAATCCTCACAAAAGTTATCCCATGGCGTTTTGATTTTCTAAACCGTTTGTCCGGCACAGCCAATCAAAATCAGCAAAAAAGTAACCAAACAGGAACTTGGGTCAAATCTCAGCAAATCTTTGAGATATCAACACTAAACTTGGTATATCGGTGGACGACACTACAACATGTTACCATGTGCAAAGGCAACTTCATATCTCAAAAAATGATTGATATAAAGCAAATCGAATTTATCGCTAACGCTAAAATAATGCTTTACACATCCACCTGTCAAAAACTGATACTTTGATTCAATCACAAGTTCATATGAAGACTCTTGAGAATTTTTAGTACACAAATCTGAGGAAAGGTTGACTGTAACATGAAAAGTCGATTTTATGTGAATATTTGAAACATGCATGCTTGGCTAATTGCTAACGAAATTTTCAATGAAATGTCTCCCCTGCTCTTCAGCGCGCGCGTGCTCCACATTCTCACACACTCAGCCTTTCCCTTGACACACGCGCGGGCTTGGCGAGACGCATACACAACATTTCAGGCAATTGTGGGCTGACCAAGCCCCCACTCATTCCTTGGGTTGAAGTGAAGGCCCTTGTGGATCTTGATGGTAATGCATTTTAGAAAAAGTTCTCAAAATCCTGAAACATTGATAGTATAGGCCAGGAGTAACTACCACACCACAAATGACACACCATTATCCATAGGTGGCGCTACGGCCAAGCCCCAATTGTCCATTTACAAAGTGATGCCATTCGCATCCCTTTTGTCCCAAAATTCTGAAATTCATTAGATATGCCTTATTTCTCATGAGGAACAAAAAAGCCTCAATAACCTATAACGGCCGCCATATTGGATTTTTTTGTACAATAAAGATTTAGGAAACACGTTTTTTCGCTACTTCTCCGACAATTTTTGTCCAATCTTCCCCAGAATTGGCAGGTATCATCGTCAGAGCAACCCTCACTGAATTCTTCAGCAGATTTTTGAATTTCAAAACCGTTTGTCCGGTACAGCCAATCAAAATCGTCAACAAAGCAACCAAACAGGAAGTTGGATCAAATCTCAGCAAATCTTTGAAATATCACCACCAAACTTGGTGTGTCACGTGAAAGACACTACATCATGTTCCCATGTGAGAAGGCAAATTAATATCTTAAAAAATGATTGAAATAAAGGAAATCTAATTTATTTCTATCTAACGCTAAAATAATGCTTTACACATCCGCCAGTCAAAAAACTCTGATTCAATCACATGTTCATAAAGACTCTTGAGAATGTTTAGTACACAAATCTGAGAAAAGGTTGACTGTGAGATGAAAAGTAGATTTTTGGTGAATATTTGAAACATGCATGCTTGGCTAATTGTTAAGGAAATGTCTAATTAAATGTCTCCCCTGCTCCTCAGTGCGCGCGCTCCACATTCTCACACACTCAGCCTTTCCCTTGACACACGCGCAAGCTTAGCGAGACGCATACACAACATTTCAGGCAATTGTGGGCTGACCAAGCCCCCACTCATTGCTTGGTCTTTAGCAAAGGCCCATGTGGATCTTGATGGTATTGCATTTCCGATTTTGTATGCAATGGTAAAAAGTTCTCAAAATCCTGAAACATTGATAGTATAGGCCATGAGAAACTACCACACCACAAATGACCCACCATTACCCATAGGTGGCGCTACGGCCACGCCCCAATTGTCCATTTTCAAAGTGATGGCATTTCCACACCATCAGTCTAAAACGTCGGAAACTATACATGCCTTATTTATAATGGGAAACTATACAGTGGTGACCCATACAGTCCACCATGTACGGTGAACATTTTGAAAACGTACAAATATCTTCTTATGAACCATGACTCCAATTGACTAGAAATTTTGTTTGATGTGTAGGCCACACGTAGTTATGCTTGTTTGCTACCACAATAGCTATGGGAATAAGAGTGAATGCAATGAGGAGGTTATTGAAACGCAATACTCTGAGTTGGTGCATGTCAGTTTAGGCAGAGGTAGCTTTTTAAACCTCTACAGCCATGCCCCAATTTGCCTATATTCAAAGTGATGCCATTTGCATCCCATTTGTCCCAAAATTCTGAAATTCATTAGATATGCCTTATTTCTCATGAGGAACAAAAAAGCCTCAAGAACCTATAACGGGTGCCATATTGGATTTTTCTGTACAATAAAGATTAAGGAAACACGTTTTTTCGCTACTCCTCCTTCAATTCTGGTGCAATCTTCCCCAGAATTGGCACACATCATCGTCAGAGCAACCCTCACTCATGTATTCAACAGATTTTTTATTTTCATAACCGTTTGTCTGGTACAGCTCCTCAGCGCGCGCGTGCTCCACATTCTCACACACTCAGCCTTTCCCTTGACACACGCGCAAGCTTGGCGAGACGCAAACACAACATTTCAGGAGAGTGTGGGCTGACCAAGCCCCCACTCATTGCTTGGTCTTTAGCAAAGGCCCATGTGGATCTTGATGGTATTGCATTTCCGATTTTTTAATGCAATGGTAAAAAGTTCTCAAAACCCTAAAACATTGATAGTATAGGCCAAGAGTAACTACCACACCACAAATGGCCCAATATCACCAATACTTGATGCTACAGGCCACACCCTGATGCACAAAGATACAAGGCTTTCTGGAATGGGTAGGCTCACCATAGACCCTGAAGCCGACGCCAAGTGCCACCAAGCGGTGCCATTTGAGTTTCAGCCAAAGCCAGCTAATATTTTGTAAGCCAAATTGAGCCACCATCTGATATTTTTTGGCTCAGCAAGATGAAATTATTTGCGTCAAACAATAATTATATCTATCACATAGCGACATACACACACAAAACATCAATGATAAACTAAATCAATTTTGCACACCGGATTCGCCACAGTCTTGTGCTCGTTGCTATGATACACAGGACTCACAGTGAATTGATGACCAATTAAAATTGTGCGTTTTCCGATAGTGATGATCATAGACATAGACAGTAAAAGAAGCAATGCGTTTTTCTCTCACGCTGAGCTGAAATGGCGGAAACAACTAGAAAAGGTAATTGTTACTTGTTACATACTTTCTTAATTTCTATGTTGCATACTCAGACGTTTGTTAGATCTTCAGTTTTTGGAAGTAAGAATGCCGTTTTGTCAGGACTAGGGTTTTGTCGATATTTTTGTACTCTTTTAAAACTTGGAAATATTGAGATCTAGTAAATCAGTATAACATAAACATCTGTAGACATGAAGTGGCAGCTTCAGGCATTTGTAGCTATTAACATTTTGGCGGCTGCAGCAGCCATTTAGGTTTTGGCTGAGCTGGCTAGCCAGCCAATAACTTCATCAGCCAGCCATTATTCTCAAAACAAATGGCTTCGGGGTCTAGCTCACCAAGCCCCCTCCCTTCACTCCTTGGCTTGAAATAAAAGCCCTTGTGGATCTTGATGGTATTGCATTTCAGATTTGGTATCCCATTGGTAAGTCTACAGCATGGATTTTTCTATACAGTGACAATTTGTGAAGAATATACATTTTTCAATGGTTCGCAATCTTAGGAGGAATCCGCCATTGCTGCTTGCAGCTATATTTATTATTATTATTATACATCTGCCATGGGAGTCTATGGCAGCCCCTAGAACCACATGGTCAGAAGTTGTGAAATTTGGCACACTCTTTGGGACCTGTCCCCTCATCACTTTCACCAAGTTTCATGTCTCCCATTCCAACCCTCTAGCGCCACCAATGGGTCAAAGTTGAAGGTGTGTTTACCTTTGAACCATATGCCGCATTTTCCAAAATGAGGTATCATTGGATTCCCTGGATCAAGACAAGTTCAACGCACTCTATGACGTCAGACCCAGTCATATAGATTCTCCGCCATTTTGAATGTTAACGAAAAGCGTTTTTTCGCTACTCCTCCTACAATTCTTGTCGAATCTTTTAAAAAATTGCCACAGATGATCTTCAGACCAAGCCTCACAAAAAAAAAGCATGTCATGATACTGGTTTATCTGTTTAGTGAAGCCAGGTATGCCACAGTAGCTGTCTAACAGTATAATGGTAATGACCATGTTTCATTCTCAGGGGATCTATACTCAAGAAGAGTCAGATTTATTGTGCTTTGTAGATATGTGTCCTCTAACCTGTGTCTGACACGTTAACTTGTGATACCAGCCGACTTGATGCCGCCATTTTGAATGAATTAATAAAACGTTTTTGTTCACTCCTACAAAATGTATCAAATATTCACCAAATTTGGGACAGATTATCTTCAGACCACAATCACCTTGACATGTCAAAATAGGACTGAATTACAGCTGTTTAAACTTGGGCCAAACCGGACAACCGCTTGCCAAAGGAAAAACTGCTTATATTTTTACCCAGTAACTGAACTGTGATTTGCAGCACTGAGAATCGCTCACTAGGATAAGTTGGTGTCCTGGCAACGGCAACGTCAGAGGTTTGAATCCAGCCAAAGCCGACGAGCTTGTCATGTCTCTGATTCTCTGTTTAGCGAGACTGTAAGCCACTGCAAAGGAAGCCAGGTACACCGCAGTCGCTAGTTACCTGTAGTCAAGCTACAAGCTATAGTCAATGCAATCCTCACACAAACTATCAAAATGATTTTAGATTTTCGAAACCGTTTGTCCGGTACAGCCAATCGAAATCGGCAGCAGAGCCGCCAAACAGAAAGTTGTGTCGTATCTCAGCAAATCTTTGATGGATTCACACCAAACTTGCTGCATGTACTCGGAACACTCTTCTGAGGATGTCGAAAGTTTCTTCTGGGTCATCTGACCTGCTTGGCCACCCCATTGCTGCTTGCAGCTACATTTGTTTATTGATATTGGTACAAATAAATTCTATTACTGAATTTGAATTCTCTTGTGTCTTGTCCATCATTATGTGACGGTACCCTAAACGAGTCTACTGTTACATAATTTGGGGGCTCGTCCGGGATTCCCTGTTGAAACATCCGGATCATAGACTTTCGTGGGTTCAGGTGAGAATGTCTGTTGTTGCCTTGGGTATTCGCTATTATTTCGTGCAGTCTCTGGCTAAGGAAGAGTGCTCCAGCTGGGCCTTGCCTTTCCTTCGGAGCACTGGTTATTGTTTTATCTTTATTGTTTTAGTTTGTTATGTTGAGACAATCCTGGTCCGAAGTTGTTGCTAAATTAACTTCTGTCAGGGGCACGCTTCATGCAGCTTGTCTGTAACAAGTTCAGCGTTATCCAATCGCCCCAAGGCCGGCACGTCTCAGAAGAGCTAGCTAGGATAGTAAGATTCTTTGCGGAGGTTAGGACGCCAATGGACTGCATTGTTAGATACACCTCGTCAGTGGGACTTATCGCCGGCAATAACAACATTGGTAGTGGAAGATTCCACCTGGATGCATGGGAGTATTCTGGTTCGTGCTTGCGGAGGTGGTGAGTGTTTGTTGCTTGTTTGAACTTTAACGTTCTTGGTGTTTATTTAGTATAAATATTGCTAAACAATTATTTGTTTGTTGATTTGTGTCTATTTGGTTCTGGTTATTAGTTACCAGTTCATTTGGGAGGTGCACTGCTTTGTGTATCACAGACTGTTAGCCATTGAGTGTAGCTTACACGTGTGAAAGAGAACCAGTGGCTTAGTCTGTAATTAGGGTTCCTCCGGTGGGAGGGAACCTATTGTTTTTGTTAGTATTCCTATTATTATTATATTTCTCCGTTAAATGGCTCAATAGCTCAAAAAATCCTTGACCCGATTTTTTCCAATTTGGCCCAATGATACAACAGGTCACTCATTACTCCCAGACCGCTAATGGCCCATGTAGAACAGATTTGTAGAACACATGTCTTTCTATAGGTTCAAATTGAATAAGGAATGCAATACAAAATGGCTGAAAGAAGTGTATTTATGTACATGCCCACATTGCCACAATATCTTTGTGTTAATAAATCAAATATAATTTTGACTGATGGTTTTTCAAACCTTTGTGCCTTCAAGATGGCATCATTCTGAAGTACCATACGCAATTTCGCCTTTATATGTCAATATATGATTGAATTCAATTGAATTGCTCCATAGCGCGCGTGCTCCAAATTCTCAGACTCATCCTGTCCCTTGACACTAGGGTGACCACCTGTCCCGCTTTGCGTTGTGTCGCACAGCATTTTCACCCCTTGTCCCGCATGTCCCATATTGAAAATGCTGTGCAATACAGCGCAAAGCGGGACAGGTGGTCACCCTACTTACATTTACATTACATTTATTCATTAAGCAGACGCTTTTATTCAAAGCGACTTCCAAGAGAGAGCTTTACAAAGTGCATAGGTCACTGATAATAACAACAAGATAGCCCCAAAAACATTGCGAGTAGCCAAAACATGAAGCACATATTGTGAACAACCAAAATAAGTGCCAAAGGGAAGAACCATAAGAGCATGTGGTTAAACAAGTTACAATTAAACAACATGAACCGCTATAAGTGCAAGTGTACCTGTAGAAAAACAAGCAACAATAATAAAAACAATATATCACAGCGAGTACAAAAATTCAAATCAGTTACCACTAACCACAAGAGCAACAAGTCTCTAAGCAAGAGTCATTGTGATCCTTGAGGAAACTAACATCGGGTCAAGCAAACCATTCCTAAGTACCGTTGTACTCCCGGAACAAGTGCGTCTTGAGCCTTTTCTTGAAGGTGGCGAGACAGTCAGTGTCTCTGATGGAGGTGGGGAGTTGATTCCACCACTGGGGGGCCAGACAGAAGAAGAGCTTGTGTTGGGACCGGGTGGTCTTGAGCGGTGGGACCACCAGGCGGTTGTCTGAAGAAGACCATAGGTGACGGGTGGGGGTGTAAGGCTGCAGGAGAGACTTGATGTAGTCGGGTGCAGTCCCGTTCACTGCTCGGAAGGTCAGTACCAGGGTCTTGAATCTGATACGGGCTGTGATAGGTAGCCAGTGGAGAGAGATGAGGAGCGGGGTAACATGGGAGAGTACTTGACACGCGCGAGCCTGGCGAGACGCACACACATGATTCTGGAAATTGTGTGCTGACCAAGCCCCCACCCTCGGTTTTTAGCTCCTGTTTCATTTTGTGTCCAATCGCAGGTCGCCGTTACGAATATAAATTATTTTTCGGCGGCCATTGTTGTTTTCAACGGGAATCGCCTGATAGTGTTGGAGGCAGCCACGTTCGGTAAGTCATATCACCTATTTTTTACACATTTTAAGCTAGAATCAATGATTGGGTTCGTGAAAGTACACTACTCTTGAATTATGGTGAAGGTTTTAGCACATTTAGACCTTTAGATCGTGAGTCTGAAGTGACGGAAAACCGAACTCGAAAAGTAGCTAGCTCTAGCTTTTTTCCTCTGTTTTTAATTGGGTGTGCTCAAGCCTTCGGCGAGAGCACAACCTTTGTTCTCTCACATATATATTTCCTGTTTCTCTTTATTGTTGGAATGCTGCTTCAGCATTCCAAGTATTGTTCTTTGAATCTTTAATCAACTTATTAATTTTCTTCTATTTCTTCCGTGGCACCTTTCAGCTCCTTCAAATCTTCAGCTATTAAAACCGTTCAGCTATCAAAAACATTCAGCAGTTTCAGGCCATGGGTGCTATTTTCAGCTTTGTACCTCTTATGCTTGAATTAATATAAATCAATATTCATAATATTTTTGGGTTTCCAATGGAGTTTTCTTTCAAATCCTCTCAAACTTCTTTAAACTTCTTCAACTTCCAAATCCTTCTTCTTCCTCAATCTTTCAGCTAGAGCCACCATTTAAACTTTAAAATGTTGACAAAACCCTAAACTATTTTTAAATAATTCAGCTTTTTGATATCTATTCAACTTTTTTCAATATCACTGATTATGTTTCATGACTTTTTCAAGCCGTTTCTGAGATTTACATGGGTGTTTACGTGAAACCCTAGAGTGCAGACTGAAACGCTTAGAGTGGAGGCCTGAGCTTCGGGAGCCGAGTGCACCAGCTAGGCGTACGCCTGGGTGTAACGCTACGTCCGACGTAGAACTGAAAGTTACGACTAACTTAAAGTTACGACTAGTGCACCAGTTAGATTTAAGCCCTTTATGTGCTGCACCTGGGTGTACATTTTACGTCTAGTGGGGAGCAGGCGTAAGTTGGAAAATCGGACTAATATCCATGTTTTTTTTGTACGTTTTTTTGTAAGTCGTCGTCGAGTGTTTATTTACCTAGGTTATCGAAAAGTCGGAGCAAATGTACAAATTAGCCGTTTCGTCAATAAAATAAGCACATTTTCAGCAACTACACTGCCCATTTCTCATCACATTTTAATTCAGATGTTGATTTACATGTACTGTTTAGCTGAAATATGAATTGTAAACTTACAGCAATGGCGGTCAAAGGATTCTGTTCCGTCTTGTTGGTCACAGCAACCCCACTCCCGCCCCTGACCCAAGCGGTTCTTAATACGGACCAATCACAGCCAAGGGGTATCCGTTTTTATTTTATAGTTTTGCATCTAGGTTAACTTGTTTGAGGTGTGGATTCTAGCTACATTTCTGTTATTCTCTGCCCTCAGCGCGTTAGCAATCATAGCTGCACCATCACCGTGGCAACGACAGACAGGCACCACTCAGTCTCACGCAGGTGATTGGTATTAGCTGATTAGTGGAGTCACAAGACAGAGTTTGATAGTATTTCAACCTAATACAATTTACAAGAGGTGACTCTGCAGGTGCTGCTAATATCTCTTTTACTACTATTGCTAATGGAACTGTTTTATTCTACTACGCCACTGAGTGCGTTTACTTGACCATGAGAAACCCGATTACTAGCAATTGTCGGTTTATGCTATACGATTACTCCGTTTACATGTGTAATTAGTTATGCGATTACTCAATAAGCGCGTCTACATGATTCTTTTTATTAATCGTTGTATGCTCCACGGACAAAACTTGCACCATCATCCTTCTGCAACAAAGTGTCGCCGTGTCTTCCTCTATCGGCCCTGTATGTTTCATTCAATCAACACATTGAATCCTACTAAGAAAGCCGAGTAAACGCACTCAATGCACACATCTGCTACTGCTATTACTATCCCAACTATAATTTCAGCTGTTAAGACTATAATATTCTTTTTATGACTAGCTAGCCTAGGCCTACTTCTTCTGTTTAACAGTTCAGCTTCTCCCGCATTGTATTTCAGCTCTTAGCGTTGTTAGATGATGCAGTTCAGTTTCCACACTGCCTCTTTTGTGTGACTCACACATTTTTGACATTCATTTCAGCTTAAGGGTATTTTCTCATTTCTGTATTTTCTGCAATTTAAGAAAAAATATTTCATCTTTCAGCATTCCAAGGCATTTTCAGCAGCAAATGCCTTTCTAGTTATTATATCAACTTCTTAGTTCTTCCGCCGTTATTTGGCATTTAACTAGTCCTGCATACTTTAACCGATTCCTACAATTTTTGTATCAAAACGTTCAGCTCCTTCAGGAGATGTTGGCTATGACTTTTGGTATTTCTCACTTTTATCCCAATTTTTAAGACATTAAGGTTTTTGTGCAAATTATTCTCCCATTAAAAGTAATGGTAAATCCTTTCAAATCATTAAAAAGCTTCCTCCTCTTTCAAACGTAACTACTTCAGCATACTTTCAGCTAGAGACACCATTCAACCTTTAAAATGTTCAAAAGACATTCAGCTATTCCCAAATGATTCAGCTTTTTCAAATATTCAGCCAATTTTGAATTATGACAGTTTTGAAATACATTAAAATGTTCGCTCCTTCTTGATTTTTATGAATGAGCAGCAAGCAGTGGCACACTCTGCCTGCCTGCTCTTTTTCCGATATTCAACTAAATTGTCAAACAAATTCCTCTAACTTTCATATAGTTTATCTTACAGAAACAAGTTATACCTTAAAATGTAGGGAAAATTGTCTTCTTTCGGCCAGGCTCACATTTACAGATTTTCAGCTATGAGCCTTGAAGCGATAGCAGCCTTTCAAATTCTCTCACTAACTTCAATGGAGAGGTGGGTAAAATCCGTCAGAGAAAGCAAGAAGGAAGACGATTTCGAAACTGCCGGTAGAGACATATTTCTGACCGCACAGACATATAAAGGACATCTCTAGTTTCGGCAGAGTCTTGGGTCTCGGAAAATATCCTCATTTTATATATTGGACGTGTAGTTTTGCGTCTAGGTCAACTTGTTTGAGGTGTGGATGCTAGGTAAATGTTCGTTTTTCTCTCTGCCTAGCTCGTTAGCTATCACAGCTGCGCCATCACCGTGGCAACCAAACAGACACGCACCATGAACGTTTTTGAAACTGCCAAAGGAGTTGTATTTCTGACCGCACAGACATATAAAGGACATCTCTAGTTTCGGCAGAGTCTTGGGTCTCGGAAAATATCCTCATTTTATATATTGGACGTGTAGTTTTGCGTCTAGGTCAACTTGTTTGAGGTGTGGATGCTAGGTAAATGTTCGTTTTTCTCTCTGCCTAGCTCGTTAGCTATCACAGCTGCGCCATCACCGTGGCAACCAAACAGACACGCACCATGAACGTTTTTGAAACTGCCAAAGGAGTTGTATTTCTGACCGCACAGACACATAAAGGATATCTATGGTTTCGGCAGAGTCTTGGAATGAAATATACGTAATTATGTGGGCAATGTAGAACAGCGGACAGATTCGATATTTGATCTTTTGTTAGTTATGGCCATTCTAGTGACGCTACTGTCATCATGGCTGCTAATAGAACGGCGAAACCAGGTCACATACGGTCTAATAACTATCATTCATTACCTAGCTACATTAAAATAGACATTAAATACATAAATGTGTTCTTAAATGTGTCATGAATTAATTATAATACCAATTCATTTAATGTAAAATACATATATAATTATTTCACTCTAAGTATTTCATGCTACATTTCATGCTACATTTCACAACGAGTTGTGTTGCAGTGCTTCTTTAATTGTGTTATCTGTCAAACTCGCCCATCAAAGTCAATGGGTGGGGCTAGCGCGAATCTAGTCTGATCCATTGCGTTGGTCTGAAGTAGAGTGCCTGGATAGAGACGATGGAGGATCTTCATGAACTTTCTAGGGAGTTGGTGAGAGACATTTTAGACTTAGCGGACGATGTGGAAGCAGGACCTGCTGACCCAGAGCATGTAGCGAGTAAAGCATAGGAATTCTTCTGACGATTCTTCTGGGCTGAATCTCGGCATTTTGGCTGACGTTTGAAAAATAGAGCTAATATGAGGTGAGAAGTTCATTTACATTTTGCCTCAGACCAATGCGTTCTATTTTAAAGATCCTGTAAAGTAAATTCCATGTTTTGCTTCTTATTACATTATATTCGTGTGAAATGAGTTCCTGAAAGCATGTGCAAAGCGCTAAAACTTTGTCACACTGAAATGTGGAGTTAAACCGAAGAACAGTTTCTCTTTCAGATCAGGTTTTAATGGGCGGGGCCAAAAAATGCCCTATCTACGTCATTTCGCCCAATCTACGTCAGATCACTGAATCCTCCTGCTCCTACTGTTATTGTACATTTACATTTTAGTCATTTAGCAGACGCTCTTATCCAGAGCGACTTACAGTAAGTACAGGGACATTCTCCCGAGGTAAGTAGGGTGAAGTGTCTTGCCCAAGGACACAGCGTCAGTTGGCATGACCGGGAATCGAACTGGCAACCTTCGGATTACAAGCCCGATTCCCTCACCGCTCAGCCACCTGACTCCCTACATCATCATTGTAGCATACATCAGCTAGCTAGCTAGCTTCAGCATGTCTCCCACCACCCGCAACTGCATCTTCCCTGGATGCAAGAACTCCAGCTGCGCTGCAACACCATTTAAGTTCCCTATTTATAATTAAAGGAAAAATAGGTGGATAGATTTTGTGAAGAGCCACTGATGGAAAGCTTTGGATAAACTCCAACAGCCGCCTCTGCAGTGGCCATTTCACAGCGGATAGTTTTAACATGGACCAGAGACAGACGGGGTTCGCGGACACACGGCTTCTCTTGCAGCGCGGAGCCGTACCGAGCATCACCCTCCCGGCCGTTCCTCCTCCGGTCGCACCTGGACAATCCACCGCTGCCAGCAGTTCATCACTCTGTTCTGTGTGCTTGTTATAATTATACTAGATAACTTTTCCAGAGGTATCTCTGCTATGAGTTATTGCAAACCGCTAAATTGATATTAGGCTACTCAGTGTAGAATGATGGTATTTTGGTGAAATGGTAGCTAATGTGTTAGAAGTAGCCTAGTTGGAGAGCTCACTGTCTGCTGTCTCTGGTGTCCATTTTTACTGTTAAAGCTCAGGGGAACATTTCATTTATATGCATCTGTATGTTTCACTCATTGAACAAATCAATTCTAATTCCATATGGTTTTGTTTGGCTTGACATAGCGTCTATTATCTGGGTCGGAGGTAGGCAGCGAGGGGCGGAGCTTCAGCTCCTTCAAGCGACACGCCCCCCCAGTCTCAAGCAGAGAAGACTGCTGATTTTTTCACGATTTCAAAGCCTAATTTAACACACTTTTATTTTTTCATTCGAATTTGGATGGGTAGTTAATAACACATTATTCTGTGGTGTGGCGAACTTAAAACTCGTTTTCAGGATCTTTAAGGAGGTTACAACGTTTTTGTGGCAAAAAGTGTCTTCTGTCAACGAAGGGTACCAGTGCTAGCCTACGTCACTACGTCAGCACACGTTAGCAACGACGCATGGATACAACGTGATAGAGACGTTCTAGCACGCAAATTGGAGCTTGGATTATGAGTGAAAAATGCCAACCCCCAAAATTACCAACCATTGGGTTTTGTTGAGAAAGCAATTTTGAGTGGAACTGCCATCTCGGATTTTTTATTTAGGTCGTGAAAGTCTTTTGTAATTTGAGCGAGTGCGGGTCGCCCGTGAGACTGCCTAGGCGGCAGCCATCCAAGCGTCATAGTAGTTTAGTATTTTCGTAACTTTATAGTTTGGTCAATTCTACACCAAAAAACAGAAGGAGGGCAATGTTATGACGATATGACTATTGTGAAGACAGCCAAATGGTGAGATTTTAATGTAGGTTGCTGTAAAAACTTTGATTGGTTTACTACGTGAGAGCCCCGTCAGCCTCAGTTGACGATTGCGTCAGCTGTTGTCGATCTCTGATGAGTATTTTCTTAATTTCGTACCAGGGTCAATTCTACATAAAAAATCAGAAGGAGGGTAGTGTTTTAAAGATATGGCGATTGCAAAGATAGCCAGCGGGTCAGCATATTTTGTGATTTGTGTAAAACTTGGAATTTGAGTGATACCGCGGCTGGTTTTGACGTTAGCCTCAGTCAGACTCGGCTCGCCCACTGGCAGTTAGTGATGTGTCGTTCGTGAACGATTCGTTCATTTTGAACGAATCCTTACAAGGACTCGGGAGTAACGAGTCCTCTCAAAGAGTGATTAGTTAATTTTCTCGTGGCCGCGCATCGGGACTGTTGCATAGGCTCGTCCAAGTAAACAGAAATGATTCGTTCATTTCCCGACTCGGTCTTTTCTACGAGTCTTTGGATCATTTTTCACGTGACCTGCATAGGCTCTGTAGTGGTAGCTAGAGGAAACGAACGATTCGTTCGTTTCCCGACTCGGTCTTTCTACGAGTCTTTGGATCATTTTTCACGTGACCTGCATAGGCTCTGTACTGGTAGCTGGAGTAAACGAACGATTCGTTCATTTCCCGACTCGGTCTTTCTACGAGTCTTTGGATAATTTTTCACGTGACCTGCATAGGCTCTGTACTGGAGGAACCAAACGATTCGTTCATTTCCCGACTCGGTCTTTCTACGAGTCTTTGGATCCTTTTTTCACGTGACCCGCATTGTATTTTTTAGTAGAGGAAACAGTTTCCTCATTCCCTTTCGCGTGGCCGCTGTTTTAGTAAGACGTGAATGATATTCGCTCAAGTCATCATACTGACTGGTTTTGTTATTTTCACTTTACATTTCCACACAGTTTAGTGCAGTGTAATTGTTTGCCGTGATAATTAAATGCTAGTGTGATAATAAATGACCAAATCATACAACCTGTCATGATACATTATTTTAATGCTAACATTTCTTTTAAAATAGTATCTGCTGGTGCACATGTCATGCACATGTCACTAACCTACATGAGAATATGATACATGTTCTCATGTGATCCCCCCCCCCCCCCCCCCCCGAACCGAATCAAAGAACCGAATCAGTAAAATGATCCAAACTTCCCATCACTAATAGATATCCTTTATGTGTCTGTGCGGTCAGCAATACAACTCCTTTGGCAGTTTCAAAAACGTTCATGGTGCGTGTCTGTTTGGTTGCCACGGTGATGGCGCAGCTGTGATAGCTAACGAGCTAGGCAGAAAGAAAAACGAACATTTACCTAGCATCCACACCTCAAACAAGTTGACCTAGACGCAAAACTACACGTCCAATATATAAAATTAGGATATTTTCCGAGACCCAAGATTCTAGAGATGTCCTTTATATGTCTGTGCGGTCAGAAATATGTCTCTACCGGCAGTTTCGAAATCGTCTTCCTTCTTGCTTTCTCTGACGGATTTTACCCACCTCTCCATTGAAGTTAGTGAGAGAATTTGAAAGGCTGCTCTCGCTTCAAGGCTCATAGCTGAAAATCTGTAAATGTGAGCTCTTTAGTAGTTACATTGGCCGAAAGAAGATAAGATAAACTATATGAAACTTAGAGGAATTTGTTTGACAATTTAGTTGAATATCGGAAAAAGAGCAGGCAGCAGTGTGCCACTCTGCTTGCTGCTCATTCATAAGAAGGAGCAAACATTTTAATGTATTTCAAAACTGTCATAATTCAAAATTGGCTGAATATTTGAAAAAGCTGAATCATTTGGGAATAGCTGAATGTCTTTTGAACATTTTAAAGGTTGAATGGTGTCTCTAGCTGAAAGTATGCTGAAGTAGTTACGTTTGAAAGAGGAGGAAGCTTTTTAATGATTTGAAAGGATTTACCATTACTTTTAATGGGAGAATAATTTGCACAAAAACCTTAATGTCTTAAAAATTGGGATAAAAGTGAGAAATACCAAAAGTCATAGCCAACATCTCCTGAAGGAGCTGAACGTTTTGATACAAAAATTGTAGGAATCGGTAAAAGTATGCAGGACTAGTTAAAGGCCAAATAACGGCGGAAGAACTAAGAAGTTGATATAACTAAAAAGGCATTTGCTGCTGAAAATGCGTTGGAATGCTGAAAGATGAAATATTTTTTCTTAAATTGCAGAAAATACAGAAATGAGAAAATACCCTTAAGCTGAAATGAATGTCAAAAATTTGTGAGTCACACAAAAGAGGCAGTGTGGAAACTGAACTGCATCATCTAACAACGCTAAGAGCTGAAATACAATGCGGGAGAAGCTGAACTGTTAAACAGAAGAAGTAGGCCTAGGCTAGCTAGTCATAAAAAGAATATTATAGTCTTAACAGCTGAAATTATAGTTGGGATAGTAATAGCAGTAGCAGATGTGTGCATTGAGTGCGTTTACTCGGCTTTCTTAGTAGGATTCAATGTGTTGATTGAATGAAACATACAGGGCAGATAGAGGAAGACACGGCGACACTTTGTTGCAGAAGGATGATGGTGCAAGTTTTGTCCGTGGAGCATACAACGATTAATAAAAAGAATCATGTAGACGCGCTTATTGAGTAATCGCATAACTAATTACACATGTAAACGGAGTAATCGTATGGCATAAACCGACAATTGCTAGTAATCGGGTTTCTCATGGTCAAGTAAACGCACTCAGTGGCGTAGTAGAATAAAACAGTTCCATTAGCAATAGTAGTAAAAGAGATATTAGCAGCACCTGCAGAGTCACCTCTTGTAAATTGTATTAGGTTGAAATACTATCAAACTCTGTCTTGTGACTCCACTAATCAGCTAATACCAATCACCTGCGTGAGACTGAGTGGTGCCTGTCTGTCGTTGCCACGGTGATGGTGCAGCTATGATTGCTAACGCGCTGAGGGCAGAGAATAACAGAAATGTAGCTAGAATCCACACCTCAAACAAGTTAACCTAGATGCAAAACTATACGTCCAATCCAAAAAATACGGATATTTTCCGAGACCCAAGACTCTGCCGAAACCAGAGATGTCCTTTATATTTCTGTGCGGTCAGAAATACGACTACCGGCAGTTTCAAAATATTGTTCTTTTTGCTTTCTCTGACGATTTTGTCAGCAGATTTGCATTGGTCTCTATGGGGCGAGAGTTGGACTTTGTCTCGCTTTTGTGGGGCTCTGAACAAATGTGTACGTCTGTTGGATTCAACAGACAACTGTCTACGACCAGCACAAAATTAGCTATCTATTGATCCAAAAATGAAGCATGAAGAGCGAAAATTGTGGCAATGCTGGCAAACTAGAAATATTTTTTCAACGACATCCGAAGCTTACGCCTGCTCCCCACTAGACGTAAAATGTACACCCAGGTGCAGCACATAAAGGGCTTAAATCTAACTGGTGCACTAGTCGTAACTTTAAGTTAGTCGTAACTTTCAGTTCTACGTCGGATGTAGCGTTACACCCAGGCGTGCGCCCAGCTGGTGCACTCGGCTCCCGAAGCTCAGGCCTCCACTCTAAGCGTTTCAGTCAGAACTCTAGGGTTTCACGTACACACCCATGTAAATCTCAGAAACGGCTTGAAAAAGTCATGAAACATAATCAGTGATATTGAAAAAAGTTGAATAGATATCAAAAAGCTGAATTATTAAAAAATAGTTTAGGGTTTTGTCAACGTTTTAAAGTTTAAATGGTGGCTCTAGCTGAAAGATTGAGGAAGAAGAAGGGTTTGAGAGGATTTGAAAGAAAACTCCATTGGAAACCCATGTAAAAAATATTATGAATATTGATTTATATTAATTCAAGCATAAGAGGTACAAAGCTGAAAAGTCACAGCACCCATGGCCTGAAACTGCTGAATTTATGATAGCTGAACAGTTTTAATAGCTGACGATTTGAAGGCACTGAAAGGTGCCATGGAAGAAATAGAAAATAAATAATAATAATAAAAATAATAAGTTGAATAAAGATTCAAAGAATTCAAAGATTCAAAGAACAATACTTGGATTGTTGGAATGCTGAAGCAGCATTCCAACAATACAGAGAAACTGGAAAACAATTGTGAGACTAGAAAAGGCTGTTCCTGCGAAACAGCAGTGAGAATGCTGAAAACCTGAATGGGGATAGCTGACCATGCTAAAAAAGCTGAAAATATTGAACATTTAGTAGAAAGTTATAAGCTGAAGCTTCAAAGCGCCCGAAAGGTATTTTTGAAAGGGGCTGGAGCTGGACGAAAGCATAAAACTACAGAAAAGAGAAATGCAAAAAGAGAAATAATTCTGAAGAATTTGAAAATTTAGTAGAAAGTCATTTGCTCAGGTTTCAAAAGGTCTGAAATGTATTTTAGAGAGGATCTGGAGCTAACTCTGATTAAAATGCTGCTGCAAAAAAAGCTGAACTATTGTGGGTAGTAAATAAGATCATGCTTCATCTAACCAGCGGATCATGTGTGTCAAAGTGGTATTTTACAGACTGTATTAACACCGTAGGCGTGAATAATGCATGCATTGTGATTGTCGTTTATCTGTAGCCGAAGCGAAGCTAGAGAGAGGATGCAATGGAGACTTTCTACAGTAAGCCATATCCACTGCTTCAAATTGAAAACGGAGACCATCTTTTGATTAAAGACAAGTTCCTTAACCTTGGTTGCCAATAAAAAGTAAATACTCTTCAGTTACGAAGCATTTCTTTGTAGCTAGGTAACGAATATTATGTCTGGAAAAACGTAGCTAGCTATGTGACGTGGTTTCTCCGTATGATGACAGTCGTAGTGTCACTAGAATGGCCATAACAAAAGATCATATTTAAAATTAGGGAGTCAGTTGGCTGAGCGGTGAGGGAGTCGGGCTAGTAATCCGAAGGTTGCCAGTTCGATTCCCGGTCATGCCAACTGACGTTGTGTCCTTGGGCAAGGCACTTCACCCTACTTGCCTCGGGGGAATGTCCCTGTACCTACTGTAAGTCGCTCTGGATAAGAGCGTCTGCTAAATGACTAAATGTAAATGTAAAATCTGTCTGCTGTTCTACATTGCCCACACAATTGACCTATCGCTAAGCCCCGCCCCTCGAACGCAAACGGGCCAATGGCAGTTTAGTAACAGCTGCACTCGGACATCTTCAGTTTACAACTCCATAGAGTAGCATTAGGAAAAGGGATTCTTCTCTTGTTTTATCGGGTTTGTTGTAATTTAAGTGTAAAACAATGGTCAAACGATGTGCATGGGGTAGATGCAACACTGATACGAGGTATCATGAGACGATGGGCAATGGGGTATATTTGATCCCATTTCTCAAACCAAAACAAGACAGGGCCACACAGTCAACAACGTAACAAAGATAAACAAGGATGTCATCACATTATTGTCATTGACAGTACCGGCTTACTTTCACCACTGATGTTATGCTAGGCTTAGGCAAGTTATCTCTGGTTAAAACTAGCTAACGTTAACGTTATTAGCTACGTATAACGTTTGGCTAGCTATTCACTAGCTAGAAAGTTAGGACACTGCCTGTCAGGGACAGGGTAATGCTAGTAAATAAACTAATAAATGTAGGTTTACATCTCATTGCCTATCCAGATTAGTTCAATTAACTGAAGGTAAATTAATGTAGCTAATCTAACCCTGCAGTGCATCAATAATACTGGTATTGCCAAGCATTGGATATCCACGATTCAGGATATCGTGAATGACCGTGAGATGAAGCTTCTCCCTTTTGCATTGAGATCTGTAAATTCTCGCCTCCAATTTAAGTTTGTCATCCACCATATCTACTTTTAAATTATGTACGTGTCCCTCCATTCATTGCATAATGAAGTCCCTTTTGACAGCTAAAACTCTAGTCAGCTGTGTTAGCTTGTCTGAGTTAGCAACAGTAACTAAGGGGGGCGGGGCTTAGCGATAGGTCAATTATATATATATATCAACTCTAAAATGGCCTGTATCTTGTATTGAAAGTGCTCGAAAATTAGCTCATCTAATGTATGGTGGACTGAGAAAACATATTTGTTAGTCAAAGCAGAGCGAGCGGATGTCGTGGGAGAATTAATACTGTGTTAGATTTACTGCTTCAAATTGAAAACGGCTAAGATATTTAGAGCAAAGACAAGTTACTTAACATCTGTGTTCAATATCGTCAATTAAAAGTAAAATCTTTACAGTTACGAAGCGTTTGTTCGTAGGATTAACGCCAGCAGCAGCAAACACTTACGCGACCCCGATTTGGCTGTTTGTGACAGTCAGCTATGACAGTCTTGAGCCTTGATTTTTGCAGATTTCTGTGAAACTTGCTAAAATAAAAACGATCTAGCTAGATTATGTACACTTTAAGCTCAATGTACATACACTGTTTGGCCAATTTGGTCGATTGTGGACAAAAAGTCGAACCGTTTTTAGTTATGGAGAGCCATCGCGCTAGCTCGATTATAAGAGAGAATAACAGAAATGTAGCTAGAATCCACACCTCAAACAAGTTAATCTAGACGCAAAACTGTACGTCCCATACAAAAAATAAGGATATTTTCCGAGACCCAAGACTCTGCCGAAACCAGAGATGTCCTTTATATGTCTGTGTGGTCAGAAATACAACTCTACTGGCAGTTTCAAAAACGTGTACCTAATTCTGCTTTCATGGTGCGTGACTTATGTTGCCATGATGATGGCGCAGCTGTGATCGCTAACGAGCTGGGCAGAGAGAATAACAGAAATGTACCTAGCATCCACACTTCAAACAAGTTAACCTAGACGCAAAACTATATGTCCAATCCAAAAAATACGGATATTTTCCGAGACCCAAGACTTTGCCGAAACCAGAGATGTCCTTTATATGTCTGTGTGGTCCGAAATACGACTCTATCGGCAGAGAATAGAGAATGTGAGAATGCTTAACAGCATTCTCAATAATAATATATATGTGAGAGAACAAAGGTTGGGCCCTTGCCGAAGGCAAAGCACACCCAATAATATATATGTGAGAGAACAAAGGTTGTGCCCTTGCCGAAGGCAACGCACACCCAATAATACAAAATACAACTGAAGGCATCACAGAAATAACTTAAGAAATGAGTCCCTGTATAACCTGGTTCTCTCCAAATCAGGAAGCCATGCGCTCCCCTCCAGCCCACTATTCCTCACGGAATCAGGACACGTCGCCTCCCACTTCTGGTTCCACCATCATCTTCGCCTCATCCTCGCAAAATCAGGTATCGACCCTTCACTCTATTCCACACATTCTTTCAGGATCGGCTCGGCTTCCAGCCAGGGCATTGCCGACCACACCATCCAGCTCCTGGGTCGCTGGTCCTCCCAGGCATACCGCTCATACGTCAGGACTAACCTCCCTGACCTTCACCACACTCAGGCTCGCTGCAGCCCACTAGGTGAGTCTGTTAATTTTGGGGATCTGCTCGAGCTGCTGCTCGTGCCCGGTAACTATGCATGCACCATTCACATAATCTCCATCACCATTCTGTGCATCCCCTAATCACACTCTCGTCCTCCCAGGACCCCACGCCCGGCTCTGCTACCGGCCTCCTCCATCAGCACCAGGCTTGGCTCTGCTACCAGCCTCTACCACACTGCATCAGGCTTGGCTCTGCTACCAGCCTCAGGCTTGGCTCTGCTACCAGCCTCTACCACACTGCATCAGGCTCGGCTCTGCTACCAACCCCTACCACACTGCATCAGTCTCGGCTCTGCTACCAGCCTCTACCACACTGCATCAGGCTCGGCTCTGCTACCAGCCTCTACCACACTGCATCAGACTCGGCTCTGCTGCCAGCCTCTACCACACTGCATCAGGCTTGGCTCTGCTGCCATCCTCTACCACACTGCATCAGGCTCGGCTCTGCTACCAGCCCTGCTTCAATAAAAGCTATCTATTCGATCTATGGTGTGATTACTGAACTTGTGAAATCACCAAACATATGTTAGGAGGCGTCAAAAGGTAGAAAGAGCAAATGACACACAAAAAGTAATAGTAAAGTCTATCCCTGACAACTCTCCTCCCCTTCTCTGCCTGTCAGACTAGATACATTGGTTACACATGATGTCCTTGTCAGCTTCGCCAGTCTAACTTCAAAGAAGGACGACTATGTCCTCATGCCTCAGTAACGCGCTCTGTTCTCTCCCTCTCTCACCTCGCTCGAGATGAGGACTTAATGCCTCTTAACCCGACACAGCAAGCCTTTCCAATCCTCTTCACACCCTCATCTACGTCTTTGTTCTCTCCCTTCTTCTCATCCTCAGTCTGTCTTACTGTATTTCTCGTGTCTGTGAAAGGGGTGGACAGCACACTGCTCGTTAGAGGCAGGGCCCATTGAGTTTAGCCTGTCTTATGTCAGATGGGAGTTACTTGACTGTCTCAGCCCAACTCTCTCATCTGTGTACTAGAAAATAATAGTATTCACATAGTTCTGATAGTGTGTTTCATCAACCGTGGTCATTTGAGTGGAATCGCTTTTCAAGTTTTTACTGTGCAACAAGGCATCTGTATGGTGTTGCACCTTACCCTTGCTGCATAGCTGAAGGATGGTCTTACCGGTACATGTAGGTGCCAAACTGGACATGCGCGCACACACACAGACACACACAGACACACACACAAAATGTCAGTTTTTTTTAGAACCTTTTCAGAAGACGTGGGGATCAAATCTGTGAATATGACCAGATCTGACATCAGAATGGCTTGCCTAGTCACTGGGACAGGTGTTGAAAAGTAAGGCCTCCAATTTGTAATCAGTGTAAGAAATCGTGAGTAAGCGTTTGGTCATTGTATGCTGCGGGGGAGTGTTCGCGTATATCTGTTTGTTTTGTTCAGGACATTGTTTAACAATGGGTGTGTCCTAAGGGTCCCAATGACTTGGAAAATGGATTGTACATATTTATCTGATATACAATGCATTTTGACTTCAAAGTATCTTGTGAGCAGCGGTGGCAAAAATCCACTGGCCCATAAGATATGGGACAGCCTGCCCCCCTGTCTGCCTTCAGTGAATTTGTAGGTAGATGTGTGAGTGAGTGACTTTGTGCTTGTTTGTGTATTGTGTGTGTGCATTTGTGTGAACAGAGTGAATGTGCGGATAGGTGTGTGTGGTGTGTATGTCAGTCAGTGATTTTTTGTGTGTGGTGGTTGTCTTCCTGTCAGCTTGCATGTCTGTGCATGTATGTGAGTGTCAGTGGCTTTGTGTTTGTGTAGTGTTTGTGTGAGCGTGGGTATTTGTGCCTGTGTGGGCAAATGTGCAGGTAGGTGTGTCTGGTTTGTGTGAGTGAGTGAGTGAATGAGTGAGTGACTTTCTGTGTGTGTGGGGGAGGGGTGTTGTGATGGTGTATGTGTGAGAATGTAAGTTACTTTGTGCATGTTCATGTAGTGTGTGTGTGTGTGTGCACATGTACACAGCGAATATGTATAGAGAAGGGACAACAGACACAACAGTGCCAGTCAGCAGTTAGTCCGGCCACTCTCTTTGTCCTCACCACAGCACTTCCCAAACCCTATCCCTTCCCCCCTCTCTTTCTCTCTCTCTCTTCTCTGGAACTGAGGAAAGACCACCCGCTGACTCATGGACCCTTCTGTTACTGCTGACATCCGTGGTCCGCCTCCGCCCAGGTCAGACACATCGCGTGTGAGCGAGCCAACCTTCTGGAACTTGTTCAAGGTGTTACTCACCCCTATGACTCACCCACTCCCTCACCCCTCTGAGAGTACTCTCTCATCCTCACACCAGCTCATACAATCTTTCTCTTGAATCCTTCCACCTCTTTGCCTGTGGGTTCAAACAAGAGGTAAATAAGAGGTCCCAGACTCCTACCAGCATGGGCAGATATCCCAGGATTCCCCCAATCCTGGAAAAAAATTGCTTTTAATTTCAATATTAATAACATGCAATGCAGGCACTTTTGCTCATCATAGACACAGAATAACCGTTTCTAAGTTTAGTGTAGGCTATGTGTTACAGCACAAGTCTTGGTCCCCCCCCCCCAATTGTGCCTCTCATAGTTGATATCAGATTTAAGCCCCTGCCTACCGGTCTGCAGGGTGTAAGAACTTGAGCCTCATTGATCGATAATTGACTTCTCTAGCCTTTTATCTACTAACTTTTATATTTAATCTAATTGGAAAATGTTCTCCAGTCTATGATCTGCATGTTAATGCATCACAAACCATCTCTGGAGGAAGGGATCCCTCACTGAATTGCTCCTTCTGAGTATTCTTCCATTTTTGTCTGTTTTTCCTTGTGTTCTCTGAGGGTTTAGGGTTGGTTGTTGGTGCTGATCTGTGGGCAACCAGGAAGCTTTTCGTGACCTTGCTTGTCGAAGGTTTTATTTGAATGGATGAGTTTTACAGTTCGACAGAACCTCTGCAGCTTCAATGGTTGATAAACGTTGTTACACAACCGCTCTCTCAACAACAAAGTATTTTGTAGTGGAAATGCGCTGTGGTTGAAGGGTAAAAACTAATAAGGAAACATTGCTCAAAAATGTGCGATAATAATGACGCCTTCAGCTTTCGAACAATAGCCTGTAATCGTTCAGCCACCTCTTTCCATTGGAGAAAAGTAATTTCAGAGAGCATTAAAGTATGCCCATAAAACAGGCAGAGAGAGAGAGAGAGGCCACCTCAGAGAAGGCTGAACAGTGGCCTTAATGTGGAACTTTCACCTTTATCTCTGCATCAAAGCATAATGAAGCTGAAACAGTACCAGACTGTCTTAACTGTCTCGTCCCACCCTTTCAGCAGGTCATGATGTGCTACTAGTAGAACAACAGTTCCTGTGTGTTTTTTTTTATAATTTCAATGCCTGACTGAAACCAAATAGCATGGCAAAACATTATTTGAGCATTCAAAGGGAAACTGTCTCCGATTCTGTGTGTGAAAACTAGTTTAACCCTTGTGCTGCCTTCGGGTCACATGACCCAAAGGTTCATAACGAACCATCGTTGTGTTTACCCAATTTTACCCAATACAAAAAAAATAAAAATCTTTTAACCATTCCAATGTGGGGGGTCTGAGACAGCCCGACAGTTAAAAGAAAATGCTGCACTTTGTTTTTGTATGAGGTAAATTTGTCGCAATACGAAGGTGGGTCACAATGACTGATGGGTCAGAATGACCCGAAGATAACACAAGGGTTAAGGATCAAGATATAGTGACAATTGAGCTACAAGACACTATGACTTAACCATGTCACGTGCTGTGCACTTTTAACCAACACAATACATTCTTAAGCCAGTTGGTACCAAATGTACCCCTTCTACTCCGTTGCTTGTATCAGCCATGCCTGAAACAACCTCTGTCGGCCCACACCTCAACAGTGCCCTTACAGGCGATCTGTCTCTCCATGTGTCATGTGATTACTCATGATCAGTTTGAACTTGACAACTGCAGCTCCTCTCGCCTCAAGGCATAGCATGAGGGTCTGTTTATGGAACTTGTATAATAGTCATGTCTATCTTTATTGAGAGCTTTCATTACACTATGTGGAGGAGTGTCTGTGCTTGTGGTGACTGTGTGTGTGTGTGTTTATCTGGCTCTGACTCAGTGAGGGAGGACACTGAAACTTCCTCAGAGAATCTCTCAAACAGGAAGATGTGTGTTGCTGTCTAGGTTTCCCCGCCATACCAGTTAACCTGTGGAGGTGACAATAAGTGTGTGTGTGCGCGTCTGTCTCTTTATAAAATCCAGGCTCCCTAGGTGTACTCTAAACTGCTCACTCTACAATGGAGAAAAAAAAACATGCAGCTGTAATTTGTGATTTCATCATTTGTCAAGGCTATCACATACAATAGTGTTGTTATGGTCTTATGTGCAACATCATATCATAGTAGCATAATAACTTAATTATAACCGATGCAGTTAGCACTTACAGATTGCTTTAATATAAAGTGCAATACAAATAAAATGTATTATTATTATTAGTGTACAATGTAAATACATGTATGTATGTATTACAGTTTCACGATTGATAAAACACATTTCTTGAAACAGTCAACCATTTTCGCCAATCTGTAAACATAAAACCGAATATTCAAACTTTGGGATTTTGAAACACTGGATTTTTGTGTTTCAACACCCATTGACACTTTCCTGATGTATGACTATGTTTAGCCTGTGTTCTGCACCTCTCTTTTTCCAACCGTCTCTGGAGGAGGGGATCCCTCCCTGAATTGCTCCTCCCAAGGTTTCTTCCATTTTTTCTCCTCTAGTGTGTTTTTCTGGGAGTTTTTCCTTGTCTTCCTTGAGGGTTGAGGTTGGCTGAGGGGCATTTCTATCGGCGTATGTGAAGCCCTCTGTGACATTGCTTGTAAAAAGGACTATACAAATACTGAACATTTGATTTGATTTGAAAATATTACAGTAACCATCAGAGAAGAACAAAGACAAATTGGGTAAAAGCCCTCTGGTGTGCTGGATCCAGCCAACACTCCACATCTATGTCACCACAGGCCAATTCCATTGCTTGTAGGAGATTTACCCTCGTATATGGGTGTTTATTCCTATTCTACAGGTACACTCTTGCACTTTTTGAGGTCCATGTTGCTTAATTGTAACTTGTTTACAGTTTTTCACAATTTTCTCAAAACAATAACGGCTTTCTCAAAACTGCACACACAAAACTGAAAACCTCACACACAAAATGCTAAACCTGACACTCCCTTTTCAAGATGACTCTTTGCCATCAAATCTCTTAACTGTTCACAAAATGGAACTTGTGTTCTCATTTGGTACACACAGCCATATTTTCAAATGACACACACATACCATTCATAACAGTACACACAACTAAGCATTTGCTGCACACTACCAAGCATTCACAGCACACTGTAGTGCAAAATTGAAAACACAATTATAGAAATGGAACACACCATATGAATGACAATGGCTCTGGAGAATGAGCCATTTCTCCTTTTGTAAAATGTCTCAGTGTAGGCCTACTTTTTTCATAGTCAAACATAAAATAGCACACAAATATGCAGCAAAAAAAGTTTTATTTCGGTGCACACACGGTCTGGACGTTCCTGAATGTAGCATGATCAGCCAGGATTTGTATTTGTCAGAGTTTGATAGCGTTGTTCTCATGAACCATATTTACAATTTCAGTCTCCTGTTCGGCTGTGAAAGTGTGTGTTCTTCCTCCACGGTGTGGTTATCTTTCAGTCCTGCAAAATACAAATACTGTGAGCACACTGTATTCTATTGATATGCAGCATTACAGTACACAAGGCAAATAGGTTTCGTACTTGTTCTCCATCCTGAAGATTCTAATGATGGCAGCAACTGTGAAGCGGCTGAGATTTGGTTGGACCCTCTGGCCAGCCTCCCCTCATGCTCAAACCATGGTTGAGCACATGGTCAACCACAGTGGCCCGAATCTCATTAGAGACGACCGTTCTCCTTCTTTCTCCTCCTCCTCCTTCTTCTTTTCCTTGTCCTTCTCTTCCTCTTCCTCCTCCTTGTCCTCCTCCTCATCCTTGTCCTCCTCTTCATCTTTGTCCTCCTCCTCCTCTTCCTTCTCTCTGTCCTCCTACTCCTCCCCCTTGTCCCCTCCTTCTTGTCCTCCTCTTCCTCCTCCTCCTCTCACTCTTTCTCATCCCTCTCCTTCTCTGGTTGTCAATATGTTCTAAGTTCTCCATTGTTCACCAAACAAAACAGAGGCCCAAGGCCCTTTTTATGCTGCAGTCTTGATTGCAAATTGCTCACCAGACCTGAGTGTTTAGAGATTTGAATAGTTGGGTGTTGTAGGTTGATGCTTCGAGATTTTACTTGAGAAGTGTGTGCAACAACTGAACATTGTGTGTAGTGTTTTGACAACAAGGTGATTTGTAATTGACATCAGTGTGTAAACAAGGAAAGTCCGAGTCTAATGCAGATAAGGGAGTGTGAAGTAGTGCCAAATTGGGTCGAGCAATTGGTACATGAAGTGAAGGTTGTGAAAATTGTGCCAAACTTTAGCTTTTTGTGTGTTAACAAAGTTAACAAAACTGTAACTACATGCTCTTATGGTTCTTCCCTTTGGCACTTATTTGTTTTTTTCACAATGTATGCTTCATGTTTTGGCTACCCGCAATGTTTGGGGCTATCTCGTTGTTATGATCAGTGACCTATGCACTTTTGTAAAGCTCTCTCTTGGAAGTCGCTTTGGATAAAAGCGTCTTCTACATAAATAAATAAATGTAGTTGTGTTTACTGTTTGCCGCCTGTGTTTACCATTTTGCAGCACAAGAGCATCACAGTGCAAATTCGCTGCTCGCTGGTCTCCCAGCATGTGCAACCCGCCCTCTTCAGAGGATTCAGAACGTAGCGGCCCGCCTGGTCTACAATCTACCCAGACGCTCCCATGTTACCCCGCTCCTCATCTCTCTCCACTGGCTACCTATCATGGCCTGTATCAGATTCAAGACCCTGGTACTGACCTTCCTAGCAGTGAACGGGACTGCACCCGTCTACATCAAGTCTCTCCTGCAGCCTTACACCCCCACCCGTCACCTACGGTCTTCTTCAGACAACCGCCTGGTGGTCCCACCGTTCAAGACCGCCCGGTCCCAACACAAGCTCTTCTCCTGTCTGCCCCCCCAGTGGTGGAATCAACTCCCCACCTCCATCAGAGACACTGACTGTCTCTCCACCTTCAAGAAAAGGCTCAAGACGCACTTGTTCCGGGAGTACAACGGTACTTAGGAATGGTTCGCTTGACCCGATGTTAGTTTCCTCAAGGATCACAATGACTCTTGCTTAGAGACTTGTTGCTCTTGTGGTTAGTGCTAACTGATTTAAAATTTTTGTACTCGCTGTGATATATTGTTTTTATTATTGTTGCTTGTTTTTTTTTTGTTTTTTTTCACAGGTACACTTGCACTTATAGCGGTTCATGTTGTTTAATTGTAACTTGTTTAACTACATGCTCTTATGGTTCTTCCCTTTGGCACTTACTTTGGTTGTTCACAATGTGTGCTTCATGTTTTGGCTACTCGCAATGTTTTTGTGGCTATCTTGTTGTTATGATCAGTGACCTATGCACTTTGTAAAGCTCTCTCTTGGAAGTCGCTTTGGATAAAAGCGTCTGCTAAACGAATAAATGTAAATGTAAATTGTGTTTAGTGAATGAGAATGTGTTTAAAGTGTTTGCCAAAAGAGTGTCTGATTTGACAAATTGGTTTAGTTCACTGACAATTTGATTCAGAGAATGGGGTTTAATGTTTTAATTGTGGAAAACTGTAATATATATCATTATCGTGTTGTTTTGTGTCTGTCAATGCAGCTGTAACAGTGCAGTTTCCCCTGGAGGAAGTACTTCTCTCCTCTTCTCTCCCCCAATATAATCTAGAGGATCTCTAACGTGTGAGGGGACCTCAGTCCCCCTGAGGCCGAGTGTCTACAGGGCAGGAAGAGCCTTGTCTGGGTCTGGCTCCAGCTCTGGGTCTGCCAGTCTAAGTCGGCATTACTCACGCTAGCCATGTCAGCACGTCTGAGAGTCTATGTGTGAGATGGCAATATGTGTGTGAGATTCTGGATCACGAAGAAAATGCAATGTTCCCCGAAGCGATGTGCTGTACAGTATGAGTAATATCAGAACCATCCTCGATAATGGCAGGGGTTAGTTCATGAGGAGGTTGACTCAGAAGAACTGTGCCAACAAAAAATTTAGACTTTTCCCCCCACTGAGAGAACGAGGCGTCTGAACATGAAGGAGGCCTCTCTGATGGGTCGTTACTGGTGCTCCCAATTGGTGTCATTCCCCAGGTGGGTGTAATGATAACCCCGGGAGAGCTGGGCATCAGGAGCTCACAAGGACTTGTTCTACAAGTTCCTCAACAGAATGTTAGCTTTCTGTAAATAAAGTAAAAATACATGTAAATTGAGGTATTCCTGTACCTGTTTTTCACCATTGCTAAAACACCAAAATCCATTCTCTGAATCAAATGTTCAGTGGTCTTAACCCATTTGTCGAATCAGACACTCTTTTGGCAAAACTCAAAACACATTCTCATTCACTAAACACATTTTGCACTGTGATGCACTTGTGCTGCAAAATGGTAAACACAGGCGGCAAACCGTAAACACAACTAAGACACAGTTGTCATCTGTAAAACACAATGACTCTAAATTGTTCACACTTGTTTCTAATGATGCAATCAAACCAATTGCCCAGAATATAAGACAGTTCAGAGTGCACAGGTGGCACAGGTGTGTTGGATTGATGTAAGAATGGTGGGAAATCTGAGAGGCAGAGTAAGAGTAAGAGGTGGTGGATGAGGAGGAGGACGACGAGGAGGAGGGCAGGAGGAGGATGAGGGCGAGGAAGACCAAGACCAAGAACAGTAATTTCAAATGAAATTTGAGCAACAGTCATAGACCATGTTTTTGTTCATGGTATGACAATGAGGGAAGCAGGCCTACGAGTACAACCCTACAATGTCAATATGTACAAGTAAGTGTACACTCAGACACTTACAGCTCTGATGCTTACAGTACAATTCTATGCTACTAGCCAACCTTTACTGTAAACTGCACTTTATACTATTGTAGGCTATGTAAATACTGTAAGGTATGCATACAAATACACTTGCAGAAGTTTGTCTTTCTGTATCACTTACTACTGTAAACTAATTACTGTATGTATCCTTTTTTACATGTGTAGAGAGTGTTTGAACTGGATTCCATGGAAAGACCCTATGAATGCGTTTTTGTTGATGAAGCAGGGTTCAATCTAGCAAACAGGAGAGGGAGAGACGGGAACATAATTGGCCAACGTGCCATCGTGGGAGTCCCTGACCAGCGTGGTGGCAATGTCACCCTTTGTGCAGGCATAAGTAACTGTGGGGTTCTCCACCATCATGCAACCCTGGGACCATACAACACTGAACCTTTCTGGGTGGTCTTCGGGATGTTTCGCTTGAGCGTGAGCACCAGGATTATCAGCAGGCAGTGCATCCTGTGTATGTGGTGGTTTGGAACAATGTCAGCTTTCACCGTAATGTCTTTACGTCTAAAAAACCTCTGGCACACCAGAGGGTTTTCCCCCATTGCCTGGCAAGGGACAACATTGCCTGTGAGGTGGATGAAGTCCTCTGGCCAGACCCAGCACGAAGACACAACGCTGAGGCAGAATGAATTGTGTAAAACATAGAATTTTCAGTTGCACAACATTTGAATTTATTATGTTTTTCATTTAGAATTTGCTTTGACAGTACTAAGTGATGATTACTATAATATTGTCTTTATTGAAAATGGCATTTACATACTGTGTGTACAGTAATAAATACAATTTTCTTTAACTACATGCCCTGGATGCTGTGTTCTAAATTGTGTTGTGTGGAATGATTGCTCCATGGTGTTTATATATTGATTTGCTGTGTTTATGATCTGAAAGCATTGTTTGATTTGAGCACAAGTGAAATGGTTTAGGGGCGAGTGTTTGATTTTGCCAGAAGAGTCAGAGGTTTTTGAAATTGAGTTTGAATATTTGGTTTTGTGTTTACAGTTTTGAGAAAATGGTTGACTGTTTCAAGAAATGTGTTTTAGCAATCGAGAAAAACTGTAATAAATATTATCAATTGGAGAGAACCAGACCTCTGACAATAAATGACAACACACCAGGCTTAGGTCTCAATCATGTCTCCCAGCTCCCGGACGTTACAACAGTCGCAGAGAAAGAGATTCACAGCTCCCAATGTCGTAAATAATTTTGTAAGTTCCCTTGTATAGTGAAATCATTCCAAGTCTCGAAGTGAAGAAGTCCTGACAAGTGAAAAATAAGTCCAAAAGTTGAAAATGATTCTAAGGCCAAAACAGATGCAACGAAACTGAGTGATGCAAAGGTTTATTCAGACACAGGGTGACAAAAGTATCCAAGTGAGTAACCTCCCAAGAGCAGGCTGCCCATTTCTCTCTGGACAATCCCTTATATAATTTTCTTCCTATTATTTGTGTCAATTTTGCTATTGGTACAGTACAGTTGGTCACAGATACATCCTCTCATTATTGGTCCCTTGTCCTGGGGTTTCAGATTACAGGTGTGTTTTTTTGAATACAACGACAATTCTCCCAATTTACGACTAGTGGTACTGGCCCTGAACTCTACAGCTGTAGACAAGTGTGTGGGCGCAGGGTCTTAAACGTGCAACTTGATTTACAGCTGGGGGCCTCTGGCTTGTAAAAGTGCAAGCATATCTACAAGTGGTCTTTTCCCGCATTCCTCAGCCCCTAATATCCAGATCTTTACACTTTGGGCTTATTATCTTCTACCGGTTTGTAGTATTAATAATAATCAGTCAATCAATATTTAATTATGTTATAGAAAATGACGGAAATAAATATGTATATATATTTGGCTGTTAAAAAAAATAGCAGTATCTGCGTTATTCATAACAAACTTACAAAAAGTTAAGATTTAGCATTCCTGTGAACCAATAAACTAATATTTAGTTGTGTAACCACAGTGTTTGAGAACTTCACATCTGTGCTGCATGGAGTCGACCAACTTCTGGCACCTGTAAACGGGTATTCCAGCCCAGGATGATTTGACAACCTTCCACAGTTCCTCTGCATTTGTTTGATGCAGAAACAGTATGTTTGATGTCACCCCACAAGTTTTCTATTGGATTAAGGTACGGGGATTGGGCTGGCCACTTCATAACATTTATTTTGTTGGTCCGGAACCAAGATGTGCTGAAGAGGATACAAGCCGTTCCACTAACAGGCAACGCTAATTCAAACTAGACCTCAATAAGCTTAGATTGTGCACGCACACAAAGAACCGAAGCAGCCCTGATCAGGCGATTGTCGAAAATTAGAGTTATGTCGCAAAAAGCATAGCATAAACCAGCAGAGCGGTGTTATTTTCAGCAGCATAACTGGATTTTATTAGTTTTTGGGAGTTATCCCGAAAATTTTTAATACTGCCGAAATTAACTATCCTGGCTCTGCCCTCCTACGTACGTACTTCTGTACTAGTTCTCTTTCAGTATATTAGTCGTTTTTTGCCAGCCACCTTTTTGGCGGTCTAATCAGCGAACAGCGGGAGTGGCTGAGAACGATGACGTTGATGTCGCGGCCTAGTTTGAGTTGTAGTTCAGTAATGGCGGCGGAGAACGGTGCGAGCAAAGCCATTCGGTCTGTTGTGGCAGTGCTGCCGAATATCCAGAAGTTAGAGCCAGAGCAAGAACAATCTTTGCTGAGTTTTGTTGGTTGCCATGATGTTGTGGCCCTCCTCCCCACGGGGTTCGGGAAAAGTTCGATTTTCCAGCTAGCTCCGTTAGTGATGAAGGAGTTGGCTAAGGCGAACGCTAGCGATTGGTTATGGCAGATCCAGAGTGGCTCTTGGCAGATCCAATAGTTTTAAACTTCAACAGAGTACCCTCCTTCAAGGAAGTTAACGCTTGTCAATGGAGCGAACCCAGACTCTCTAGTCTGGTTAGGACCAGGCTAGCAATTAACAGGGCAAGAGAGACGATCTGGCAAAACATTATTGACCATTTCACGAGTTCAGTAATCACACCATAGATTGAATAAATAGCTTTTATTGAAGCAGGGCTGGTAGCAAAGCCAAGCCTAATGCATTGTGGTACAGGCTGGTAGCAGAGCCAAGCCTAATGCAGGGTGTCGCAGGCTGGTAGCAGAGCCGAGCCTGAGGCTGGTAACAGAGCCGAGCCTTGAGTGGTTGGTGTAGGCTGGTAGCAGAGCCGAGCCTGGGGCGGTTGGTGTACGCTGGTAGCAGAGCCGAGCCGGTGCTGATGGAGGCCGGTAGCAGAGCCGAGCCTGGTGCTGATGGAGGCAAGTAGCAGAGCCGGGCCTGGGTTCCTGGGAGGATGAGAGTGTGATTAGGGGATGCAGAGATACTGGAGGTGATGTGGATGGTGCATGTATAGTTACCAGGGAGGTGATGTGGATGGTTCATGAATAGTTACCGGGTATGGACTCGGGGTGTGGAGGAGAGTCCTTATGGGTCACGGCCGAGTAGCGGCTCAATCGGATCCCCCGGGGAGCCTGGATAGATGACAGGGAGAAGCAGAGAAAAGGGGACAAAAGGGCGACAAAAACATGCTAGCACAAGGATCAGAGCAACGTAAGACACTTTATACAAACCTCGTAATTGATACGGGGAGTTTGGTCGCATTCTTCCGTGCTTTCGCTAGGCTGATGCGTATGAAGATAATTGGAGTTGGTGCGCATTCTTCCGTGCTTTTGCGAGTTGCTTGATTGGAGTAGAGGAGGAGTCTTGGTGCTCTTGGGGCTCTTCCTCCCGAACTTTAGTTAGTTAATCTAACTCCCTTTAAATTCTTAATTGTAGGCCTACCAAATCTACTTAACATAACTAATGCATTTAGGCCTACTGATAATTAGCACAATTTGATGAGCAGTCTGAAACCATTCTCACAGTAATCAGTGGCCGATATTCTCAACAGGAGGTTGAGAATATTATGCCAAAAAAAGAATGTGGCAGCAATTAAAAATTGTATTTGGAGATTATGTATAAATTCAAGACACTGCAGATTTCCATGGTTTGGACTTGATGTGGGCTAATGATGTTTTTGTGTTCACATATTGAACAAAATTAATAAATTACTTCAAAATAACTTTGCCACACATTTATTAACTTATAGGCTAAATGCTGAGCTTTAAAATAAAAGGGAAAGATAACAATAACTAAAATTCACTGAAATAAGTATTATTGCACAGATCCAGCACAGGCTTTCAGATCAGAAGGTGACCCAAACTGTAGCCTACTTTGCTTGGTAAAACATTACATTTAGCAGACACTCTTATCCAGAGCGACTTACAGTATGTACAGGGACATTCCCCCGAGGCAAGTAGGGTGAAGTGCCTTGCCCAAGGACACAATGTCTTTTTTGCACGACCAGGAATCGAACCTGCAACATTCTGATTACTAGCCCGATTCCCTAACCGCTCAGCCACTTGACTCCCTTGAACAGTCATTTAAAATTGCTCAGCATGAAGCTTAGAATATATAATTATTATATTACGTGTGCATATTTAATCCAAATCCAACTAGAGAGGGTACAATTTCTGGGGAAATTGTATATTCTATATAAAAATGCATACGTATTATTTATAAAGATTACATAGATTTAAAAGCATACATTTGTTGCTGCTCATTTACAGCTCAAAATACTAAGAGTGAAGTGTAGAATGAAACAGTCGTCTTCTCATTTCCCCTGCAAGAAGGAATGGTGATTGGCTATATCAGCCTCATAGTTGAATCAAAACGAATACATTGGGCAGTCCGGTGTAAAATTGTCCTAATCTCTATGACAAACGTCCTTTTAGGTTTTTCCCTTCTTGTGATATTTTCAGGCATTTAGCCTACTCATATTGCATTCATTAATTAAATATCTGAAGGCATTCCTAGTCATTACATCCTGTGGCAGCTGCTAACTCGCTATGCTATCTCTCAGGGTTAGCTGACAAACCATCTCCTGAGGCGATTGCTACGCAGAAAGTTCAGACATCGAATGAAAACAAAACATATTTAGTTGACAGAACCTTTTAAGAGTTTGAATGGTGACATATCCTCCCATGTGTGAGGATGAAGACAGATGAGGTATTTTCAACCAAAACAAGAAGTTGAGGTTTCAGTGGAGGGAGGCTTTGGACCCATTTGACCTGTGTCTATATGACTATACAGTCTACAGGCACCCAGGAAGTTTCAGGGTGTGTGTGTGTAGGGAGTCAGGTGGCTGAGCGGTTAGGGAGTCGGGCTAGTAATCTGAAGGTTACCGGTTCGATTCCCGCCTGTGCCAAATGACGTTGTGTCCTTGGGCAAGGCACTTCACCCTACTTGCCTCGGGGGGAATGTCCCTGTACTTACTGTAAGTCGCTCTGGATAAGAGTGTCTGCAAAATGACTAAATGTAAATGTGTGTGAGGTAAAATAACCCCAGGGAGTGGACCTAGGGAGTTACTTCTCCCTTGGGCATATGACTCACTGGCACAAAAATCTAAGCAGGCACTGCTCTGAACACAAGTGGCAGGATGCTCTAGAAAACTCTCCAAAAGGTTGAACTTACCAATTTAAAATCTTTGGGAAATCGGCAACATCATTTGGGGTCAGCTAGCCGCAGGCTAGTGCACTGATATGGGAGTGTGCTTGTGCTTCAAAAGCACAGAGTTATGGCCCTTCCTCATTTCACAATTCCAAAGTTTGTCAGAATCCAGTATTGAGTAAGGGTGTCACTTCCACTGTGCTGTTACGGTAATAAAATATGTGAACATGTTTGTGAATGAGTCAGGGGCATTAAAGAGAAGTCATTTTTTCCCTATTCATAACTCTGGTTTACAAGAGGTGTTGAGTGTCATGGTAGGGTATAGCCAAGCTGTTGGCTTTTCAGGATGAGTATTATGGGGTGTTTTTCAGGGAGGTGTTTAAGTGTGTAACACAGATAGTAAGGTCAATATCTCATGTCCCTGTCAACTTGCTATCCTTATCAATTTGAGAGGGGAAAGCTGTCCTTTATGATCGAAAGTATATCCTTTATACGGTTTGCTGTATGCGGCAACCTTTGGAAAAAAGAAGACTGAATTTTTTTTATAAAATCAAGAAATCAATTAACTTATGAAGTGGCCTCATAAGGAACGAGTTGAGTATTTGTGTTTTTTGTTTGGTTAACTTGCATAAACCAAAGAAGTAATCTCAGACGTAAACAACTTAGATCCTGTTTTACGCAATCACAGCTTAAGTAAACAGTGCAGGACGGTTTTACTACACACTTAATCAAACTTTATGGTACTTGTTTGAAGACCTGGTGTAGCCAGAACAACTTAGAGCTCAATGCTCTTAAGACAGTGGAGATGGTTGTGGACTTCAGGAAGAATACAGCCCCACTCACCCCCATCACCCTGTGCGACTCCCCAGTCAACACTGTGGAGTCCTTCCGCTTCCTGGGCACCATCCTCTCCCAGGACCTCAAGTGGGAACTGAACATCAGCTCCCTCACCAAAAAAGCACAACAGAGGATGTACTTCCTACGGCAGCTGAAGAAATTCAACCTGCCAAAGACAATGATGGTGCACTTCTACACAGCCATCATTGAGTCCATCCTCACCTCTTCCATCACCATCTGGTACGCTGCTGCCACTGCCAAGGACAAGAGCAGACTGCAGCGTATCATCCGCACTGCTGAGAAGGTGATCGGCTGCAATCTGCCTACCCTCGAGGACCTGCACACCTCGAGGACCATGAGGCGTGCGAGGAAGATTGTGGCCGACCCCTCCCACCCTGGTCACTCCCTGTTCCAGCTACTCCCCTCTGGCAGAAGGCTGCCATCCATCAGGACCAAAACCTCACGCCATAAGAACAGTTTCTCTCCATCTGCTACTGGCCTCTTCAACAAGGCCAAGGACTCCCATTGACATTCATTCACTTATTTAACTATTATAAGTCCATCTAATGGCAATTCAGTATGCATAAGCCACTTATTTCAGTATCCGATTGCACTATGTTGACCATTCACGCTGCTCATTCTATTCTTATTTTTATATATATATTATTTTATATTTAAATTGTTGTATTCTTAGATTGTTTAGTTCTTAGAAATAGTTAAACTTTTGTACTTTTACTTAATTTAAGATCTGTATATGTTTGGTGTTTTGCACCTCCCTGCCACAGTAAATTCCGTGTTTGTATAACATACATGGCGAATAAACCGAATTCTGATTCTGATTCTAAAACTGAAAAGAAATGTAAGATTGTAAGACTATAAGATGTTTATGATGAACTGGCTGTATTCTCCTCTAAATGGGTCGACAGGCTGTTAATGGCTGTCTTTGTGTCCTACCAGACCTTTGAGTGAGGATCAAGAAATGTACTCATCAACTCAAAAGCCTTGATCTCAATATTTGCCTGGCGTTTGGTCTAACAAAGACAATCACAGACGGTAATCTCTCTTTTAGTCCTCTTCTCAAAGAACAAGCAAATTCTATTCTATTCTCTTCTCAACTGGGTTCAAACAATAGAGTGGGGTTTGCAATATTTCACAGTTTAACAGTTTACTGACTGCCGACTCTTTGTAAGCCTGGATAATATACATGACATAACCAAACTATAAATGTATCCATTGGTTGAACTGCAACACTTAGGTGCTTGTGTATGTTAGACCTTCATTAAAGTAAATAGGCAAGAAGCAGGCAGACATGCTTGTTGTATAGAATGAACTAATGCTCAGAAAATGATCTTGTTCCTCCCCAGCAGACATGAGGCTGTTTCTTTAAAAAAGTAGAATCTTGAAGTGCTGGCCTTGCAAATGGCCAACACAAATTCAAACGGCTGGAAGGTAAACCATTCAAACAAATTACTTTGCATGCCATGAATGTGTTTTGTTTTTTTAGGGGGCTGAAAAAGTCTGTCTCTCCTTTTGGTAACACTTTATTTCGATGGTCCATCTGTTAACACACTATAGGTTATCAGTAACTACTTAGTAGCATGTCAACAATGTATCAGTTTGCATTCAACTAACTGTCTGTAGATTTTCAGGTGCATTTCAAGTGTTGATCTACAGATTTTACTGAGTGTCTGCTTACTTTCAAAGCTTGTTTTCAACAGGTCATAAACCAATATTCAACTAGAGAGGGCACAATTTCTGGGGAAATTGTAGGGTGTGCTTGCTTGCGTCGGTTGCGGGTCCGTTTTTTAATGACATTTTTACAACAGATTTTTCTGTATATTTTCTATAAAAAATGCATAGCCTACTTATCATTTATAAAGATTACATAGATTTAAAAGCATAATTTTTTCTGCTCATTCACAACTCAAAATACTAAGAGTGAAGAGCAGAATGAAATAGTTGTCTTCTCATTTCCCCTGCAAGAGGGAATGGTGATCAGCAGCCTCATAGTTGAATCAAAACGAATACATTTGGCAGACCGGTGTAAAAATGGACCTAATCTCTATGACTTAAACGTTATTTTAAGTTTTTCCCTTCTCGTGATATTTTCAGGCATTTAGCCTATAGAATGCATTCATTCATTAATAAAGAACCCCCTTTGAAGCTTATTCTAACAACAACGTTACCGGCAGTAGCTATCTCAGATGGAATCGCGTTTCAAATAGTACCATCTGCTAACTGAAAATATGCCCCCAAAAACGTAATTAAGCTTGACATTTTTAAGGGGAAAATCCCTCATTCATAAAAAGCTCAGTGGTAGCGATCATTGTCAGAAACAACGCAAAATGCCATATAGCCCTGTGTGGAGAAGCTGCCCCGGTAAATTGTACTACTACAGTACAGTACTAGACTGTGTTCGTCTTTGTAGCGATTGGTTGGTTGAATTCGATTTAACGTTCCGTTGTATGGTTTTGGTTGAAATTAATTATTTTCATGAACAGATGGACAAAGTTTAGGCTGTGGCAATGGAGTTCAGGTAAGTAGTCACTAGTCAGATAGTTTCACCTATTGAAAGACTTTTGATTTAAGTAAGGGTAGTGCCGAACATGTTCTGTCGCCGTTTGACTTCCTACTGTAAACAGCTGTGGAGATGTTTGTTAGCTAGCTAGTGTCTCACAGCGTTGCAGTGAGCTACACTGGTTTGAAACCACAGGTAATGATAATTTCACCCACAAATTGTTTACTTGTAATCTAATTTCATCATAAATCCTACAACGAAAATGTATTTCTGAGGAATGTTTATTTTAATGATTGAAAACAGATGCATCATAGACCGCTGTAGTTTGTGTTGCCTGGGCAACAGAGGCTAATGTCATGATGCTAATGCTTCAGTGAAATAGTAGACTACTGTTTCCGAAAGTAATTGTACTTCCTTAACCCTTGTGCTGCCTTCGGTGTCACATGACCCAAAGGTTCATAACGAACCATCGTTGTGTTTACCCAATACAAAAGCAAATAAAAATAATTTTATTTTAACCTTCGCAATGTGGGGGGTCTGAGACAGCCCAACGGTTAAAAGAAAATGCTTTACTTTGTTTTTTGATGTGGTAAAGTTGTTGCAATACGACGGTGGGTCACAACGACTGATGGGTCAGAATGACCCGAAGATAACACAAGGGTTAATAATATCAGCTTATATTGTACATTACACATCACAATTGTGAGTCATATCACTAAGTAAAATGAGCAAATAGTTATCACCCAGGCCTCTTTGCTTGTGGCGTTTCTGCAGCTGCCTTGCAGTAAAGCAGTTAGCCTAGCTATCTCCCAGAAGTTAACAAGCTGCTAAACTAATGTTCTGCTAGAGATAGTCACGCGAGTTTTCGTGACGTTAGTAGCGTCAGTGACTGTGGCAGCAAGTTAGCCACCGTTAGCTTCACTTTTCGCCACAAAAACTTAATTTCTGTTTAAACCGTGCAACAGAACGTAAATAAAAATACAAGCAACTCAATCGCTACCAAGACGAAACTTTTGACACCTAGGTTGTCTATGTAGTCCAAATATTGACTGAGGCTTAGGGGGGCAAAAATAAACAATAACTAGAGAGGGTACAATTTCTGGGGAAATTGTAGGGTGTGCTTGCTTGGGTCGGTTGCACAGAGGTCCGTTTTTTAATGACATTTTTACAACTGATATTTCTGTATATTTTATATAAAAACGCATACTTATTATTTATAAAGATTACATAGATTTAAAAGCATCTTTTTTTTGCTGCTCATTTACAACTCAAAATACGAGTGAAGTGTAGAATGAAATGGATGTCTTCTCATTTCCCCTGCAAGAGGCAGCCTCATAGCTTAAACGAATAAATTTGGCAGACCGGTGTAAAAATTGACCTACTCTCTCTAAACGTCCTTTTAAGTTTTTCCCTTCTCGTGATATTTTCAGGCATTTAGCCTACTCATATTGCATTCATTCACTAGAGAGCAGGGATGTAGTGGGGGCTAAACGCACGTAAACGCCGTTTACGCAGATCCCGAAATTGGGAAATAGCGTTTATTCACCTCTAAATTGCGGAAATTGCGTTTATCCACCTCTAAATTGCGTTTATGTGCGTTTACGAACATCTAAGTTCCCTGCGCCTAAATCCTAAATAAATTTGGTGTAATTTTAAAACACCAAAAACTTCATATTTCATATTGTTGAACATATGCTGTAGTCTTAATCATTTCATCTGCGCTGTAACCCGAAGTATGTAAACACATACACGTTGTGGATTAGCCTACCTGGGCCCCGTTCGTCGTAAGGGTTGAAGCTAAGTTAATCAATTGTCCCTTTAGCCCGTTAACATTAGTGAGATGAGTGAGAACAGCAAATATCGGTTTGTCAACGGCTGATCCGCATCCAAATCATGTGGTTAATTTCAATCAGGCTAAACTTATCAGGGAAATTGCACGTGCACGTCCTACTTCAAAAGGCAGGAAAGGTCGATCACCAAAACCGTGATTTTCTAACGGTATTATGGCGGAAAAGACGAAAGAGAGAGCGGTGATAGGCTATTCTCGCCATCCGAGCAAACTATTATAATGAGTCTCTAAGAAGACAATAAGCATATTATCATGGCTAAGTCAAACACCGCCACCGCTGCCAGAGCAAGACAAGCAGCTTGGCAAAAAAATTGCCGAAAAGCTAAATGCTTAAAGTTTAAGTTTTGGGGAAATGTATAGGCTCATCTTAAGTGCCTCATTACCCCAATCAATCAGATCACATTTCTTTAAATGTGCCTGCTGGTATAGGCTTAATGGAAATTAATAATCGAATGAGATCTTGCTAGCGAAAATAATGATCTCAACTCTTTCAGAATAAGTAGGCTAGATAAAAACAAGGCCAAAGAGTATCTAATTGATACGAATTAATAGACAATTATGAGGATATATGTAGGCTACTGCGCTTATATCATGTACTATATATGTGTATATACATGTAGGCCTATGTGTAAATCCCTCTTTGATTTCATTGACTGGGACATGGCCAGGGAATATGATGAATTGATTCATCAGCTGGTTAAGCGCCAAGTACACTTTTCTTACAGCAACGCATGCTGCGGCTTTGCCAATGTTTTCTGCATCGCCTATACTGCATAAAAATGTAGCCTATAGCCTACCTGACGCAAAAAACCTCAAGGCTATGCAGTCTGAAGCACAGTTAAAGTTTCAAGTAGCTTTATTGTCAATTTCTTCACGTCAAGACATAAATTTCCCACTCTCCCACAGTGAAACATATAAAAAGCACAGGCACAACAGATAAGACAAGACATTTCGTAAAACATAGCGTTACATATTCATTCAAAGTATACATTGGAATACTCTAAAGTAACCTGTGTAGTGCACTTTCAGTTCATGAAGTATGTAATGGTTCGCTTCTTATGCTCTAAACTATAGATCTGGAATGGGACTTCAGTGACAACCGGTAGACTTCACAATATTAAGTACCATGAATTTATTACGTACAGCTAAAAAACAGCAGCAGATCGTAGGTCTAGTGTCCCAATACAGCATATGCTCCGTAAGACAGTTCACATACACCACAGTGAAATAAGCACTGCAAAACACCCGTTTACATGTTAACACGACACACTAGGTTAACACACGCACACAACACAGGCACACGCACTGCAAACGGTAGTGAGGTTACACGGCAAGCAAAGATCTAAGTATAGCTAACAACAGGTACAACAGTGCTTAAGACACTGACCATATATCTACGATTAAAACAAGAAGCAATACAAACGTTTAAAAGGTACAAATAAGACAAGGATCACAACTTCACCAGTCCACATTAATCGCTCCGCTGTTCGCTCAACTCTCTCCCGTACAAATGCCCACATGCCCCTTTTAAGGGGAGGTACTACAGGTGAATAGGAAAAAAAATCCTGTTCTTCTATCAGACTGAAACTTTACCACATGAATATACCCAAAAATATAAGATATATTTGTATTGTGACTTTTAGTTTCCCCCCCAATAAATTATGCAAATGACGTGTTATCTCATTAAATATGCGCTAATTTGCATACAATGTAGAACCCGGCAACTACATCATAAATGAAGTCAGAACTTTTTGGTTTGTTTTAATGGGATCAATAACTAATTGGTTAGAATTGTTCAGAGGCTTTTGTCAAAATTATGTTTTTTCAGTTAATTATGTTGAAATGCACTTGACAAGTGCTAAAAAACTACGTTTTCGCCTATTTTTTGGTATATAACACCACATAAAATGAGATTGACAAAAAATATCTGAAAATCCCTCTGAATATGTCTAGATATTGCAATTACCAAGCAGTATGTCAAATTGTGTGGCTTTACCTATTATGAGCCAAGAGTTGTCTAGCTTGACATGTGTGCTAGATGCCATTTTGAGAAAATCGCTGTTAAACATTTAGAAGTGTTAGAATGGTTTCTCTCTATCGCTCTGTGTTCCCCCCTCACTGCCATGACAATAAAGTAAATAGCAATATATGATTTGGCTAGCCATATGCTTGAGAGAATAAGCTTTCCAACAATGTACAATTCATTTAAGTTATTTCTTAACTTGCTGAGACAAATTTCAATAAAAGATGGTAACAGACCATGATTTAAGGTTTTCGTTTACTCGGCGAAAGTTGTATAAAATCATAAAAAATAAAAAAAATAAAATATTTGGGCAATATTTGTGGCATGTTATGAAAGTTTACTGGTTATAGAACCAAAATATCCCAAAATATCCAAATTGACAAACTGAACAAAAATCTGTGTTTTTGCCTGTAGTACCTGGCCTTAAGAGGCTTGTCCTTCATTGGCGTCAATTGTCCATTGGAGAAGCAATTCCGGAACTCTGGTCACCCATTGGAGGATCCGGGAGCTTGGCAGTAGGCGTGCGCGACGCTAGGCAAGTCGTGGTCCACCCACTTTCTGTTGGCAGCGATACTCCGGAAGAGAGACATCACAATGTTACGATTACATGTATTACATCTCTCCAGACTTTTTCAATGCCACGTCCTCGTGGTATGTATGGACCAGAAACAGTTCACCTTAAATTAGGGTGTATAGTGGGCAGGCCTTTGCCCTTGTGTGGTGCGCTGTGAGCGTCGGAAGGTGACCACTGGGTTGGCTGCCTCCTGCTGGCCAGGATTGTAGAGCTCAGGGTGTTGCGTTAGTTGGTTTCCCAGGACCCTGGACACACTTGGGTTTCTTGGATTGTAGAGCTCAGGGTGTTTTGGTGGTTGGTTCCCCGGGACCCTGGGCACGTTTTGGTGTCCTGGACCTGGAAAACACAGCATTCCCCACCAAGGCACCCCCCCACTTCCCACAACAGGTAATGATGGTTCAGCCTCAACTATGGGTGTCCTATAGTTCACCGGACATGACCGCAAAAGATTACGGTGCAACACCTTTTCTGTCCCCTCACCCGTTTCTGGTTTAACTACATAGACTGGTATGTCTACATTAGGCTGTCGGACAACAATATAGGGTGCCTTTTCCCAATTGTCTGCAAGCTTACCCCAGTCCTTCGTTACCCGCTGTTTCAGCAGGACCCTTTCCCCAGGAAGGAGGGGGCAACTTAAAGGGGCTTGGTCATGCTTCCGCTTCTGCCGTTGTCGTGTGCTGTCCAGGGTTTTGTTTGCTGTCTGATGAGCATAGGACAGTCTCTCATAATGGCGTTGTACCCAGCTAGAAGGGGTCTCAGGAAGGTTCGCCACCGGTGTACCCAGGACCAGATCTAAGGGAAGGCGGGGGTGCCAGCCAAACAGCAAATAGGACGGGGTTTGGCCTGTGGAGCAGTGGACTGTGTTGTTATACATCAGCAGGAGTTCCTGAATATAGTCCGGCCAATGGGGCTTACGGTCTTCTTCCAGGGTGCCTAGGAGCTGAAGTAGAGTGCGGTTAAAACGTTCAGAGCCTCCATTCCCTTGGGGATGATTTGGTGTGGTGTGGCTCTTTTTTGCCCCATAAAGTTCACATAACTGCTTAACAACAGCTGACTCAAAATTTGCACCTTGATCAGCATGAAACCTAGATGGACTTCCAAAGAACTGAATGATATTACTCCCCATTGCTCGAGCTGTGGTGACTGCAGTCTGGTCTTTCGTGGGCACTGCCCATGAATACTTGGTAAAGTGGTCAGTCATTACTAAGACGTATTGATGGCCATCTGTGGAGGGATGCAATTTCAGGAAATCCATGGTAACCAGTTCAAGGGGATAAGTGGTTTCAATGGACACAAGTGGTGCTTTTGTGTTGATGGGGGGCATTTTACGCAAGATGCAGCGTGGGCAGGCAGCATACCAGTTAAGAATGTCCTTAGTTTGGTAGGCCCAGAAAAACCTGGTACGTATGAAAGACAGTGTCTTTTCTCTGCCAAAGTGCCCTGCTTGTTCGTGGCATGTCGTCCATACCTGTCGCTTATGGGCGTCTGGAAGCACCAGCTGGTGGCATACTTCTAGGGTTCTTGGATCTCTGCGGCGCCGAAAGAGAACACCATCCTGGAGGAACAATCTATCTCTTTCCTTCAGGATGCGCAACGCCTCTGGTGGCGAGGCCGCCCGGTCACTGGCAGAGAGCTTAGACTTCTGTAAAAACAACAACACTTTACCAATAACACCATCTTGTTGTTGCGCTTGCCTCCAGGCTTCTGGTGTCATACCTGACCACTGATCCTGTACTGGGGTATAGTGACGGGGGTGTTTTGCTGCAGTAACACTACCAGCAGCTCCTGAGCAGAAGGCAACCACTACCTCGACACCCACTTCAGTGTAGGGGGCTACTTCGAGGTCATCCTCCTCCAACGGGCCTGGTTCTCCCACTGGGACCCGGGAGAGGGCGTCCGCATTGAGGTTTGTTCGGCCGGGTCGGAACTGGATCTTAAAATTGTAGCTGGACAGACGGGCACACCAGCATTGTTCCACACTTCCTAGATTTGCAGTTGATAAATGAGCTAGGGGGTTGTTGTCTGTAAAGACCGTGAATGTCACCCCAAACAGATATTCCTGAAATTTTTCTGTGATGGCCCATTTTAGGGCCAGAAATTCCAGCTTAAAGGCTTGCATAAGCAATAACTTTATCCACGCCTCCTTGAACTTGGCCAAGGACAGCACCCAGGCCTCGCTTACTAGCATCCGTATACAACACAAAAGGTAATGAAAAGTCAGCAAATGCTAAAATTGGGGCCCTTACCAGAGCATGCTTGAGCTGCTGAAATGCCCCCTCGCATTCTGCAGTCCAGCTCTGAAGGGGAGGGCTTGTCCTGCGGGGAGACTTCTTTGGTTGCCCCACTAGTTGCGCATGGAGTGGCATAGCAATCTTGGAGAAATCCTTAATGAAACGTCGGTAATAACCAATAAGGCCAAGGAATGCCCGCAGCTCTCTTAAAGCAGAATTATACTTCTCCGACTCCGTTACGCACAGACGGACGGACGGAGTCAGACGGATTGGTTGAATTTATAGTACTCCGAAGGCTGTGGGTGCTGAAAAAATTCACCGCCAGAAGAGTAGGTGACGCAACGGTTTTTTGTAAGTCGTCGTCGAGTGTTTATTTACCTAGGTTATCGAGAAGTCGGAGCAAATGTACAAATTAGCTGTTTCATCAATAAAATACGCACATTTTCAGCAACTACACTGCCCATTTCTCGTCACATTTTAATTCAGATGCTGATTTACATGTACTGTTTAGCTGAAATATGAATTGTAAAAACTTACAGCAATGGCGGTCAAAGGATTATGTTCGTTCTGTTTATCACGGCAACCCCGCCCCTGACGCAAGCGGTTCTTAATACGGACCAATTACAGCCAAGGGGTATCCGTAAAATGACAGACGGACAGACGGATAGTCAGGAAAATCAGGAGGTGCACGTAGAGCTCTCCGAGGGGCTCGGAGAGGGCACGGAGAGGGAATTCCACGTTGGAGAGTTCCCTGTGTCCGTCTCCGTAAAAACGGAGAAGTATAAATCGTCCTTTACCGTCTGGGGGCGTGACCACTCCGTTACGGCCTGCACCCGCTCACTGGTTGGGGTCACTCCATCCTCTTTCACCACATGTCCCAGGTACTGTACCTCAGCTTTAAAGAGATGACATTTGGAGGGCTTTAGCTTCAGGCCATGTTGGACCAAGCGCTGGAACACCCGTTCTAGGTTTTTCATATGAGATGGAAAATCATGTGAAAAGACAATAATGTCATCAAGGTAGATCAAAAGAGATTGGAAGTTCTGATCACCCAGACATGACTCCATCAGCCTCTGGAACATGGCCGGGGCATTGCACAACCCAAAGGGCATCCTACTGAACTCGTAAAATCCCATGGGTGTAGTAAATGCAGTTTTTTCTTGATCACTGGGGTGCACTGATACCTGCCAGTATCCACTGGCAAGGTCGAGAGTGGAAAAGAACTTTGCTTTTGAAAGCATTGTGAGAGACTCTTCTATGCAGGGCAGCGGGAAGGAATCTTTACGGGTTACACTGTTAAATTTGCGATAATCCACACAAAATCTTAAAGTACCATCTTTCTTGCGCACCAGGACTATGGGTGATGCCTAAGGGCTAGTGCTCTTGCTGATCACTCCTGCCTCCAACATGCCCTGGATCAAGGTACGCACCTCCTGATAGAGATTCGGTGGAATTTGGCGGTGGCGTTCCCTCATAGGTGGTGCCTCTCCCGTAGGGATCTGATGGAACACTGCATCGGCCTTTCCCTAGTCATGGTCAGACATGGAGAATACATCTTTGAACTTTGCCAAGAAAACATGTACCTGCTGAGTCTGTTCTGGGGTCAGAATCGCTCCACTTAGGTCCACTGGAATACCTGCATCACTGGGGGCTTCATCTTCCGTCACCTGTTGTAGCTGGACCCTCACGGTGTTAGGTGCTTCCAAGATCAGGTCCACCCCTTCTGAGAAAACATCAGCAGGCATAACTAGGGAAAAACAGGCAACCTTTTGATGACGTTTCAGGTGGACTGGGACTGTACACAGATTTTTCATCCTCACTGGCACCCTACCACAATCAGCATTGGCCACAGCCCTGGCCACCAGGCAGTCCAAGTCAGCTTGATCAGACAATGGCTCCACCAAGCCTAGGTATGGGTGTCCTCCAGGGCCCCCCCGAACCCTGCCCATGAGTACCATTTCCTGTTTAGGTGGAACAGTAACATTGTACAGTGCACGTACATATCCGACTTTACCATCTGGTTGGGCAAATCCTGCCTCCTGGCTGCAGATAGCCATCGCCTCCTGCCATGTTTTTCGACCCCCTGAGTTGGCTTGGAGGGCAAATCCTGTCGCTGAGGTGTCCTCCTTGAACAACATGCTCCAGCAGCGTTGGAGAATGTTCATTCCCAAGAGACCTGGAGTCTGTAGGAGACAATGATCTTTCACTATAATAATGCCACATTTGGGAAGTACAGTGGTGCCAATACCAAGGCTTACTTCCATACAACCAACATAAGGAATCTGTTGCCCATTGGCTGCCTTCAGGCTCAACCAGGTCGAGGGGTCTTGGAGGCCAGCTCCTTCATCCCCGAAAAGCTGATGAAAAGTGCTTTGCTTGAGCATGGTCACTTGTGAGCCTGTAGCAAGGATAAAGGGCACATCTTCTCCTGAGATCCTTACCGTGACAACGGGTGAGTTTCCAATGAGGCCTTCTCTACATACGGTTGCAGGAACCACACCACTTCCCCCCACTGCCTGGCCTCTGGCAGCAGGGCCTAGTAGTTTAAAGGCGGCTGGGTATGAGACTGATTCCTCTGTCTTGGTCAAAAGCGCTGGATGTGTCCAGGGGTTTGACATCGGTTACAGATGGGTCTTCCTTGCTCATCGTATTGAAACATACCGCTTGAAGGGGGGGAGGGGTTTATATTGCCCTGGCTAGGCCGACGATGGTGTGAAGATGGGGCCCTGTGATCACACTGAGACTGGCCAACCACAGGAGGAGCACTTTGACAAGTCAGGCGAGGGTATGGCGCTAGGGGCTGACGCTGCCATGTGTTTTAACCATCTATGGGGCCATGTGGTCTAGGGTGTTGGCTTGCCATGTTATTAAATTCGGCCCTCAGCTCTCCAACAACATCCTTGGCTAGAGAAGCCATCTGGGATTTCAGTTCTTCTACCATTTCTACCTTGAGATCTTGGCGGAGCTGTTTCAAGTCCAGTGGTACAGGAGTTGGTATGTGACTAGTCCCAAAGCAGCTTGGTGACACTCCTCCTTCATCGGCTTTGATCCGGAGCATGGCTTCTGTCTTAACCCTGGCAAAGGACAATTCTGGGTCTACCAGGACGAGTGTTCTAAGCTCCCGCCGGAGCATTCGGTCTTGGAGGGCCTCCAGGAACTGGTCTCTCATTAACCGATCCATATTGCCGTGATTATCCCGGTCTGAGTTCTTCAACTTCTGGAACAATTCTTGTAGCCGCAGGGTAAACTCAGAGACTGTTTCATTGGGCTCCTGCTTACAGCCGAAACAGAGGGGGCGAAGAACTGAGGCAGACATTTGGTCACCATACAACTCCCTCAACACAACAAATATTTGGTCAGGACTACTCCGTTCTCTGTCCTCCAAAATCAATATTTGTCTTTTAGCTTCCCCCTCCTAGCAATTGATGATCAAGTCGAGCTGTACATTTTCGGGCACTCTACACATACAAGTATACTTCCTAAAGAGCCTCAAAGTATACTTTGCAATACTTTCAAGTGCACTTTTAATTAATGTAAGTACTTCAAGAAGCAAACTTAATAAATGTAATTTTACTATACTTACTAATATATTAGAATGTTTAGGAGCCCCTCAAACGCCTCAGATTATAAGTCACTTAGTGAGAACGGGGACCCTTACAAAGTTACACTGCAGATCCTTATCTGAAAGAAGCTATTCACTGCGCAAGCGTTAAAAGAATCCAGCTCTTCTTATGAAACGTAACAGTCATTTAACTCATGGTTACAATGGTAAACCACCACAACAATAACCACCCAACAAAACACTACATTCTAAGCAGACACATTTAAAAAACGAAATTGATGAAGTTACATTTGTATTTCGAACAAATGGCAAATTTATCAGCACATTTTAACACTATTTACCGCCTTGCATCAAGGGAATTGACCAGCCACGCTATCTTCATTTTTTCACGTCGTTATTTCGTTCTTCAGTCAGTTTGACAGTATAACCTTCAAATGCATAATGCCACCCTTCTGTCTGCTTCTTTCTCAAGTAGCTTTTTCATTTTTTCCATTAATACTCTAATTGATAATTATTAGTATAAGATTATAGGGCTTCAGAATGTTTTGGCAGTAATTAAGGTTACAGCTTCAGTACCAAAAACGATTCAATGTGCAATGCATAATAGATTTTCATAGACATGAATAATTAGAATGAGATTGATCTAAAAAATGTAACCTGTAATGTACTAAAATTATTTTGACTCTTTTTGCTGTATAATAATAGAAAATGTACATCCTACTCCAGAAGAAATGCATACCATTTTCTGTTTCTAAACATACTTCTTAAAAGTATATCAAAAGTGAACTATTTTCAAAGCATACTTAAAAGTACATCAAAAGTGAACTATTTTCTAAGTATACTTCTTACAAAAGTGAACTATTTTCAAAGCATACTCAAAAGTATATCAAAAGTGAACTATTTTCTAAGTATACTCCTTAAAATTATATCAAAAGGGAACTATTTTCTAAGTATATTTCTTAATATACTTCTTTTTTGTAAGGGTAACTCTGAGGCTAATGTCAAAACAATGCACTCTCACTCAAATTGCTTTTCCACAAATCACAAAAATAATAGGACCATCTGGCTAAAAGCACAATTCCCACATCTCTTGAGGCTGCCCTGCCCTTTTCGGGGGTAGAATTTATCGAACTGTAAATAAAATGGTGAACATGATGCAACCTATGCGGTCTCCCTGGCGTCCGAACTCACTCCAATTACAAAGACTTTCACGAACCAAATCAAAATTCTGAGTCTACAGTTCCGTGGGGAATCGCTTTTTCCCCTAAAGGCTGCCCTCCTCAACCTTTTGGGTGAAGAATTCGCCGAGATGCAAAATGATTCACTAATTATAAACAAAGGGGAAACGCTAGCTACTTTTCGAGTTCGGTTTTCCGTCACTTCAAACTTACAATCTAAAGGTCTAAAAGTGCTCAAACCTTCACCATAATTCAAGAGTAGTGTACTTTCACAAACCCAATCATTGATTTTATCTTAAAATGTGTAAAAATAGGATTTACCGAACGTGGCTGCCTCCAACATGGCTATCAGGCGACTCCAGTTGAAAACAACAATGGCCTCCGAAAAATAATTTATATTCGTAATGGCGAGCTGTGATTGGAAGCAAAATGAAACAGGAGCTAAAAACTGAGGGTGGGGGCTTGGTCAGCACACAATTTTCAGAAAGCATGTGTGTGTGTATCGCCATGCTCGCGCATGTATCAAGTAGGGTGACCACCTGTTCCGCTTTGCGCTGTATCGCACAGCATTTTCAATATGCGACGTGCGGGGCAAGGGGTGATAATGCTGTGCGACACAACGCAAAGCGCGACAGGTGGTCACCCTAGTGTCAAGAGGCAGGATGAGTCTGAGAATTTGGAGCATGTGCGCTATGGAGCAATTCAATTGAATTCAATCATATATTGACATATTAAGGTGAAATTGCGTATGGTAGTTCAGAATGATGTCATCTTGAAGGCACAAAGGTTTGAAAAACCATCAGTCAAAATTATATTTGATTTATTAACACAAAGATATTGTGGCAATGTGGACATTTACATAAATACACTTTTTTCAGCCATTTTGTATTGCATTCCTTATTCAATTTGACCCTATAGAAAGACATTTGTTCTACAAGTCTGTAACAATTTTCAAGTCGATTGGATCTATGATTCATGAGGAGAAGGGTTTTGAAGGTTGTACCAAATTTGGACAGTACAGCAAAATCTATCATGGCGGACCTTATGGGTTCTTGAGGCTTTTTTGTTCCCCATGAGAAATAAGGCATGTATACCAATTTTCAGGCATTTTGGAATCATGGGGCGCTGGGGAAATCACATAGACTTTGGGCGTGGCTTATAGCACCACCTATGGGCGTACATGGGCCATTAGCGGTCTGGGAGTAGTGAGTGACCTGTTGTATCATTGGGCCAAATTTGAAAAAATCGGGTCAAGGACTTTTTGAGCTGTTGGGCCATTTAGCGGAGAAATATAATAATAAGAATACTAACAAAAACAATAGGTTTCCTCCTACCGGAGGAACCCTAAATAACAAAACCAGTCAGTATGATGACTTCAGCGAATATCATTCACGTCTTACTAAAACAGCGGCCACGCGAAAGGGAATGAGGAAACTGTTTCCTCTACTAAAAAATACAATGCAGGTCACATGAAAAAAGGATCCAAAGACTCGTAGAAAGACCGAGTCGGGAAATTAACAAATTGTTTGTTTCCTCTAGCTACCAGTACAGAGCCTATGCAGGTCACGTGAAAAATGATCCAAAGACTCGTACCCGAAGACCGAGTCGGGAAATGAACGAATCATTTCTGTTTACTTGGACGAGCCTATGCAACAGTCCCGATGCACGGCCACGAGAAAATGAACGAACCACTCTTTGAGAGGACTCGTTACTCCCGAGTCCTTGTAAGGATTCGTTCAAAATGAACGAATCGTTCATGAACGACACATCACTAGTAGGGCCCCATATTAGTTATTGAAACGGGCCCCCAGATGCAGTATATTTGGGCCGCCGCTGAATATATTTGAGCAGGTACGCGTGTTCCATTCGACACAACGCCCCTCGCTTAGCAAGGGTGGCAGTATGCCGGTTACCACTCATTTCACCCGAGCAAAAGCATGGAGGGGGGATACGGAAGGAGAGGATTTATTACACAAAAGTGGTAAATAGTTGGCGAATTAGCAGAAAAGGAAATCAAGATGAAAAGAAACAAAGAGCTCATCCCTTTTACTGTAAAATACTAAATGCTTGTAACAAGCTTCAAGTTCATGAACAAGTTTAGGGGGTGATGTGTTTCTAACAGTTGGCAGTATATTCTGTTTGTCGTAGGCCAAAAACTGGATATAAGACACCTCAGGTTTAGGCTGGGTGGACAAAACACAGTAGACAGGCTTTGTGTTGACATTTTGCCTCTCAGTAGGTTACTAAGAGAACATCACATATTTACTAAACGCTCACAAGAGATAACGTGAGGCACCCGCGAGAACTCAGACCTTGTACGAAGAACAGAGGACAGGGCAAACTGACATTTTAGGGGTTTAGAAGATAAACACACCATGGCAGGCTAAACTGCCATTTAGATAAGGGGCGTTCTGTGCACTATAAATGCTGTCTGTATTCAAATGTTAAGTAGGCTCTCTATCTTGTGCTCGGAGAGACCTAACCGTATGTGCCCCTGTATTGATCAATAAAATCATTACTGTTTGCATCTGAAAACTCGGACCGACTCTCTGTGTTCAGCCTTCGCACCTGTTCGGCTAAAAAGCTAGCCACCACATGTTCTTCTGTAAATTATTACTGTAACTGTACAAAAAAGAAACGTTGCCAGTGTGGTGAATGTATTTATGTTTTATTTTTGGTCAGGTATTGACCAAAATGAGTGTACAAATTTGTTTTTTCTTTCATTTGCTGCCAATCATTTTTGTTTTACTGTACTTTATAGCCTGGTATTGACTTTAGTTAACCAGTGTTAGTGATCAGTTTTGCAAAATGTTCCTCTTTATAATATGTGTTCTGTTGATAGTTTATAGGCATTCTACTACACTGAAGGGTTTTTCACATTAATTGTATGGTCCTAAAACACGTCTACAAACATTTAGTGGAGAATGCCTATTAATAGTTTGTAAATAATCAAAAAGAGAAGCACATTATCTTTAGTTGAGAATCAATGCATTATCTACAGATAGTAAACGTATCAGTTAACTGACAATTAGTTGAATGTTGGTTAAAAAACCTTGAAAGTCAGCAGACATTTTGTAAAATCTGTAGATCAACACTTGAAATGCACCCGATAGTCAACAGACAGTTAGTTGAATACATGGTACTTGTTTGTTGAAACTGTTGAATGTCAACTGACACACTGATAACATGCGACTGAGTAGCTACTTGCAGCTTATAGTGTGCCAACAGATGGATTATCAAAATGCAACACAAAATCTACAGACAATGAGATGAATATTGGTTTATTTATTTATATTTTATTGCTTTGAAAGTCAGCAGACACATTCAGTAAAATATGTAGATCAACACTTGACATGCATAACTACATATCTGTTGAAACTGTTTTGTTGAATGTAAACGGATACATTGTTGACATGGTACTGAGTAGTTACTGATAACCTATAGCGTGTCAACCGACAGACCATCAAAATAAAGTGTTGCCCTCCTTTTTTACTACATTATCTTAGTTGACACCATAAAACCAAATCAAATTCATGTCACCTTCAGAATTTGATCGTTCTAAACTCCTCAGACTAGGAGTCCTAAGTCTCTATCAGTGTGCTAAAGGCCTTTGGGGACCATTTGTTAGGACCCATTTGACAAGACAACGTTTTCTTCTGTGGAAACAGGAGTTCTGAGGAAAGAGGTGTCAGGCGATATAGTTATTTCCCCATTTTGAAACATGTTAACTACTGCCAAGTTTGAAAAGGTTCTCTGTAAATGATAATAGAGCTAAAGATGAACATTTAAGTTTCTCGTCAACAGAAACTAAGTGAGAGTGTTTTTCTTATTGACTATGTGGGTCACAGGAATAGACTGAATAAACAAATGACACGCTCAAATGTATGTTTATGGTAGAATTTTAACTTCTAGCAAAGAGGCAAGAAGTAATACTCTCCTACTACTCTCCATCCAGCAAACAGGATGTCCTTGAGTGATTTGCTTACTCTAGATCATCGAGTACAAAATTCCAGGAAACTCAAGTTACGATGCAAATCTTACATAGATCTTTATTGTTCTATAATCCTTGATTTACACCACATAAATACTTACATACCTGCCATGGCAGTCCTATAGACATTTGCAGTTCTGTTTTTCCATCCTTTGCCCTCTTGTTATTTGTTTTGTACACATCTTACACACATCCTTTTTTTTATTACTTTCTCATACCTTCTCTCTCCCTCCCTTACTTACAAATCCCTTTTTTATACTCAATGGCTTTTCACCAGTGCCTCAAAACATCAATTTTGAGCAAGGAACCACTCAGCTCTGTCAGAGAGCTACCATTGTGGGGTTACGTACGCCTTGCACCAAACATCCAACTTCTCAGTTTCTTTAAAATCCTACGTTTCCATCTTTTCCCCTCCTGCTTTCTGCAGACGTTCTCTAGTCCTTCAACATATTTATATATTTTTTGGCTAACACTGTCTCACCTACAAACCAAATCCTTTCAGACAAGCATGTATATGTCATTGTTTGTGCAGCCAACAGTGTCTATCCCATTAGCTCCAAGATGCTACATTGAAAAGTGATCTATTTAATTCGGAAGAGTCCGGCACAGAAATGTTTTGGTTACTGTTTTGCTGGAGACTGAGTAAAACAAAATACCTTTCTCTATAGTTACTTTGGATGTCATATAACATAACAACGCTACTTTTTGTGCAGCGATAAATATTTGGCTCTAACATTTCAAAAGTAAACGAAAATCATATGCAATTTGATTGGATTTACATGAATTCTTTCAACTGCCTGTCATTGCAACAAGGTGACCGGATCATAGTAAAGGAATGTACAAAAACTAATACTTGTCCTCCAGTAGAGCAACTAACAATACTTTTTTTGAAGCGATGGTGTTCAGTGTTCATATCCATGTTGTCCTTTGTGGGTGCTCATCAAATAACTTTGGCTTGGGCTAATAACAGTGCTGTATTAAAATAAAATAGGTGCAGAAAGATTCAAATGATAAAAAAGTACAACTTTTTGTTATATATTAATGCTTACCCATTCCCAAAGGAGCAGAAAACTGATATAGATGTACAACTTCTACACAGATTCATGGGTGTGTATGCTTGCTCATTGTAATGGTAAAACTACAAACAGAGGCCATGCTCTCCGGACTACTGCGTTACCCAGGTATGCATGGAGCCACTGTGGACTGAAACAAACAGGGGAGAGATGGAGGGGGGTAAAGTAAACTAGCTGCCAATGAGGACAGTAAAACAGAACACTGCTGTAATAATAATAATAATAATACACACAAAACGTATAAATACCCCAGTGATGTCCTGTGAGGATCCCCTCCCCCCGCCAGTATCTACAAACAAAATGTCCACAGGAGTTCATTTTCTCCCTTCCTCCTCCTCTTACACCATAGTCTCTTTCCTCTTCCCTAGGGAACAGAGAGACCTCTTGTCCTTTATGGTTTTGTGTGGCAGGGGTGAAATAAGTGGCAATGTTGGTGATGAGGAGGAGGAGCCGGATGAGTGTGGTGAGGGGGTAGAGGCGGGGCTGGGGCTGTCGTTCCTGCAGGGTGAGCTGGGGGCGGATGCAGATGTCAGAGGGCAGTTCTCGTCAGCCCCCTCCATGTGGATGACGGCGGAGAGGGAAGAGGAGCGGCGTTGCAGGAGGCGCGCATCGGCCCCCGCGGAAGCGGGGAGGGGTGAGGTGGGCTGGGCTGCGGGAAGGTGGGGCCCGTGGACGGAGATGGCGCTGCGGAGGCAGTTGAGCCACTGCTGCTTGTGGAAGATGTCATTGACCTGCAGTGTGTGGGACTGGCCCTGGGCTGGGTCCTGGAAACGCACACGGAAAATGTTCTTGGCTGGGAAAGGAGACAGAGAATGAACACAGTCAAAAAACTTCTAGAAACATCAACCCCCAATCACCCAACAGGAGCGTGAATTCAGTTAAATGAATGATTCAGTTATTCAGTTTAATGTATTTTTATGGAACAGGACTTGAAGAGGGGGTGTTTGGGCGTTACCTTTGTCGGCGTTGCTGAACGCCCCTCGGAACGAGCCACCCATCCTCACATCTCCGTCCTGAAGGTCCTCCAGAACCAGGTCCTGCACCGGGATGGGCTGCCGGTACACCTGGAAGCAGTGGCGCTCATTGCGTGTGACGGGCCGTGTGAGGACCAGGAGCTGGGTGAACAGGAACACGTGGAGCTTCTGGAAGGAGAGAAATATATAAACGGTTAAAAACAACCGCAGCGCTGAAACTAGTTTAATCTCAGGAATAGCTACTTGCATTCTTAACAGACTTAAGATTGTCATTGTAGCGGATTCCCGTGCGGTTGGGTCTTAGTTTTTGAGTAAATGAGAACTTGAGTGTGTTGAAAAAAAGGCATTGGCTGACTGACAGTAAACAACTTGGGGCTACTATGGAGTCTGAGGATGCGCACGTGTGTGTGTGTTAGACCGCTCACCGTTGCGCTCTTGTTGCGCAGCTCGCCGTGGCACAGCAGGCTCTTGCACTGATCGATGCGTGGGTCCCTCTGCCTCTCGTCCAGGTACTCCATCTTGTCGATGTAATACTGGCACTCCGACTCGCCCTTCTTGGTGTTGATGTCAGACAGCACGCCCTGGATGACGGAGATCTGGACACGTACAACAAAAACAAGGTGATAGGAATGGCTGTTAAAATACCTGAGGTGTGTGTGGATGAGCTAGTGTGTGTGGATGAGCGAGCGTGTGAGTGGATGAGCGAGTCTGTAGATGAGGGAGTGTGTGTGGATGAGCGAGCGTGTGTGTGCCTCTCTCGTGGTCGTACCGCTTCTTCCAGGCTGGCTGTGTCGGGGTGTTCGGGTTGAGTGTGTCGCAGGATCTCTCGCAGGAGAAGGGGGTACTTGACAAGGCGAGAGCGGGGGATGTCCAGGAAGCTCCACAGGTCCAGCTTCCTGCTGAAGGGAGACTCCAGGCAGCGCTGCAGGAAGTCGTGTACACGGGCATCCTGCTTCTTCTGGTCCAGTAGGGCCTTGGCTGCTAGCTGGTTGCTGCAGTAGTCCCTGTAGGCATTCAGCCTCGGCAACTGGAAAAACAAAAACAACTAAAATGGTTAATCCGATCCGGGGATCTCAGCTAGGATTGAGGCCTGCCTCACAGACATCTCCGCCTGGATGACCGAGCACCACCTCCAGCTGAACCTCACCAAAACAGAACTTCTCATCATCCCGGCTAAACCCTCCATCTCCCACGATCTCTCAATCACCCTGGGATCTGCGACGGTGACCCCTTCATCCTCTGCCAGGAACCTTGGGGTTACCATGGACGACGAGCTCTCCCTCACGGCCCACATTGCTGCGGTCTCCCGGTCGTTTAGATTCACCCTCTACAACATCCGGAAGATCAGGAGATACCTGTCTGAGCACTCCACCCAGCTGCTAGTCCAAGCACTCGTCCTCTCCAAGTTGGACTATTGCAACTCTCTGCTCGCTGGTCTCCCAGCATGTGCAACCCGCCCTCTTCAGAGGATTCAGAACGCGGCGGCCCGCCTGGTCTACAATCTACCCAGACGCTCCCATGTTACCCCGCTCCTCATCTCTCTCCACTGGCTACCTATCATGGCCCGTATCAGATTCAAGACCCTGGTATTGACCTTCCGAGCAGTGAACGGGACTGCACCCGTCTACATCAAGTCTCTCCTGCAGCCTTACACCCCCACCCGCCACCTACGGTCTTCTTCAGACAACCGCCTGGTGGTCCCACCGCTCAAGACCGCCCGGTCCCAACACAAGCTCTTCTCCTGTCTGGCCCCCCAGTGGTGGAATCAACTCCCCACCTCCATCAGAGACACTGACTGTCTCTCCACCTTCAAGAAAAGGCTCAAGACGCACTTGTTCCGGGAGTACAACGGTACTTAGGAACGGTTCGCTTGACCCGATGTTAGTTTCCTCAAGGATCACAATGACTCTTGCTTAGAGACTTGTTGCTCTTGTGGTTAGTGGTAACTGATTTAAATTTTTTGGTTCTCGCTGTGATATATTGTTTTATTACTGTTGCTTGCTTTTTTTTTTTTTCACAGGTACACTTGCACTTATAGCTGTTCATGTTGTTTGGTTGTGACTTGTTTAACTACATGCTCTTATGGTTCTTCCCTTTGGCACTTACTTTGGTTGTTCACAATGTGTGCTTCATGTTTTGGCTACTCGCGATGTTTTTTGGCTATCTTGTTGTTATGATCAGTGACCTATGCACTTTGTAAAGCTCTCTCTTGGAAGTCGCTTTGGATAAAAGCGTCTGCTAAATGAATAAATGTAATGTAAATGTAATGTAAATGTTAACAAAAAACAACAACAATACTACTGGACACAGGGAGAGGCTTTAGGAGATCTGCTTTATGGCACCTACCCAGTTGAGGACGATCTGCCCTATCTGGCCCACGGTGCCGTCCAGGCCTGTGGCCTTAGCAAGCTGGGCCAGCAGATCCTCGTGGAGGGGGATGTAGGCGTCGAGGTCCCCAAACAGGTGGCCGAGTTCTACCTCGGACATGATGGACAGCTTCAGCATAGGGTCATGGTACGCCTGGGGGGGGATGACGATCACAGAGGTAAGTTGAGGGTTTTTCTCGTTGTTTACGAGGAGGATGAGGGGGAGAAGGCCGAGTGCAGCTCAGCGGGGAAGGGTGAGGGGGTAGAGGAGAGAAAAAGAGTACGAACCTTGCGTGCTAGCTGGAGGTCTTCGATAAGGTCCTGTTCTCCTCGAGACAGCTCAAATATGGCCTGGGGAGAAGGGAGGGGGGTTGAAAGGCATATTTAAAAACAGGACATATATTTCTAACATCCAGTGTATAATTAAACTAATTGAATGCGTCCGAACTGACACAGCTCAACCTCCGAATCTCTTTCTCCCTCTATCCTTCTGTGCTCTCTCATACTGGGTCCAGTGTTGGGTTTCTGTCAGTTGGTTGAGATGTCTGCTGGAGTGTGGGGGGTGGTTGTTAGTGTGTCAGACCTTACTGGTCCATGTTAGCTCACATTGTCTGGACACGTTGGGGCAGAATGGGTCATGAAGGCTTTTTAACCCCTCTTAGGTTCCTGGGTACAAATACTGAGGCTGGGTGTAAAACAAACAGATGAAGAGAAACGAGAGAGAGAGAGAAGGGAAGGGCGGAGAACTAACAAGAGCTGGAGGCAATAAATCCTTCTGGTGTTTGAAAACCTCTCGCTAGCTAGGGCACGATGAATGTGTCTAACTTTGAAACCCATTAAAGACAATTGTTCGCTTATCTTTACCCCCAGAGCTGGACTTTCTTAACGCTCTCTACACTTGCAGAACCGAGACAAAGTAAACGGCGCGTTAGACTGAAAGTCGTGGTGAACCTCACCTCCTGTCTTTTGATCTCCTTGGTGGAGAAGGTTCCCTTCTGGTGGACGTCCAGGGTCTCAGACCAGAGGGTGCTGTTCCTCCTCTTGGGAGGAGTGGGCGCCACCGCAGCCTTGCAGCACGCCTTCTGGGGTCCACCCGGTGACTTGCCATCGCCCCGGAAAGAGATGAACTGCGCATGGTCCCCAAATAAAATGGGGGGAAAAAAGACACAAAAAAGGGAAGGGATGATTTGTTAACGTTTACGCTTAGTGGGTGGTTGAGTAGCTTCTCAAATGGGGGTGTGTGTGGGGGGAGGGGGGCGGCTAGTGAAGGGAGAGGATTTGACGGTGGGGGGTTAGGAGGCAGAGGGGGCCTTACCTGGATAGTTTGGCCGAAGCGCCGGACGGCCCCATTCCTGACTGGAGAGATGAGGTTGGCTAGCGACGTCACCCTGCCAAGAGGACGGACGCGCTTGTTGCTGGGTTCCTGGAGTACGAGCAAGGACAAGAGAGAGAGCAATAGAAAGATTTAAAAAGTTGATCATAAACTCAGTTTACTGTGTGGCACAGGTTAAAGCTACAGTAGGCTAAACCGGAACGCATTCCCAAAAGGTGCTCTGCCATGAACTGAGGTTACATGACCTTAACGCCAAGTCTTGAGCTGCTATCAGGGAGGTCTTTCTTGACAAGGATCAGTGTCTGCGTGAGTGTGTAGGTGTGTGAGTTGGCTAGGAGAGCACAAAGACCCTCCCTTCCTCTCTCTCTCTCCCTCTGACTGCTGCTGGGCTGGAGAAGGGGAGTCAGGAAGCATGCCAGGAATGCATGAGACCATGCACTCAGCTGTCCAACAGTCTATCACACACACACCTAGTCAGCATTATGGCCTGACGACGGTAAACCTCCATGGCCTGGCTGCGATGACAAACCCCGCCTTGCCCCTCCCCCCTTCCCTGTTGTGTCTGTGAGTTGGAACAGGGCCCTGCAGACTTTGCGTGAGAGCAGCACCACACCTGGGCCCTCCACCCCCTTCCCCTCAATCCCTCCATCCCCCAGGCCTGGCTCACTGCCAAAAGCCCAAACCGGCGAAGGCATCAAAGACTCACAGACCTGAGGTAACCATTTCAGAAAAATGAGATCTCTCGTTCCCCCTCTCAAACAAAACACATGGTAGGGTGAGAAGGCCACAGCTATAATTATCGTCTTCTGAGGCGACGTTTCAGGTGGGTAGGGAAAAATATATCTTATAAAACTTGACATTAATGTTTGTAAAAGTCCCATGGACTAGTTCTCCTGACTGGCCTTTTTTTTTACCTTTTTCTTTTTTACCTTGGCTCAGCAAATCTCAGCGAGACAGAGCAGCCATTTAGGGTCCCGGGCTGGCGTGGCGACTACTGCAGCCGTGGTTAGGTTATGGCCCGACGTGTCGTCTGTCTTTCTCCTGACATCTGCCAGCAATCACCGGACGAGCCCAGAAAAACTTGTAGGGCCCCGGCTCTTAGCCGAGCCAACAAACGAAGCGCAACCAACCGATTTGGACTGATGGCCCAGTTTACATTGCTGTGAGAGTAGAACTCCGAAACACTGACCCGGTTTAAAACTGAGTAGACCTCTGGTCTGGGGCTCTAGGTTAAGAGAGAGAGAGAAACGCTTTTGCTTTAAACAGCCAAAACTACGCAGAAACTAGACAAACTCGACGGACAAAAGAATTCAAGTGACATAAAGGGCTGGGTTTGCTTTCAAAGTCAGTGGGCTTGCAAAGTCAACATTGGAAACGTGTGTTGTCCACTGTCCTTTTCCTACCAGTTGGGTGGGGGACGACTGGAATAACAAAGGGTGTCTAGTCGTGCTCTTTGTACACCCACTTAGCGAGGGCAACATGACAGACAGATAGAGGACTCTATTCTTGGCAATCTGACTGTACTGAGCTTCCAGGAGACACTGTGAGGTCCAGCTCTCTCCAAGAAACTAGCCAGGGCCCAGCGTTGGTGCTTATGATCTGGTACTCCAGCCTCTCATCTCTCCCAAAACAGCGTCAAATTCAGTCAAGGCCCCCGAAAAGATACCTTTCCTATGCCCTCATTCATATAAATAATGTTCTTGTTGTTGTTCTAACTTAATAAAATAAAATCTGTGGCTAGCCTTGTTTTATGAAACTGAAACATTCAACCTTCCTTTTACAGGGCAACTGAAGAACCCTCTTCCAAAACACAACCACAACAGCCACAGAAGGGAAGGAAAAATGCAGTCTGTAGAGAACTGAGTTCTGCAGAAAGTCAGCCAGCCTGCCAGTCAGTAAGAACTACCCCCAGCTCACACAGGAGGAGGTTGAGCAGCACACCTGGGTTTGGTTTCACCCCCTCCCTGTGCCCCCCCTGTCCCTCTAATTAAGCCTGGACTGGAGGAATGCTTTCAGCCAGCCATGGAAGCACTCACACCTGGAACCTCTTCACCTGAGCACCCTGCTGAGAGGCTGTACAACCTACACTAACTACACACACACATACGTAATGATACACCCAATGGCAACTACAATTCTATGGTAATACCCTTTCCATGTCTGACACAAATACTTTGATCCATATATATAGGGGATACTTACACCCCCTCCCTCTAAGCTGAAGTACCTGCTTAGGTAACTCCAACCAGACAAGGAATATGCAAAACCCAAGGGGAACCAATGTCCTCGCTGCCCGGGTGGAAGGAAGCCATATAACTGGAGTTATCTGGAGTCAGTATCAGAAACACAGCATTCTGAAAACGGGCTGAACATGGTACGGCGCTTAATCTCACAATCACAGTTTGAGAATGCGCGCACACATACACCCACACAGAGCTATACTGAGCAGGGTTGGGGAGAGATAAGAAAAGGGCTAGGTGCTGATTGAGTCATAGATGTGATACAGGACAAAAAAGCAACAAGTTTCTGTCGGAATGACGATAAGTAACACTAAAACAAGCACAAACTTCATCTTCCCTGGAATATCTCACCTCTGACTCTTTGTTGGCTTGGTTCTGGTAGTCTATCACTTGTAAAGTCCGTTTAGTGGGCACCAAGCTACCCAGTTCATCGTAAGCCACCATAGCTTTGTAGGAAAACAAAAAACGATCCACCTAATCCTGACGGTCAGATAAGAATATTCCACATGGAAATGCTTGTAAAAAAAAAAGATTTGTGTGAACGAAAGATTTTGTAAATAAGAACTCCCCTGTTCTTCCTCTGTTTTGGCAAGGTTCTTCGTAAAACTCCCCTTCACACACACACACACTCGCTCATACTCTGTAAGCTTTGGTCTGAGGCTGGGGCAGAGAGGGAGGGCTTAAATATTGAGAGTCAGGACTGGGATGGGCTTCCTGACTACGGTCCTCCCACTATGAATGGGAAAGGGGGGTGGGGGGGTTGAGAAAAGGATCACTTTACTGAGAAGTGTATTAAAGGAGTTGGTGATTGCTGCAACTGTAAACATTTAGTTTTGGTCTCACTTCCAGTAAACTTCAAAAGTATTCTGAAGGACCAGAGTTGAATCACAGAGCAATTCCTACCATTGTTGGGGGTGGGGGGGCACAGTTATAACATCAATGAGAGGAGCACACTCAACTACCAACTCTCTATCCCCCACATCAAACAGACACTTCCAGCACTGAAACCTGTATATTGCAGAGTGAGAGCGTACAGGAAGGTAAGCTAGGGTTAAAGGAGGCTTGTGCTGTGAAGATGGTTTTAGAGTACAACAAAGTGTAGCTGGCAAGGCAACTCTACAACTGGATAGAAAAGAATGTTGGATGGACTGGGTAACGTACCACAGTGTGAAGTTGGAAGTTTTGTAAAACTGTTTCAGTGACCTGCTGTGTGTGTGTGTTGGAGTAAACGGTTAGAACCAATGGGGATGCTCCAATTCGCCCTCACAACGTTGAGGTGTGAAGGAGGCCAAACGCTATGCAGCAAAGTGCATGTGTAAATGTGTGTCGCGACAGGGAGGAAAACATCCAGATGGTCGGAAAACAGCTGGCAGACACACAGCCCGGAACTAGCACCTTGTTCATTAGGATTGTTTTCTAAACGGTTCAAATGATCATGCGCTAGCGACCCTCTGAATCTGTGTCTGGTATCGATCACTTAAACAGCTGCCTTTCAATAAACTAGGCTCGGGGCTACAGCAGTTTTTACACATCTATGCCAGGTGAAATGCAATGACAATACACAATCATTGCAGGGTTGTTCAAATGATGATTGAATTACGTGAGAAAATAACTTCTAAGGTAGGTGATGAAAATGGAGGTGAGGACTGAGGAAGGAGTGTGTGCACACCGTGAAAGTAGGTCTGTGTCTAGTGGGAGCAAGAGAAGGCCATTTTGTGTGTTTGAAGTCCCAGACATTGCAGCCATGTCGTCCTCCCTGTTAGTCAGAGCAAGGGAGACAAGTGGGGGAACAAGCTCTCACTATTCTGGTCTGTGTGTGTGTGTGGCTGCACAAAAAAACACACAACAAAACATGGCTGAACCTGCTTTTCCTGTAGGCCCTCAGTTACTCAGAGCAGCTGTATAGGTGTGACACACACACACTGTCTCTGTCTGTTAGACAGGAGCGAGTGAGTCACTTGATGGGCCCTCTTCACTCCGCCTTCCTGCCAGGGACAGACAGGTCCACAGACATGAACAGAACATCCACTTCGCTTCGGCATTGGGGACACCGCAGCCTTTAATTGGAGGTCTGGAAATGATATTAGATTCAGAGTTGAAACACATACACACACAGACAGCAGCCTTAGTGTCTGCACTGCCCTCTGGTGGAGGTTCCAGAGGCAAGGCCCTGAACACATTCTCAGAAAAAACACTGTACCTACCAATGTACGTATTTTGTCAGATAGAATCTGGAACAAAAGGGGCAGATGACCTCCAGTGCCCAACAACAACAAAAATATCAGCAAAGAATTTCAAGCATTCAGACATCCTCTGGTTACTCAACAGTTTCCTTAAGCGGGTTTTACTCAACGTTCACACCTACAGCTTCCTTGGTTGCTACAAAACAAAAAGAGGTAACTACGAACAACAGACTGGCAGTGACACTGATCACACAGATTGGATAGAAACAGTCCCAGACACACCTGTGGCTGACAGCCACATACATACAACAGCAAGCACATTTGCAGATACACGCAGGAAAAAGGAAAGTTCTGGAACCTAGCTAGTCAGCACACAGATCCATGGGCTGTGAGGGTGATCATTTTGTTGTTATCATTGTTTTGAATGTTTGAGGTTTCTAGGGAGTCCAGGAAAAAAACACACCTGTATCACGCTTGTGTTTGATTTCAAACAGTGTGGCACTTAGGTTTACCAAAGGTGCTGCATTTCAAATCATAGCTGCAACTGATAGGACTGGTTCTAAACTAAAGTCAGCCATGCCTACCCTAATTCAGCTCCCGAACACTGGACAAAAACATCATGTCTAGAGAGACAGGGTGGAATCAGACTGGCTGTGATAACGGGGAAGTGGGTGTGTTAATCATCTGAAATTGTCCAATCTTGAGGTGATGCAGCTGTGGGTCCAGCCTTAGCCCCCTTGGAGCCTTAGAAGCAAACATTTCAGTATAGAACAATGACAATAAAATAACTTGAAAACAAGATTATTGTTTGATGTTGCCCCGATTATATAACTTTTGATTTTGCTGCACTATTCTAGCTGAGATGTTGTTGTTGCACTGTAGCTAAAATGTGATTATTGTTCACCGTGCCTGGTAGTTGAGATGTGGTTACTTTGCACTGTGGCCATTTTATACAGACTGTTCCTTGAATCTGACCACTCAAATACTGTTAGAACTATGTACTTCTTATCTCTGATCTTCTTGTGTACTTTTTATTCGCTCTATTTGTATGTAGCTTTGGATAAAAGTGTATGCAAAATAAATCTAATGTAATAAGATTATTAATTGTTTAAGAGGAATAGATGCCATCGTTTCAAGGTAGAATAAACTTGAATCAGATTCTTGCTGATGAAGGATTCAAGAAAAAGCACTACCCAGTGAAATCAAAGCATGAGAAATCCATCCGTATCTGACATCCGAGGCGCCAAGGTGAATCAAGGTTAGATGTCCTCCCACACCAGGTGGAAGTGTGCTCAGTTTAGACATCGGTTGTGAAACACATGATCATTACAAAAACGTGTTGTTATGGGTTACGAATGTGGACCACCCCCCCCACACACACCAGAACAATACATCCACAGTGCTAAGAGAGGAACACGGCATATCTCACAAGTCTTGCTCATCAACCTTCCAAAACAAACTTGAATAAACCATCATAAAAGCCAATGATATAACTCCTTAGAGATGAGTGGAAGAGTTTTTTTACTTCCATCAAACATTGCCTTATCTCTTTATCTGATAGTTTTCGATGATATGGGTCTGCCAGGCATTTTCTTTTTATGCCATGATAGACATTTCAACAAAAATAAACAGCCATTTCCAAGATACACATTAAAACAAAAAATAAACAGAACAAGGCTTTGTGGATTGAGAAAAACAGGAAAGGATACATCAGAAAACGACCCTCCAAATTGAGACTTAACTGACTTTATGACAACACTGTTCTATTCTGAGCTGCAATTAGGCACCACTTCTGGGGAAAGAGAGTGTAGAGCTCTTGGGATACTCTTCGAAATGTATACTAAATTGACTTTATGACAATAACATTCTATTCTGGGCTGTAATGGCATAATGGCTGTCATGGTAACATTATATTCTGGGCTGTAAGATAAAGAGTGTGTAGAGCTCTTGGGATACATTGTTTCTGATGTGTGTTTTGAGTGGATGACTGAGAATGCTTTGAGCGGAAAGCTCCCGAAGCACAAGTGGACAGGTTGAGAAGATGGAAGCTCTTTTTTACCTTGATGTCAAAGCTACACACACTGACGTCATCTTCATCCTTGTCTCTGTACTTTCGCTTCTGTGGATGAGATGTTAATGGGAGTCAGGTGGCTGAGCGGTTAGGGAATCGGGCTAGTAATCTGATGGTTCGATTCCCGGCCGTGCAAAATGAAGTTGTGTCCTTGGGCAAGGCACTTCACCCTACTTGCCTTGGGGAAATGTCCCTGTACTTACTGTAAATCGCTCTGGATAAGAGCGACTGCTAAATGACTAAATGTAAATGAGATCACATCAGATGGTATGTCAGCCAATCATTTTCAGACCTTACCTGATACATAGCCTAAATTATGGGTAACGTTAGCTTGCTGCACGATATCCTGAGACACAGGATAATTCAATTTTCTAAAGAAACAGATTTCACAATGACTGCAACCATGAAATATGTTGCGAAATATCAAATAATTATTAAATATATGTAGAAATACACCAAAAAAAAATCAGGGCCCAATCTTGCACCCAGCGCAATTGACTTTGTCAACGACGCAAGTATCATTCCTAGTTTGCACTCGACGCAAAGCGGACTTTTCCCTCCACAGAAGCACGTCGGTAAATTTGGGAATGACTTTGCGCTCCCGGGGGTGGTTCAGCGAAAAAAGGAGGCGTGTTCCGGCGCAAACGTTCCCTGGTGCTATTTTGCAGTTTCAGAAAAACAATTCAATCAGGAGAGACCTGGGGGGTATTCGTCGTAGCTCGCTAAGCGGTTTAGCGAGATAATTTTCAGGCTAAGATAAAAAACGCCCCTCTTTTTGGTTCGTGGAAGCAACTTTCGATAAATCACCATAGTAACATATCAATTGGCGCTAACGTAAGTGTAGCTGGATAAGCTTGCCACACCCCCAGAAAATAACATGGCAGCTCCCTTTTTGAGAGACCCAGTTGACCAAGGAGCTATATAATTTAGTTCGATTAGCTTTCCATACCAATAGAGTTCTTCGCGATTGCCAAGATCCTTTATTTCACACGGATGAGTTCTTGTTTGAGCGATATCGATTCAGCCGACATGGACTCATTTATTTGCAAGACCTTCTCGGGCCGTACATTGCAAATATCACACGCCGCAGCAAGCTTTATGCTTTATTATGAGCTTATGCTGCTGTATGTGAATATGTAACGCTATGTTTTACGAAATGTCTTGTCTTATCTGTTGTGCCTGTGCTTTTTATATGTTTCACTGTGGGAGAGTGGGAAACGTCATATCGATTCCTTTTTATGTCTTGACATGTGAAGAAATTGACAATAAAGCTACTTGAAACTTTAACTGTTCTTCAGGCTGCATAGCCTTGAGGTTTTTTTGCGTCAGGTAGGCTATAGGCTAACTTTTTATACAGTATAGGCGATGCAGAAAACATTGGCAAAGCCGCAGCATGCGTTGCTGTAAGAAAAGTGTACTTGGCGCTTAACCAGCTGATGAATCAATTCATCATATTCCCTGGCCATGTCCCAGTCAATGAAATCAAAGAGGGATTTACACATAGGCCTACATGCACATATATAGTAGGCCTACATGATATAAGCGCAGTATATCCTCATAATTGTCTATGAATTCGTATCAATTAGATACTCTTTGGCCTTGTTTTTATCTAGCCTACTTATTCTGAAAGAGTTGAGATCATTATTTTCGCTAGCAAGATCTCATTCGATTATTAATTTCCATTAAGCCTATACCAGCAGGCACATTTAAAGAAATGTGATCTGATTGATTGGGGTAATGAGGCACTTAAGATGAGCCTATACATTTCCCCCAAACTTTCGCATTTAGCTTATTGGCAATTTTTTGCCAAGCTGCTTGTCTTGCTCTGGCAGTGTCTGCTCTGGTGGCGGTGTTTGACTTAGCCATGATAATATATGCTTATTGTCTTATAGACTCATTATAATAGTTCGCTCGGATGGCGAGAATAGCCTATCACCGCTCTCTCTTTCGTATTTTCCGCCATCATACCGTTAGAAAATCACGGTTTTGGTGATCGACCTTTCCTGCTTTTTGAAGTAGGACGTGCACGTGCAATTTCCCTGATAAGTTTAGCCTGATTGAAATTAACCACATGATTTGGATGCGGATCAGCCATTGACGAACCGATATTTGCCATTCTCACTCATCTCGCTAATGTTAACGGGCTAAAGGGACAATTGATTAACTTAGCTTCAACCCTTACGACGAACGGGGCCCAGGGGCCCGTTCTCCGTACGTCGCTAACTCAGTTAGCTGGATTTGATTGTTGACGATTTCTCATTATCTTGGATTGTTCGGTTCTTCGAAGCTCATCCTGGACTTGCTGTCATAGCAACAGGTCCGTAAGCTTAAACCTGCTCGGGAGCAGGTATATTTTATGTAAACACGATTAGATTGAGGCTTTACAAGCAGAGGTGATACAGGAAGTCTGTTACAGACATGTCTTGTCCGTTTTTACTACAGGAACCTGTTGCAGAAGGTGCAAGAATAATTAGCAGAATTTAACATGAAACCGAATTAATTGCTCATTGCGTGATAGATAGGCTCCTTAAGCACAGCGCGATATTATGCTAGCCTATACTTTTTGAGAGGATAGCCTATCGTTTTTTTGTGAGGGTGTCATTTACATAATACATTTGTTGAAACCACATCATATGACATTAAAGATGATAAATGAAAGTATGAAAATAAAATAAAACATAGGCCCAGCTTACTGTAATAAGCGATAAAACGCGTCACTCCTCTACATTTAATTTGGTCTGCTACTTTTTGCCAGTCCTCTTTCTTGGATTTTGCAGACTTTGAGGTGTTCCCTGACGTTCTTATAAAATCTTCAAATTCGGAGTAACCTTCGAACAAGCTGTTGCTCTGTTGCGGAAAAAACAGGGCGCTCATTTTGGCAACGGTGAGCAGCCATAGACTTATGTGAGCAGACAATAGCAGCGTTGCTGATCAAGGTTTCTACTATCGATACATACCCCCTTTTAGACCACCGTATAACTCAATCCAGCTATACTAATCATAAACAACAAGTGTGTTCGAAGAACCAAATTAGCCAGTTCATGATAAGCAAGATGATGTCATCTTGGATGTGTCATTTGATCTCGGATGTAATAAGCGACGTACGGAGAACTGGCCCCAGGGGCCTGTACTACGAATCAAGATCAACATGCTCTGGATTACTTTCAGTTACCCGGATGCACAAATCCTAACAATCGCAATCACAATAAACGGTATCACGACGGCGGTTATCAACTCTCTAACTCAACCCAGATCTTTCCAATCTAAAGACGTGCGCGTTCACATAAAGGGGCGGTGTTTGCACCGTATGTCCAATCGCAAACATGGACAAAACAAGAGCCGCATATTTCACGGAGGAGGAGCGGACAATAATCTTACAAACTTTGTCTACTCCTCCTGAGTGAAATATTGTAATACAAAACTAGAGAGGGTACAATTTCTGGGGAAATTGTAGGGTGTGCTTGCTTGCGTCGGTTGCACAGGGGTCCGTTTTTGAATGACATTTTTACAACTGATATTTCTGTATATTTTATATAAAAATGCATACTTATTATTTATAAAGATTACATAGATTTAAAAGCATTTTTTTTGCTGCTCATTTCCAACTGAAAATACGAGTTAAGTGTAGAATGAAATAGATGTCTTCTCATTTCCCCTGCAAGAGGCAGCCTCATCGTTGAATCAAAACGAATAAATTTGTCAGACCGGTGTAAAAATTAACCTAATCTCTATGACTTAAACGTCATTTTAAGTTTTTCCCTTCTCGTGATATTTTCGGGCATTTAGCCTACTCATTGCATTTATTCATTAATAAAGAACCCCCTTTGAAGATTATTCTACGACGTTACCCGGCAGTAGAAGATGGAATCGCGATTCAAACAGTACCATCTGCTAACTGAAAATATGCCCCCAAAAACGTAAATATGCTTGACATTTATTTAGTGGAAAATCGCTTTCATAAAAAGCTCACTGGTAGCGATCATTGTCAGTAACAACGCCAAGTGCGATATAGCCCTGTGTGGAGAAGCTGCCCCGGTAAATTGTACTACGGTACAGTACTAGACTACTGCTGTGTTCGTCTTGGTAGCGATTGCGTTGGTTGAATTGTATTTAACGTTCCGTTGTACGGTTTAGGCTGAAATTAATTATTTTCATGAACAGATTGACAAAGTTTAGGCTGTGGCAATGCAGTTAAGGTTAGTAGTTAGATAGATTTTTGATTTAAGTAAGGGGAGTGCCGAACATGTTCTGTCGCCGTTTGACTTCCTAAACAGCTGTGTAATGTAGCTAGATGTTTTTGTAGTGTGTCTCGCGTAAGCTACAGCGTTGCAATGAGCTACACTGGTTTGAAACCACAGGTAATGGTAATTTCACCAACAAATCGTTTACTAATGTCAGAATAAATCCTACAACGAAAATGTATGAGGAATGTTTATTTTAACGATTGAAAACAGATACATCATAGACCACTGTAGTATGTGTTGCCCGGGCAACACAGGCTAATGTCATGATGCTAATATTTCAGTGAAATAGTAGACTACCGTTTCCAAAAGTACTTCCTTAATAATATCAGCTTATATTGTACATTACATTGCATAATTGTGTTTCACATCACAAAGTATAATGAGTAAATAGTTATCACCCTGGCCTCTTACATTTACATTACATTTACATTTAGTCATTTAGCAGACGCTCTTATCCAGAGCGACTTACAGTAAGTACAGGGACATTCCCCCGAGGCAAGTAGGGTGAAGTGCCTTGCCCAAGGACACAACGTCAGTTGGCATGACCGGGAATCGAACTGGCAACCTTCGGATTACTAGCCCGATTCCCTCACCGCTCAGCCACCTGACTGCTCTCACTCTTTGCTTGTGGCGTTTCTGCAGCTGCCTTGCAGTAAAGCTATAGTTAGCCTAGCTATCCCCCAAGTTAACAGATGCGAAACGAATGTTCTGCTACAGGTAGTCACGCGTGTTTTCGTGACGTTAGTGACGTTAGTAACGTCAGTGACTGTGGCTAGCAAATTAGCCACCGTTAACTTGAGCCTAAACCGTGCAACGGAGGGTAAATACAAATACAAGCAACTCAATCGCTACCAATACGAAACTTTTGACACCTAGGTTGTCTATGTAGTCCAAATATTGACTGAGACTTAGGGGGGCAAAATTAAATAATAACTAGAAAAGGCTGTTCCTGCGAAACAGCAGTGAGAATGCTGAAAACCTGAATGGGGATAGCTGACCATGCTAAAAAATCTGAAAATTGTGAACATTTTGTAGAAAGTTATAAGCTGAAGCTTCAAAGCAACCTGTAGTACAGGTAGTCACACGTGGTTTCTTGACGTTTGACCTAGTGACGTTAGTAACGTCAGTGACTGTGGCTAGCAAATTAGCCACCGTTAGCTTCACTTTTCACCACAAAAACGCAATTTCTACTTAAACCATGCAACGGAACGTAAATAAAAATACAACCAACGCAATCGAGACCAAGACGAACCTTTTGACACCGCCGTTGTTTATGTAGTCCAAATAATGACTGATCCTTAGGGGGGCGAAAATAAACAATAACTAGAAATGGCTGTTCCTGCGAAACAGCAGTGAGAATGCTGAACACCTGAATGGGGATAGCTGACCATGCAAAAAAAAAGCGGAAAATTTTGAAAATTTAGTAGAACGTTATAAGCTGAAGCGCCTGAAAGGTATTTTTGAAAGGGGCTGGCGCTGGACGGAGGTATAAAACTACAGAAAAGAGAAGAAAAATGCAAAAAGAGAAATAATTCTGAAAAATTTAAATATTTAGCAGAAGATTATTTGCTGGAGTTTCAAAAGTCCTGAAATGTATGTTAGAAAGGACCTGCAGCAAGATGAAAGCAGAAAAGTACAGAAAAGAGAAGAAAAATGCAAAAGTACTGGCAGTTGGAAGGTACTGCTGTGAAAGGTATTTTTGAAAGGACCTGGAGCAAGATGAAGGCAAAAATTCAGAAAGATGAGCTGCAGGAAAATTTGAAAATTTAGCAGAAAACCAGTTGCTGAAGTCTGGGTTGAACGAATTTGAAGGTAAAAGGACAACACTGGAATGACTTGAACTTGCTGGAAAAACGTAGCAACCGTTGGTCATTGGCAACAGACTGGCAACATTTCTAACCTAGAATCTAGGTTTCAGGTTCAAGACGGAGGAGAAACTAATCATGTGTGCCTGCACACCCAGTCCTGTTCAGACACTTAACTTAAGATGACATCAAAATAATAATTCATAGTGCAGTGTTGCCAATGTTGTCGTTGTCCCTGGTGAGTTTTTTATACTTAAATAATAAGATCATGCTACATCTAACCAGCGGATCATTTCTTGCAAGTGTGTCAAAGTGGTATTTTTACAGACTGTACCGTAGGCTTGAATAATAACCGAAGGCGTGAAGCTAGAGAGGATGCAATGGAAAATTTCCTACATAAGCTAGATCTACTGCTTCAAATTGAAAACGGAGACCATCTTTTGATTAAAGACAAGTTCCTTAACCTGTGTTGTCAATATCACCAATAGAAAGTAAATACTCTTCAGTTACGAAGCATTTGTTTGTAGCTAGGTAATGAATGATAGTTATTAGACCGTATGTGACCTGGTTTCGCACCCATGATGACAGTAGCGTCACTAGAATGGCCATAACTAACAAAAGATCAAATATCGAATCTGTCCGCTGTTCTACATTGCCCACATAATTACGTATATTTCATTCCAAGACTCTGCAGAAACCATAGATATCCTTTATGTGTCTGTGCGGTCAGAAATACAACTCCTTTGGCAGTTTCAAAAACGTTCATGGTGCGTGTCTGTTTGGTTGCCACGGTGATGGCGCAGCTGTGATGGGTAACGAGCTAGGCAGAGAGAAAAACGAACATTTACCTAGCATCCACACCTCAAACAAGTTGACCTAGACGCAAAACTACACGTCCAATCAATAAAATGAGTATATTTTTCGAGACCCAAGACTCTGCCGAAACTAGAGATGTCTTTTATATGTCTGTGCGGTCAGAAATATGTCTCTACCGGCAGTTTCGAAATTGTCTTCCTTCTTGCTTTCTGTGACGGATTAGTATGCAGAACTAGTAAAAGGCCAAAAAACGGCGGAAGAACTAAGAAGTTGATATAATAATAATAATAAAGAGAAACAGGAAAATAATCACAAATATAGCTGCAAGCAGCAATGAGGTGGCCAAGCAGTCAAATGACCCATAAAACATTTTAGACATCCTCAGAAGAGGGTAACGAGTACACGCAGCAAGTTTGGTGCGAATCCATCAAAGATTTGCTGAGATACGACCCAACTTCCTGTTTGCTGGCTTAACGGCACATTTTGATTGCCTGTACCGGGCAAACGATTCTGAAAATCAAAAAATCGTGTGAAGGCCTTCGTGAGGCTTGGCCTGAAGATACTCTCTGCCAAATTTGGTGAAGATTGGACAACATGTGTAGGAGGAGTAAAGAAAAAACTTTTTCAATGAATTCAAAATGGCGGCCGCATCAATTCGGCTACTATCACAAGTTATGATGTATCACACACGGGATGTCCCATCATATCATGAGACAAAGGAATCACTTAATAAAAGCAAACAAAGCAACAGTTATTGGCCAAAACACATTTTTGTTTCCTGCGGCCACGCCCAGTGATTACATGACACCAAATTAATTGGGCATCCTCATACGACGGTTCCGAGTCAACATACCAAGTTTGGTGTTGATTTCTCAAAGATTTGCTGAGATATGACCCAACTTCCTGTTTGGTTGCTTTGTTGCCGATTTTGATTGGCTGTACCGGACAAACGGTTTTGAAAATCAAAAATCTTTGGATAACTTCTGTGAGGGTTGCTCTGACGATGATGTGTTCCAATTCTGGGGAAGATTGAAGAAAAATTGTAGGAGGAGTAGGCTTTCAAAGGTTTTTGCTAAAACCGGAAATGGCGGAAAATCTATATAACCGGAAATTGACGTCATAGGGTGTGTTGAACTCGTCTCAATCCAGGGAATCCAACGGTACCTCATTTTTGAAAATTGGTCATAGGGTTCAAAAGTTACGTGTGTAAACACAAGTCCAACTTTGACCAGTTGGTGGCGCTAGAGTGCTCCACTGAGAGACATGAAACTTGGTGAATATAAAGAGGGGACTGTGCTTAATGAGTGTGCCAAAATTCACAACTTTTTACCATATGGTTCTAGGGGCTGCCATAGACTCCAATGGCAGAAGAAGTGTAACTAGAGAGGGTACAATTTCTGGGGAAATTGTAGGGTGTGCTTGCTTGCGTCGGTTGCAAAGGGGTCCGTTTTTTAATGACATTTTTACAACTAATATTTCTGTATATTTTATATAAAAATGCATAGGGCCTACTTATTATTTATAAAGATTAAATAGATTTAAAAGCATCTTTTTTTTGCTGCTCATTTACAACTCAAAATACGAGTTAAGTGTAGAATGAAATATGACGTCTTCTCATTTCCCCTGCAAGAGGCAGCCTCATAGCTGAATCAACGAATAAATTTGGCAGACCGGTGTAAAAATTGACCTAATCTCTATGACTTAAACGTCCTTTTAAGTTTTCCCTTCTCGTGATATTTTCAGGCATTTAGCCTACTCATATTGCATTCATTCATTAATAAAGAACCCCCTTTGAAGATTATTCTACGACGTTACCGGCAGTAGAAGATGGAATCGCGATTCAAACATTACCATCTGCTAACTGAAAAATGCCCCCAAAAACGTTTAGTAATTTAGCAGATGCTCTTATCCAGAGCGACTTACAGTAAGTACAGAGACATTCCCCTGAGGCAAGTAGGGTGAAGTGCCTTGCCCAAGGACACAACGTCATTTGGCACAGCCAAACAGCTTCCTGCATTAGAGAGAGAGAGAGGTAGGGAGACAGAGAGAGAGGGAAGTAAGAGATATAGCTAGTGTTCCCCTGTGCCTATTGTTGTTCTAGTATACATATAAAAGGCACAATACAACCATGAACTGGTCTGCTGCCAGAATACACAAACTGGTCCTATTTATTAAGACAAAGCACTATAAAAGGTTTTTGTTTCTTATGACCATCCCCCACACAGCTCAGACGAACGGCAGGGTTTCCCGCAGCACTTTTCAGTTAAGGTGCCTGCCTAAGCAACACACGCCTGCCGCCTTAACTACGTCGTAAAAAATAATAATAATAATATCCTGCGACATCCGCCGTTGCCATATTTTCTCCCTTCCATTCCAAACCATGCACAACGCCGGTCTCCCTTCTCTGCAGAAAGCATTGGTCTATCGCACAAACTAGCACACCTAGCACATTGATCTGCTGCTGCTTGACATTGAGCTAGACACCTGAATCCAATTCTTGGTGTGATGAACACCCTGAGGCCACACTAACATAGTCTGATAGCACCAGGCATACGAAGAACACCGCCATCAGTCTCCTCTCCAAGGACTCACAGGCTAACACACACTGCCAGCACACACACACACACACACACACACCTACCCCAGCCTCCACCCCCCCCCCCCCCCCTCTCAACCACATCAAAGATAAATACCTACCTCCCCTTCTTTGGGTTTCAAGTGAAGGGATGTTGATAAGAAGGGAGAAGAGAAAAGAAGTTCAGAAGTTCTCTCTTTACGGTTGACTCTGGGCAGATTTGAAAAAAGGTTAGATAATGGTGGGGGAGTGTAATTTCGAGGAAAAGGTAACGAGGGCCATATGGTTCGCACGATGAGCTAAGCGTGCCAGTTGAAGACATTAGCAAATCAAAGGCTAGCGCTTGGCATCAGATGAAGTGGCTCTAGGGCCTTCATTCTTCTTTAACTCCATCCTTCACTCCTCCTCCCTCTGATGAACCATGTATAGGGTTTCAGCCAAAGCTTGCTCGGTAATAAACCGTGGAATGCTCGCAGCCATGTGAGTCTCCATCAACCCAAATATACATATATATTGTAATGTAGAGCCAACTTTGTTTGACCTGTGAGTTCTCAAGTTATGTAACTTAATTACAGTATAGTAAAAAGTTCCTAATTGCTGTCTACTGTAGCTCAAGAAGTGAGCGCCTGCTTCTGAGGTGTGGGCCATCTCCACAAAGTTGACGGTCTGAATGCGCAGATCTACTGCATGGAGGTGTTCACCAAAAGGAACTGATTATGCACTGCCATGAGAATGACCAGGCCGGAGTGTTTCACTGGCTGCCTGAAACAACCCCAAAGTCAGATTGAAAACAAAAACAGTGTGTTTTGACAAAGGAGTGGGTGTTTCTGTGTTCCACATGCTGCATGTTGTCAGGCCCACCCAGTGGCTGACCAATGTCCATGGACAAGTGTGCATTTATCACGTGATATATACAAGCTAGCGAAATAAATATGATTGGTCATCTAGCCTTTTGCTGCTTCCTAAATAAACCCAGCATTATTCTTCTTTCTCTTTCCCCCCCTCCCTACCTCTCTGCAACTGGTTTCATCCCTATTTCTGTGCATCCTCTGTCTTTGCCTCATACTGAAATAAACTGCAGAAGAAGGTAAGGAGAGTAGGAACTTTGAATTATCTTGTCTGGTGTGTTTTGAAAAAAAGGCAAGACCCCTCAAAATGCACCAAATCACTGGATCTCTCCATCTTAGAATGTTGAGAAGAAAAGGGATGAGCGTTCATAGCCCCGAGCATGTCGCATCTCCCACTCTGCAGAACCTGAGTTATGTAAACAGGAGATTGGATGTAAGACAGCACATTAAGCACACCAGCTATCACGCTGTTTGGACGGATCGAGCCAGGGACCCTTATCCTACTCACAAGGCTGAAGTCCCACTGAGGTCCTGGAGTGAGGAAGGTGAAGGAGCTCCCTCTATGCAGCGGAGGCCTGTCCGGCAGAGATGAACAGGGGAGGAGGAAGAGCAAGTGAGACCGATGCAAGCCCTCATACACTTTCCCATTCCTCACATATTCTTTCACGGAACCTTTCAAATATTTCCTTCTCGCACTCATCGTCTTTACTTCATTTGTATTGGCCAGATTATGGCAATCTGGGGAATTTAGATAATCTAAACAGCCTGAACAGCAGGGATGCGTTCTGTCAGAAGAACACCATAGAATGCCCGCTGCAGGCAATTAGTGGAACTTTCATAGCAGCCAGCCCCGTCACACTGATTATAGTCTGCCAGTGTGATGTTGGATTGTCTGGCTCGCTTTCAAAAGTTAAAGTAGTTCCTGTCTTGCTCTGTGTTTGAGTTTTCTCTACTCTAGGTCTTCACGTTGCACCGTGGTGACAGATCTAAACTTCCGCTGACCGGAAGAGAAATGCGCCCTCTCTGAAAACCCCTCCTCAGGTTTAAAAAAACTTCTGTCTGGTATGGGTGTGTGTGTTTCTGACATGCTGGTGGGCCTGTTGAGCCATTCCAGGCATTCTGTTGGCTGGCATCTTGTTGACTCCAGTGGCATTTGTCCACAGTTACATGTCACTTGTCTCTGTGTGCAGGACACAGCAGGCAGCTGAGGGGCTGAACACTGTGAAGGAATGACCACCTACCTTTAGGTCTATGCTCCGACTAAGTACCAAGCGGTAGAGGGGGACAAGAAGGAATGTAGGCTAATGGGAGGGAGGTTAAAACAGGACGGCATGAAGAAAGATAAGAGGCAGGAAACATGAAGGAGAATAAAGAAAGAGTAATTCTAGGATTCTAGTGGCCAAGAATCATAGAAAGATATAAGAGAATGGGGGAGAGAAAAAGGGATGTTATATAACATATATAGTTATATAACTATATAGTTAATAAACTGCTTGGTGAATTTATAGGTGAGAACTATTACGTAAAACAATTCCCAGTCAATGGTATCAGCTAAACAATGACTTGATTACCAGTGGAGTGTACCAATCATGCAGGAATAGTTCACACGATGCCCGGAGGTGAGGTTGGTTGTACATTGTGTCTGTGAAGGCCACCACCTTAGGGTGTGCACCTCAAAATGTTTGACATTCACATAAATGTTGTGTGCTATGCTAATTAAACAATTTGAACATGTCTCATGCAAGCTTTTGTGTGAAATAGTGTGCGGTATGCTACGGCAGGGTACTGTCTGCGGGCATTCCTCTGCCTTTGACAGTGATTGCTGTGACATCTGAAGGCTGTGGTGCGAAGCTATGTGAGGTGATCAGCATTGTGTCATTGTATACTCAGAGAACCTAGGGTGTGTGTCTGTGACAGTGCAATGACTGAAAGTGTATTTGGAATGCCCACATAGCTTCCTAAAGAAACTAAACAATCACAACTCCTTGTCACTAAGGAGGAATGAAAAGTATGGGCCAGGGGCCATTCTAGGCTGCTATGTGAGAATGGCTGTGAAGGATGCTATACTTCACAACCATTCTTACACACAGATCACAGAATGGGCCTAGTTAAGAAAGTGTGTGTATGATGACAAGACTACATCATTCATTTCTCCAGTTGGATTTACATTTTAGTCATTTAGCAGACGCTCTTATCCAGAGCGACTTAGGTAGGTTAGGTACAGGGACATTCCCCCCGAGGCAAGTAGGGTGAAGTGCCTTGCCCAAGGACACAATGTCATTTTTGCACGGCCGGGAATCAACCCGACGGCCGGGACGGCCGGGAATCAACCCGACTGACAACCTTCTGATTAATAGCCTGATTCCCTAACCGCTCAGCCATCTGACTCCCAGATTTCTCCTTACCAAGGAGCCCTACTTGAGGGAATATCTAAACAAGTCATGCTACTCATCAATTAGGCTGTCATATTTTGTGATTTGCTAGTTTAGAGTACACTGAAGGGAAAGGTTAGGTCAACATGAGATTTCTGATCCACAGCAGACACACAGCTACTATTTGGAGTTGGGTGGGATAATTTTAGGGGGTTAATTGAATGTCAAATTCCTGTGCTCTAGCAATAACCTCCTTCTGAGTGTTGGACTAATAGAATGCTTTACTTTTGTTCTGACCTGCTTAAGTGTGAATGTTTGTAGTGTGGGTGTGTGTGTGAGAAGCAGTCCTTCTCCTTAGGCAGGAAATGCTTTGCCGTGTGGTGAGATCATGAGAAGTGAGAGTGGAAAGGGTAGAAGAGGTGAGTATACTGCATAGCTCAGTTTCGTATTTAAACCAAGCCAAACAAAGGCTGAGCCAAATACGATGCTAATCCACTGACTCATATCACAGAACTTAAAGACACAAACATAAAAGTGACCTAACAGTAAAACACACGGTAAAAAGGACATTTGTCCCCAAGCGGACTACTTGCCTATGTGTGGTGCAGTGACATCATTCACGTACACATTGTAAAGGCCACACACTAGCTCACTGGCTGTCTGCCTAAAGGCCGCAATATGCTTCTGCGTCTCCGTTTACGGATGGGCGGGCGCACGGATACACACGGATATGGACGGATAGACTGCGTTTACGGTTCTCCGTAGGCTGTGGGTGCTGAAAACAATTCACCGCCAGAAGAGTAGGTGGCGCAACAGTTTTTTATAAATCGTCGTGGAGTGTTTATTTACCTAGGTTATCGAGAAGTCGGAGCAAATTTACAAATTAGCCGTTTCATCAATAAAATACGCACATTTTCAGCAACTACTTCAGATGTTGATTTACATGTACTGTTTAGCTGAAATATGAATTGTGAAAACTTACAGCAATGGCGGTCAAAGGATTCTGTTCGTCCTGTTTATCCCGGCAACACCGCCCCTGACGCAGGCGATTCTTAATACTGACCAATCACAGCCAAGGGGGTCTCCGTAGCTCTCCGTCGCTCAAGACGGATAGTTAAGGCCGATATATGCTTCTGCGTTTTTCGAAAAACGGACACATGGGAACGCCCTCTTCTCCGAGGAACGCCCTCTACGAGCTCTCCGTCAGCCCTCGGAGAGCCCCGGAGAGCTCGACGTGCACCTCCTGAATTTTAACGTTTCTTTTGACATAAAGTTTAGCTGTGGCTGTGAAGACAGTACGACTCACTGCCAGTGGGCGAGCCGAGTCTGACTGAGGCTAATGTCAAAACAAGCCGCGGTGTCACTCAAATTCCAAGTTTTACACAAATCACAAAAATATGCGGACCAGATGGCTATTTTCGCAATCGCCATATCTTTAAAACACTGCACTCCTTCTGACTTTTGATGTAGAATTGACCCTGGTACGAAATTAATAAAATACTCATCAGAGATCGACAACAGCTGACGCAATCGTCAACGGATCTGACGGGGCTCTCACGTAGCAAACCAAAGTTTTTACAGCAACCTACATTCAAATCTCAACACCTGGCTGTCTTCACAATAATAGAATTAATAGAATTAGTTCGGTCAATAGAATTGACCGAACTATAAAATTACGAAAATACTAAACAACTATGACGCTTGCATGGCTGCCGCCTAGGCAGTCTCACGGGCGACGCGCACTCGCTAAAATTACAAAGACTTTCACGACCTAAATAAAAAATCAGAGATGGCAGTTCCACTCGAAATTGCTTTCCAACAAAACCCAATGGTTGGTAATTTTGGTGGTTGCCATTTTTCACTCATAATCCAAGCTCCAATTTGCGTGCTAGAACGTCTCTATCACGTTGTATCCATGTGTCGTTGCTAACGTGTGCTGACGTAGTGACGTAGGCTAGCACTGGTACCCTTCGTTGACAGAAGACACTTTTTGCCACAAAAATGTTGTAACCTCCTAAACTGTGCAACGGAGTGTATAATCCCTGCTGTAAAATACAAGCAACTCAATCGCTACCAAGACGAAACTTTTGACACCTAGGTTGTCTATGTAGTCCAAATATTGACTGAGGCTTAGGGGGGCAAAAATAAATAATAACTAGAAACGGCTGTTCCTGCGAAACAGCAGTGAGAATGCTGAAAACCTGAATGGGGATAGCTGACCATGCTAAAAAAGCAGAAAATTGTGAACATTTTGTAGAAAGTTATAAGCTGAAGTTTCAAAGCAACCGAAAGGTATTTTTGAAAGGGGCTGGAGCAGCATTCCAACAATGATTTGAAAGGATTTACCATTACTTTTAAAGGGAGAATAATTTGCACAAAAACCTTAATATTTTAAAAAGTATAAAAGTGAGAAATGAGAAAATACCCGCCAGCTGAAAGCTGAAATTAATTTCAAAAATGTGTGAGTCACACAAAAGAGGCAGTGTGGAAGCTGAACTGCATCATCTAACAAAGCTAACAGTGCGTGTCCACTGCAGCGACGCGATGCGAGCGACAACATGTTTTCCATTCATTTTCAATGGAGCCAGGCGAATCGCTTGCGTGGTGCATTGTGGGTAGCGACGCGACCGAGTTGAGATTTTCTCAACTTTATGCAAATGAGGAGCGATTTTCGCTAGCGATGGCCAATCTGAGTGTTTTCTTGTTTCTCGTAACGTAGCAACCATGGTAAACATTTCTAGCTTTCTAGGTTTCAAGGTGGAGGAGAAACTAATCGTTTGTGTGGCTGCTTACCCAGTCCTGTACGATACATAGCTTTATTCGTACAGAGATGTTAATACAAAAAAACGATGCATGGCGCAAGGTTGCCGAAGTTGTTCGTGCTTGTACTTTCAAATTCAGTCTAGTCACATTACGTAACTTTGTTCTGTGGTAACTAGCTACTGTAGTTAGCCCGGCTGGAACTCCCTATCGTATCGACAGATTAGCAGAGACTTTGAGTAATATAATAAAACGTTTTTTACACATGTCAACGTGTATGTCTATTAAACAGTTTTGTATTTTGTATACAAGTTGTATTTTGATCGATGTTGCGAGTACGTAAACCCAAGTCTGCACACTTGGCCATGACAACTACAACAGTGACTTTAGAGAACTACATTCTACATTAATCTGTTTGAAACGCCCCCGAGCGTGGTGAACTGTGGGAAGGCGAGCGATGACAAGTGATTTGCGTCGCTGCAGTGGACACGCACTGTAAGAGCTGAAATACAATGCGGGAGAAGCTGAAAGCTGAACTGTTAAACAGAAGAAGAAGTAGGCCTAGGCTAGCTAGTCATAAAAAGAATATTATAGTCTTAACAGCTGAAATTATAGTTGGGATAGTAATAGCAGCAGCAGATGTGTGCATTGAGTGCGTTTACTCGGCTTTCTTAGTAGGATTCAATGTGTTGATTGAATGAAACATACAGCAGTAGGGCCGATACAGGAAGACACGGCGACATTTTGTTGCTGAAGGATGATGGTGCAAGTTTTGTCCGTGGAGCATACAACGATTAATAAAAAGAATCATGTAGACGCGCTTATTGAGTAATCGCATAAGTAACTAGAGAGGGTAAAATTTCTGGGGAAATTGTAGGGTGTGCTTGCTTGCGTCGGTTGCACAGGGGTCCGTTTTTGAATGACATTTTTACAACTGATATTTCTGTATATTTTATATAAAAATGCATACTTATTATTTATAAAGATTACATAGATTTAAAAGCATTTTTTTTTGCTGCTCATTTACAACTGAAAATACGAGTGAAGTATAGAATGAAATAGATGTCTTCTCATTTCCCCTGCAAAAGGCAGCCTCAACGTTGAATCAAAACGAATACATTTGGCAGACCGGTGTAAAAACTGACCTAATCTCTATGACTTAAACGTCATTTTAAGTTTTTCCCTTCTCGTGATATTTTCAGGCATGTAGCCTACTCATTGCATTCATTCATTAATAAATAACCCCCTTTGAAGATTATTCTACAACGTTACCCGGCAGTAGAAGATGGAATCGCGATTCAAACAGTACCATCTGCTAACTGAAAATATGCCCCCCAAAACGTAAATAAGCTTGACATTTATTTAGTGGAAAATCGCTCATTCATAAAAAGCTCACTGGTAGCGATCATTGTCAGTAACAACGCAAAATGCGATATAGCCCTGTGTGGAGAAGCTGCCCCGGTAAATTGTACTACTACGGTACAGTACTAGACTACTGCTGTGTTCGTCTTGGTAGCGATTGCGTTGGTTGAATTGGATTTAACGTTCCGTTGTATGGTTTAAGCTGAAATTAATTATTTTCATGAACAGATTGACAACGTTTAGGCTGTGGCAATGAAGTTCAGGTTAGTAGTTAGATAGACTTTTGATTTAAGTAAGGAGAGTGCCGAACATGTTCTGTCGCTGTTTGACTTCCTAAACAGCTGTGTAGTGTAGATGTTTTTGTAGTGTGTCTCGCGTAAGCTACAGCGTTGCAGTGAGCTACACTGGTTTGAAACCACAGGTAATGGTAATTTCACCAACAAATCGTTTACTAATGTCAGAATAAATCCTACAACGAAAATGTATATGTGAGGAATGTTTATTTTAACGATTCAAAACAGATAACGCTACATCATAGACCACTGTAGTATGTGTTGCCCGGGCAACACAGGCTAATGTCATGATGCTAATACTTCAGTGAAATAGTAGACTACTGTTTCCGAAAGTAGATGTACTTCCTTAATAATATCAGCTTATATTGTACATTACGCATCACAATTGTGTGTCATATCACAAAGTAAAATGAGTAAATAGTTATCACCCTGGCCTCTTTTCTTGTGGCGTTTCTGCAGCTGCCTTGCAGTAAAGCTATAGTTAGCCTAGCTATCCCCCAAGTTAACAGATGCGAAACGAATGTTCTGCCAAAGGTAGTCACGCGTGTTTTCGTGACGTTAGTAACGTCAGTGACTGTGGCTAGCAAATTAGCCACCGTTAGCTTCACTTTTCGCCACAAAAACTTAACTTCAGCCTAAACCATGCAACGGAATGTAAATTCCAATAGAAGAAACTCAATCGCTACCAAGACGAAACTTTTGACACCTACTTTGTCTATGTAGGCCAAATATTGACTGAGTTTAAGGGGGGCAAAAAGAATAATAATAATAATATATATGTGAGAGAACAAAGGTTGTGCCCTTGCCGAAGGCAAAGCACACCCAATTACACATGTAAACGGAGTAATCGTATGGCATAAACCGACAATTGCTAGTAATCGGGTTTCCCGTGTTGACAAACGCAAAATAGGGCCGTAATATCGTTTTGTCACTTTAGTAAGTCGAACACACATTTAAGTATAACGGCTTGTTTTTGGTTGTTTCGTTTTTTTTGGAATAATGAAATAACCATATAACACAAATGGTATAACGAGCCATTAATCGTTGTTTTGATTATTCCATATCCTTTATGCTGATATCTGCAAAAGATAAAAAATAGTCTCGTAATATCGATTTGTCCATTTCGGAAGTCAGAACCAGATGATGGGGAAATGCGTGGTATCCGTTGTTTTGTTTTATTTTGGAATAACGGAATAACCATATAACACAAATGTTATTACGAGCCATTTACTCGTTTGTTTGATTATTCCATATCCTTTATGCTGGTATCTGCAAAAAATGAAAAATAGCCTCGTAATATCCTTTTGTCCATTTTGGATGTCAGAACCAGATTATGGGGAAAGGCTTGGTTTCCGTTGTTTTGTTTCATTTTGGAATTATGGAATATCCATATAACACAAACGGTACAACGAGCCATTTACTCATTTGTTTGATCGGCCGTATTATGCATACCGGCACAAGTGAAAAAGAGAGAGAGGGGGAAAAATGTGAAACTATTGGGGGTGTTATTACTTGCGAACACCAGAGGGCAGCAACGACTAGCTTTAAAAAAAATGTTCCTGTGATCTGCAGGCCTACAATCTTGACGACATGGCAGCAGGTTCTTTAGTAGAAGACACACACACCAAACTGAAGGCACATGTTGACCGTGTTTGGTAGTTGCTACTTAGTTAATAAATCTTTGATGAACCCAAGTTTCTTTAATATATATTAAGTTTCTTTAATATATATTAGAAACATTACAAGACGGGGCTCCAGTGTGTGTTCAAACAAGGCCAAAAGTGCCAGACGGTATCAATCACACCCGTGCAAGTAACACTCCACGCCCCAACCCTCCCTCCCCCCACCTAAATGACGCTTTCAGCTCTGTTGTACGTCTTAATGAAGTGCATTGAGGCAATCATAGTAAGAAAGTTGAGTTCATGTGGGCTACCTTTGCAGTTTACATAGACACACAACTGACAGAGGCACTGTTGTGGATACTTTTTTCAAAGTTCTGATCATATTCCAAATTCAACTTCTTCAAAGTCCAAAAACAGCACGGAGCAGCAACGAGAGGGTTCCCAGGAATATCTGATTTCCCTTTTGTACCTTTTATATCCAACAAATTACACCCCTGAACTTTTAAAACAGATCTATTGGCCTACTACAATTGTAAATATCCTATGACTTCTGCTCCAATTGGGCCTTGATGCAATGCCGTCGAATAGTTTCTGCTGTTTCTGCCACGTTTTTGGGGACTAACCAGGGACCAAACCAGTAACTTGTGCCCAGTTCCTCTATTCTGCCCTACTACATGTGTTTTCCAACACCAGTTGCAATCAACCCTGGGTTATAGCCTTTCACCATTGCATGGTGCCATTCATTCTTCACAGGTCACACCCATCAAGTCAAAGTGAGAAGTAACTGGTCCAACTCCAACAAGGCCAAAAGTGCCAGACGGTATCAGTTGAAAAACACAATCACACCCGTGCAAGAAACCCTCCCCAACCCTCCCTCCCCCCACCTAAATTACCGCTTTCAGCTCTGTTGTACGTTTTAATGAAGTGCATTGAGGCAATCATAGTGAGCAAGTTGAGGTCATGTGGGCTACCATTGCAGTTTACATAGACACACAACTGACACTGTTGTGGATACTTTTCTGTTCTGATCATATTCTATGTCCAAATTCAACTTCTTAAAAATCCCAAAACAGCTTAATGAAGAACTTTAATGAAGTGCATCGAGGCAATCATTGAGCAAATCTTCCATTTTTATTTATAAAAAAACATAATATTATTTTCTCATGTAACTTTTATTCAGTTTGGATTAAATGTAGAGTTAACTTGACCCAAAACATTACATTTAAATCTATTCAATTTTGTAAAAGGCCATTGTAGGGACAATACAATTGTTGTCCTTACATCCATCAATGTACAACACGTTTTAGCCTACATCAATGCATTCATACCCTGTGACACACAATTAAAAAATGTCCTTTGAAAGAAAATTTCTGTTCTGCTTGTGACGATTTGTATATCAGCCTACACTTCTGAGCTTAAAGTTAGTATACTAGCTTTAGGGGGGGGGGGGGGGCAGCAGTTACATTGGGGCCAGAGGTTCTGTTAGAGGGGCCAGTTACATTAAACATTATTGTTGTCATATAGTTTTCTTCACTGCAGTGAAGGCATTAACAGGCAAAAGCAGTGGCACCCACAGAAATGTTTTATAGGAGTGGCCAGATGGGGCCACTGAAATCCTGGGGTGGCTTTCCAAAATCACAAGCCATAACTGAATTTCAGCAATTGTATTATGCTGTTGTAGTATTTAGGTTAGTTGAAAACAGCAACGGACTGGGGAAGGGTGACAGGATCTGAGTGTGGAGATACGTGGATTTCTTTGCCGGAATGTTTTATATACAGTACACAGTCATCTTTTGTGCAGGATACAGAGAGAATAGAATATAGAGACTTGTTTAAACAATTGGAAAGCGTGAGAAGGTAAAGAAGTGAGTGGAGAAAAGAGAAGCAGAAAAGTGCAACACCCTCCCATTACCATTATCTCTAATTCACTCTCCTGAGTCTCATCTGTGTTGTATGTCTGCAAACTGCTATAGTATGGGCCTACACGAAAGTTATTAAGTCATTGGACTTGTGTGGGGAGGGTTTGACAAGTGTGATGACTGTATTCCTCCACAGATACCATGGGCTTGGACATGGAGTTGGACCAGTTACTTTTCACTTTGACTTGATGGGTGTGACCTGTGAAGAATGAATGGCACCATGCAATGGTGAAGGGCTATAACCCAGGGTTGATTGCAACTGGTGTTGGAAAACACATGTAGTAGGGCAGAATAGAGGAACTGGGCACAAGTTACTGGTTTGGTCCCTGGTTAGTCCCCAAAAACGTGGCAGAAACAGCAGAAACTATTCGATGGCATTGCATCAAGGCCCAATTGCAGCAGAAGTCATAGGATATTTACAATTGTAGTAGGCCAATAGATCTGTTTTAAAAGTTCAGGGGTGTAATTTGTTGGATATAAAAGGTGAAGCACAGACAAAAGGGAAATCAGATTTTCCTGGGAACCCTCTCGTTGCTGCTCCGTGCTGTTTTTGGACTTTGAAGAAGTTGAATTTGGAATATGATCAGAACTTTGAAAAAAGTATCCACAACAGTGCCTCTGTCAGTTGTGTTTCTATGTAAACTGCAAAGGTAGCCCACATGAACTCAACTTTCTTACTATGATTGCCTCAATGCACTTCATTAAGACGTACAACAGAGCTGAAAGCGTCATTTAGGTGGGGGGAGGGAGGGTTGGGGCGTGGAGTGTTACTTGCACGGGTGTGATTGATACCGTCTGGCACTTTTGGCCTTGTTTGAACACACACTGGAGCCCCGTCTTGTAATGTTTCTAATATATATTAAAGAAACTTAATATATATTAAAGAAACTTGGGTTCATCAAAGATTTATTAACTAAGTAGCAACTACCAAACGCGGTCAACATGTGCCTTCAGTTTGGTGTGTGTCTTCTACTAAAGAACCTGCTGCCATGTCGTCAAGATTGCAGGCCTGCAGATCACAGGAACATTTTTTTTAAAGCTAGTCGTTGCTGTCCTCTGGTGTTCGCAAGTAATAACACCCCCAATAGTTTCACATTTTTCCCCCTCTCTCTCTTTTTCACTTGTGCCAGTATGCATAATACGGCCGATCAAACAAATGAGTAAATGGCTCGTTATACCGTTTGTGTTTTATGGATATTCCGTAATTCCAAAATGAAACAAAACAACGGAAACCAAGCCTTTCCCCATAATCTGGTTCTGACATCCAAAATGGACAAAAGGATATTACGAGGCTATTTTTTATCTTTTGCAGATATCAGCATAAAGGATATGGAATAATCAAACAAACGATTAAATGGCTCGTAATAACATTTATGTTATATGGTTATTCCGTTATTCCAAAATAAAACAACGGATACCACGCATTTCCCCATCATCTGGTTCTGACTTCCGAAATGGACAAATCGATATTACGAGCCTATTTTTTTTCTTTTGCAGATATCAGCATAAAGGATATGGAATAATCAAAACAACGATTAATGGCTCGTTATACCATTTGTGTTATATGGTTATTTCATTATTCCCAAAAAAAACGAAACAACCAAAAACAAGCCGTTATACTTAAATGTGTGTTCGACTTACTAAAGTGACAAAACGATATTACGGCCCTATTTTGCGTTTGTCAACACGGGTTGCAAAATAGAAAAACCAATGGCCACAAGGTACACGGACCCAGTTACCACTCAATGAAGCCTGTTTGAGACAACAACTCTATCGGTGTTTTGGATGGTCCGTGTACCTTGTGGCCATTGGTTTTTCTATTTTGCAACCCGTGTTGACAAACGCAAAATAGGGCCGTAATATCGTTTTGTCACTTTAGTAAGTCGAACACACATTTAAGTATAACGGCTTGTTTTTGGTTGTTTCGTTTTTTTTGGGAATAATGAAATAACCATATAACACAAATGGTATAACGAGCCATTAATCGTTGTTTTGATTATTCCATATCCTTTATGCTGATATCTGCAAAAGAAAAAAAATAGGCTCGTAATATCGATTTGTCCATTTCGGAAGTCAGAACCAGATGATGGGGAAATGCGTGGTATCCGTTGTTTTATTTTGGAATAACGGAATAACCATATAACATAAATGTTATTACGAGCCATTTACTCGTTTGTTTGATTATTCCATATCCTTTATGCTGATATCTGCAAAAGATAAAAAATAGCCTCGTAATATCCTTTTGTCCATTTTGGATGTCAGAACCAGATTATGGGGAAAGGCTTGGTTTCCGTTGTTTTGTTTCATTTTGGAATTACGGAATATCCATAAAACACAAACGGTATAACGAGCCATTTACTCATTTGTTTGATCGGCCGTATTATGCATACTGGCACAAGTGAAAAAGAGAGAGAGGGGGAAAAATGTGAAACTATTGGGGGTGTTATTACTTGCGAACACCAGAGGACAGCAACGACTAGCTTTAAAAAAAATGTTCCTGTGATCTGCAGGCCTGCAATCTTGACGACATGGCAGCAGGTTCTTTAGTACATTTAGTCATTTAGCAGACGCTAGTAGAAGACACACACCAAACTGAAGGCACATGTTGACCGCGTTTGGTAGTTGCTACTTAGTTAATAAATCTTTGATGAACCCAAGTTTCTTTAATATATATTAAGTTTCTTTAATATATATTAGAAACATTACAAGACGGGGCTCCAGTGTGTGTTCAAACAAGGCCAAAAGTGCCAGACGGTATCAATCACACCCGTGCAAGTAACACTCCACGCCCCAACCCTCCCTCCCCCCACCTAAATGACGCTTTCAGCTCTGTTGTACGTCTTAATGAAGTGCATTGAGGCAATCATAGTAAGAAAGTTGAGTTCATGTGGGCTACCTTTGCAGTTTACATAGAAACACAACTGACAGATGCACTGTTGTGGATACTTTTTTCAAAGTTCTGATCATATTCCAAATTCAACTTCTTCAAAGTCCAAAAACAGCACGGAGCAGCAACGAGAGGGTTCCCAGGAAAATCTGATTTCCCTTTTGTCTGTGCTTCACCTTTTATATCCAACAAATTACACCCCTGAACTTTTAAAACAGATCTATTGGCCTACTACAATTGTAAATATCCTATGACTTCTGCTGCAATTGGGCCTTGATGCAATGCCATCGAATAGTTTCTGCTGTTTCTGCCACGTTTTTGGGGACTAACCAGGGACCAAACCAGTAACTTGTGCCCAGTTCCTCTATTCTGCCCTACTACATGTGTTTTCCAACACCAGTTGCAATCAACCCTGGGTTATAGCCCTTCACCATTGCATGGTGCCATTCATTCTTCACAGGTCACACCCATCAAGTCAAAGTGAAAAGTAACTGGTCCAACTCCATGTCCAAGCCCATGGTATCTGTGGAGGAATACAGTCATCACACTTGTCAAACCCTCCCCACACAAGTCCAATGACTTAATAACTTTCGTGTAGGCCCATACTATAGCAGTTTGCAGACATACAACACAGATGAGACTCAGGAGAGTGAATTAGAGATAATGGTAATGGGAGGGTGTTGCACTTTTCTGCTTCTCTTTTCTCCACTCACTTCTTTACCTTCTCACGCTTTCCAATTGTTTAAACAAGTCTCTATATTCTATTCTCTCTGTATCCTGCACAAAAGATGACTGTGTACTGTATATAAAACATTCAGGCAAAGAAATCCACGTATCTCCACACTCAGATCCTGTCACCCTTCCCCAGTCCGCTGCTGTTTTCAACTAGCCTAAATACTACAACAGCATAATACAATTGCTGAAATTCAGTTATGGCTTGTGATTTTGGAAAGCCACCCCAGGATTTCAGTGGCCCCATCTGGCCACTCCTATAAAACATTTCTGTGGGTGCCACTGCTTTTGCCTGTTAATGCCTGCACTGCAGTGAAGAAAACTATATGACAACAATAATGTTTAATGTAACTGGCCCCTCTAACAGAACCTCTGGCCCCAATGTAACTGCTGCCCCCCTCCCCTAAAGCTAGTATACTAACTTTAAGCACAGAAGTGTAGGCTGATATACAAATCGTCACAAGCAGAACAGAAATTTTCTTTCAAAGGACATTTTTAAATTGTGTGTCACAGGGTATGAATGCATTGATGTAGGCTAAAACGTGTTGTACATTGATGGATGTAAGGACAACAATTGTATTGTCCCTACAATGGCCTTTTACAAAATTGAATAGATTTAAATGTAATGTTTTGGGTCAAGTTAACTCTACATTTAATCCAAACTGAATAAAAGTTACATGAGAAAATAATATTATGTTTTTTTATAAATAAAAATGGAAGATTTGCTCAATGATTGCCTCGATGCACTTCATTAAAGTTCTTCATTAAGCTGTTTTGGGATTTTTAAGAAGTTGAATTTGGATATAGAATATGATCAGAACAGAAAAGTATCCACAACAGTGTCAGTTGTGTGTCTATGTAAACTGCAAAGGTATCCCACATGACCTCAACTTTCTTACTATGATTGCCTCAATGCACTTCATTAAGACGTACAACAGAACTGAAAGCGTAATTTAGGTGGGGGGAGGGAGGGTTGGGGCGTGGAGTGTTACTTGCACGGGTGTGATTGATACCGTCTGGCACTTTTGGCCTTGCTTGAACACACACTGGAGCCCCGTCTTGTAATGTTTCTAATATATATTAAAGAAACTTAATATATATTAAAGAAACTTGGGTTCATCAAAGATTTATTAACTAAGTAGCAACTAGCAAACGCGGTCAACATGTGCCTTCAGTTTGGTGTGTGTGTCTTCTACTAAAGAACCTGCTGCCATGTCGTCAAGATTGTAGGCCTGCAGATCACAGGAATTGTTTTTTAAAAGCTAGTCGTTGCTGCCCTCTGGTGTTCGCAAGTAATAACACCCTCAATAGTTTCACATTTCTCCCCTCTCTCTCTTTTTCACTTGTGCCAGTATGCATAATACGGCCGATCAAACAAATGAGTAAATGGCTCGTTATACCGTTTGTGTTATATGGATATTCCGTAATTCCAAATGAAACAAAACAACGGAAACCAAGCCTTTCCCCATAATCTGGTTCTGACATTCAAAATGGACAAAACGATATTACGAGGCTATTTTTCATATTTTGCAGATACCAGCATAAAGGATATGGAATAATCAAACAAACGAGTAAATGGCTCGTAATACCATTTGTGTTATATGGTTATTCCGTTATTCCAAAATAAAACAAATCAACCAAAAACAAGCCGTTATACTTAAATGTGTGTTCGACTTACTAAAGTGACAAAACGATATTACGGCCCTATTTTGCGTTTGTCAACACGGGTTGCAAAATAGAAAAAACCAATGGCCACAAGGCACACGGACCTTCAACAGAGACGCGTTGAAATCGACCGGAATTCTCCTTTAACGTCCCTGCTCATTTTACATACAGTTTAACAACAAAACAAGGGAGGAAACCTGAGGGAACCTAACTTTGTTTTCATGTTGGTTTTGAGCGGTATGCATTTTTTTTGAAGTATCCCAGTCCAGCACCAAGTTTGTGTTACTTGTGATTTCCTAAACTTCCACTCTTGTCATCTAGGCTTCAGAGGACCCTGATGCATACTTGAGCAAGCGACCCCTGTCTTGTCCAGTTATACTCGTCTGTGAGGAGAACTGCATGATCGCCATTGGAAACACACCAGTGACCACCTTTGACAGGAAGAAGTTGGATGAAGGCCTGCTCTACCTCTTGGGGTATTACTATTGCCTGCACCTCACTTATCCAAAGTTCATTTCCACCATGCTCTCAGTATTGCAAACTGAGGTTCTCCAGGACTCCCTGCATGAACAAGTTTCATGTATCCCATTAGACCACTCTAGCGCCACCAATGGGTCAAAGTTGGACTTGTGTTTATACACTCAACTTTTGAACCGTATGACTGAGGTACCATTGGATTCCCTGGATCAAGACGAGTTCAATGCACCCTATGACGTCACTTTCCGGTTATATAGATTTTACGCCATTTCCGGTTTTATCAAAAACCTTTGAAAGCCTACTCCTCCTACAATTTCTTTCCAATCTTCCCCAGAATGGTTCTGTCAACCATCATGGTCAGAGCAACCCTCACTCAGGTATTACTTTTCTATTTGATTTTCAAAACCGTTTGTCCGGTGCAGCCAATGAAAATCGGCAACAAAGCAACCAAACAGAACGTTTGGTCAAATCTCAGCAAATCTTTGAGATATCAACACCAAAATTGGTATGTCACGTGGAAGACACTACAACATGTTACCATGTGCAAAGGTAACTTCATACCTCTAAAAATGATTGATATAAAGCTAATCGAATTTATCGCTAACGCTAAAATAATGCTTTACACATCCGCCGGCCAAAAACTGATACTCTGATCCAATCACAAGTTCATATGAAGACTCTTGAGAATTTTTAGTATACAAATCTGAGAAAAAGTTGACTGTAAGATGAAAAGTCGATTTTTTGTGAATATTTGAAACATGCATGCTTGGCTAATTGCTAACGAAATTTCCAATGAAATGTCTCCCCTGCTCTTCAGCGCGCACGTGCTCCACATTCTCACACACTCAGCCTTTCCCTTGACACACGCGCGGACTTGGCGAGACGCATACACAACATTTCAGGCAATTGTGGGCTGACCAAGCCCCCACTCATTCCTTGGCTTGAAGTGAAGGCCCTTGTGGATCTTGATGGTAATGCATTTTAGAAAAAGTTCTCAAAACCTATTGTTATTGTTAGTTTTATTATTAGGATTCCTCCGTAAGGAGGAAACCTATTGTTATTGTTAGTTTTATTAGGATTCCTCTGTAAGGAGGAAACCTATTGTTATTGTTAGTTTTATTAGGATTCCTCCGTAAGGAGGAAACCTATTGTTATTGTTAGTTTTATTATTAGGATTCCTCCGTAAGGAGGAAACCTATTGTTATTGTTAGTTTTATTATTAGGATTCCTCCGTAAGGAGGAAAAATATTGTTATTGTTAGTTTTATTATTATTATTATTATTCTAGTTCCATGGGAGTCAATGGCAGCCCCTAGAACCCTTGGATAACTTTTTGTTAAATTTGGCATACTCATTAAGGACAGTTCCTTCTATACCTACACCAAGTTTCATGTATCCCATTAGACCACTCTAGCGCCACCAATGGGTCAAAGTTGGACTTGTGTTTATACACGCAACTTTTGAACCATATGACTGAGGTACCATTGGATTCCCTGGATCAAGACGAGTCATGACGTCACTTTCCGGTTATATAGATTTTCCGCCATTTCCGGTTTTATCAAAAACCTTTGAAAGCCTACTCCTCCTACAATTTCTTTCCAATCTTCCCCAGAATGGTTCTGTCAACCATCATGGTCAGAGCAACCCTCACTCAGGTATTACTTTTCTATTTGATTTTCAAAACCGTTTGTCCGGTACAGCCAATGAAAATCGGCAACAAAGCAACCAAACAGGACGTTTGGTCAAATCTCAGCAAATCTTTGAGATATCAACACCAAAATTGGTATGTCACGTGGAAGACACTACAACATGTTACCATGTGCAAAGGCAACTTCATACCTCTAAAAATGATTGATATAAAGCAAATCGAATTTATCGCTAACGCTAAAATAATGCTTTACACATCCGCCAGACAGAGTGTAATGTCTCCCTCTGCTCCTCAGCGCGCGTGCTCCACATTCTCACACACTCAGCCTTTCCCTTGACACACGCGCAAGCTTGGTGAGACACACACACAACATTTCAGGAAATTGTGGGCTGACCAAGCCCCCACTCACCCTCAGCGTGCGCTCCAAATTCTCACACACACATACTGGCCCTTGACACATGCACAACCTTAGGGAGACACACATTTACGGGTTTCTGTAAAGGATGGGCTGATTAAGCACCTGCCTTCATTTCGTGGCCTAGTAGCCATTATGGACTAGTAGCCATTCAGTGGGTAATTTTTTCTGTAGCTTAGTTCAAAGTTAGCAACTTTATCAGGCAATCTCTCAACTACCTAAACTCTCCAACCGACCAGAACTCGTGTATCATCTTGTTAGCTAATCAAATTGTTCGTAACAGGATCAGCTGATCGGAAAAACAACCTAAGTGACAATGTGTCAAGAAGCTAGCCTACAAGTTTCCGGCTCCGAAATAACAGTAATACAAGGCTTTGAAATAACAGTAAGGTGGTTGCTGAGCTTTAATTAAATATTGTCAAACCCTGTCAAAAGTAACACATAACATTTGAGTTAGAGGTAGTTTTTAAACATCTGATGGTATAATGTGTTCAAGTTGGAGAGTGTAAGCTGTCTTGTTTCTTCCGCTTGTTGAGTGTACTGTAGACTGAGCTGGCTGGAGATGGGAGACTGAGCTGGCTGGAGATAGTAGACTGATCTGACTGGGGATGGTAGACTGATTTGGGATGGGAGATTTAGCTGACTAGTCCCTGAAGCTACTGAAGTGGTACTTTGCCTCTGAAGCAACCCGATCCCTACCACAGATGTACAGTCAGAGGTTTTCATCCATTTGCCTCTCAGCAGCAACTAGCAACTTGCCAGCTATGTGTGTATCACACGCTATACATTTTTACTTAGTCTCTTTCTGCTAAATGTTCGTTTGGTGTATGTTTCCCCTTTGCATATAATGCAGTTTAATGGAATGGCTAGCTCACTGTGATATACCAACTCTGGTAAGGCTTGAATTGTAGTTGCTGATTCCTCAGGTATAGGTTCCTTTAGGGCTTGTACCTCTTTGTATTACAAGACAAAAAATAAGGAAAGAGAGTAGTTCTTTTAGATCAGATCATTTCTTGAATTATATATTTACTTATTATTAATAATATTCACATAAAATGCACTTCCAATGAACGGAACATGTTGAGTTGTGTGGTCGACTAGAGGGGCAGGGTAATGTGTATACAATTTGTTTAATCAAGACTACTTTCTCTCTCCTGCCACAGGCCTTCTTTGTCCTGCCCGTCCACTGCCCTGCCCGTCCTGTCTGTGCCCTTATTAAGCATACAATGTATGTAAACTGATTTTCTAATAAAATGTATGGTGCACATAGATTGTAACAGCAAAACGGATTCTGTAGTAAGTTATTTGTATACACTGACCCCACTGTACATTTTGCCATAACAAATACTGAATTTCATACACAACTTCTGTTTGGAAAAACCTTCTCCAGAGCTGCATTATCTATTATCTTGCATGCTCTAGATATTTTGTTTATGTGGGTTAAGGTAGCACTGTGTTTAAATTGAATCTTTCCACTGCTTTTTCTGCAAGAATGCTTTCCTTGCTATCAAGATGTTGCCATTGCAATGCACTCTGAACAAATTTGGACCAACTGGCTTCAGTAAATGGGTAAATTACATATTTTGGTTTGCTACCTACATGCATACAGCATTCCATGATTGTTACATGGATCTATGTGGCCTTGAATACACAGCTAGCAATGAAAATAATTATGCTAATAAGGTTCGTTTTCCAAATTTTCAAGTGTACAGAGATGTCAATATGTAGCTTACTGATAAGTATCACTGATGTGGTATACCTACTGTAGGCTGATTATAATTACGTATATAATTTATTCATGTAATTATTATAAGTTTAAGCGACACACAAAGTACGACACACACTTAAAACAATACTGTACCTACTGTACATTTATTTGAACGATGTTCTGCACATTTCATTATCACTCAACTGTTGTTCTGATGACTAATCGCAGCAGAATAATATAGTTTAACAAATATGCTCGTTCAAGTGTAATGTTGCAATGCTTCTTTACAGAATACCTGAATTACCCAATTGTTTGACTTGTTTTTATGCATTTGAAGGTCAGTCACCCACTGACAGTATTACCGGCTCACCAAAATGCCCATCGGGGTACACGATTGGTGGATATTATGAAGGTGTCATGTATATGAGCTCTGATTGGATGCGGACCGTAGTTGTCCGGAAAAATTGCCTGTGTCAATAAAAATAAACAAATTGTTCCTTGAAAAATATACAAGAACTGGACATGCAAACAAATTTTAAAAGGGCGGAAGAAAGATTTTAAAGCGATACAGAAAAATCCAGCTCCTTCATCGCCAGGGATCGTTCAAATGCACAATTTTGAGCTTCAACCCTTCACCTCCCAGACAAGAAGACCGTTTTATTTCATTGTTGAAGACGTGAAGACAACGACTCACTTCAACTGCAGCCCTTAAAAATTTGCCTTGTTACGCTATTTGACCGTGAGTAACCAGAGCTTACATATAACGACAGTAGCATACAAAACATGTATGTTAGCGTTTTTGTTTGTATGATAACTTGAAGACTATTTGATACTGTTATAAGGCGTGTGTTCTACAACATATTAGCTCATTTTAGCTAGGCTAGCTGACCTAAGGATTTCTCTTTTTACAGTATGTATTGCAGGCTTGCAAGCTATAATTTTTTTTACATGATTTGTGATGTTACGCTGTGGGACCCACATTCGAACGATTACATATATGTGACGCTACTCATTAACGGGTTACGTTCTACAGTACGTTTGTAACTTGTTTGATAAGATAGCTGTAGTGATAGCCGTAGCCTTGTGGTAATTGCTTTGAGAAACAGCAATGTGTCTACGTACCCCTTAATGCTATCAAAAAGGTCAAGGACTTGTACTAATGTAGCTAACACTTGATCTATATTTATAAATGTGTTTTTATAGTCTAGAATCTGCTTCTTTATGTTTACAGACTTAAATTCGAATGTACACTCGCTCTGGATAAGAGCGTCTGCTAAATGACTAAATGTACACAGTAGAAATATAATATAGGGAAATATTAGATGTGTAAAGTAAAAAAAAAAAAAAGGTTGGTGTTTTGAATCTTAACCATCTTAATGTTCTTAAAGGTCTATACTAGAACTGTTGAGGATGAAGATATAATAATGTAAGATTAGAAATAGTTGAGCAGTAGTGTGGTATGTGACATTTTATTGTTTTGATGCATTCTCTGTGTTTTTTAGATGCCACGTTCCAGGAAACGATCTACAGCAGCGAAGAAGAGATGGGCTGCTCCAGAGGACCAAGGGTCCACTTTTGAGGTTAGAAAAATGAATGTGAATGAGTGAATGAGGATTCTTGACAACATAACTGTTACAGACCCATGTTTTTAATTTTTGTAATTCAGTCTGTTTGTAGAGTTGTGGTTGTGTGTTTTCTTTTGTATTCTCCCCTCTTCCTTCCTATTTGCTGCATGCAGGTATGGTGTAGTCGGTGTTTGTTGACAGTTGACTATTCGTCTCCCTACCTCAAGACCGGCAATCAGCTGCTTATTTCCAATCAGCGGTCTAGTCGTCCACAGAAATTATTGGACTGGTTTGCTGTTTGAGATAGTTGTTTGTTTAGAGAAATCATTGTAAATGGTGTTAAGGTTTTGTTAGAATTGTTTGCTTCATTGTGCAGTCCCTTACTACACCAGTTATATTGTTCATGTTGATATATGGTATCATGTTTTATGTGTTTTTTCTTTTTTTCTTTTCACTCACACATGGCGCTTTGGATTTGGTAAGTGGTCTTCATAGGCATACAGTCCATCATGCACAGGGCAGGAAACCTCTGTTAAGACTAGGTTAAAACACTAGACAAGGAACGAGTGCACAAGTTTTTACTCTAGGGTAATTAATGTGTTTACTCGATTGGATACTTTATTGGTATTTGCTTTTCTTTAGCATTGTTAATCATTCCATTGTTTTTCTCTTGTGACAATTGTGTAATAAACATAACTTTTAGGTACAAAATTAACAATTAATGTTTCACACATTGCCATTCCCTGTGTGTTAGGCAAAGAGGGACATAAGTTACTGACTAATGTTTGCATTAAGGGTCAGGGTTAAAGATGTATTTTCTGAAGTGAACTGTAGTAGTAGTAGTAGCAGTAGCAGTAGCAGTAGCAGTAGTAGATCATTTAACAGTGAGCAGACACCTCATGTGATTTCCTTAACGCTTGTTTTTGTGAATGTTTAAATGCTAATTGATAGTGAAACTATTTTAATGTTGATGGCTATATACACTGTCTGAATCATTTATTAATAAATATGTCACTCATTTCATATGTCATGCTAATCAATTAAATTGTCCTTTAATGATATACTTGGAGGACTGTGTTCCTGTATTGACAAAATACAGACCATGACATTACATTGCCTTCCAAATGTTTTCCTGTTTTGTATTGTATAAAATGTAATTGTCTTAGGTTGCTGTCACTTATTTATGCACTACCATGTGTTTGAAAAGTTTTTACTTTTTTTCTGCCCCATATTAAATAGCCATGTATTTTTGATGCCCAATATAAAAATGTGCATGTTACTGCTAATAGCAGTAATGTACACTTGAGAAACATACCAATATAGCTTTATGAAGACTAATCCTGCAGATGTGTAGTTATTGTTCTTTAATATTGTTTTTCAGATGCGAAGGGAGAGCAGGCGGAAAGGTGATGCTGTTGCAGCATTACAGTCTGATTTTTCTCTATCCACTGATCCCCCTTCTACCCCTTGTGATATCCCATCTCCTTCTTCATCCCCCACCCCAAGCTTCACCTACTCTGATTTTCCTCCTCTTCCGACGTCTCAGTCATCTGTCTTTAGGCCCTGTGATTCTCTTTCACAGTCTGTGCCTCTTTCGAGATGTGAGACAGAGACCTCACATTCTCATTCACAGGCCAGTGATACCCAAACTGTTCCTCTTAAATCTGCAAGGTGTGCTCCACTACCACATTGTTCTGATGGTGACTCTCACCATGTAATAAACTTTGAACAGAATACTGAACAAATCTTTGAACTAAACTCTGACAAAAAGTCTGAAATAACCTTTGACAACAGAAAGTCTGATCTGAAGCCTGACAACAGAAAGTCTGAACTAAACTTTGAGAATCTTGAACCAATACCTTCTGCTGTGTTACTGAACACCATGTATCCAAACTGTAATAACAGATATGTACAAGGATCTTTTCATCAAGGACATGTGATGTTTGGAGAAAATGCAGGTGTACAATGTTTGCCAGTTTAACAGCAATTTTGATGAATGAATGAAAAGATGTGTGCACGTGGCAAAGTAGTGACGTTGATAATATTCTTGTGAATGGAAACAAGCTTTACACATTAGTGCAGAACTGCAATCAGGCAAACCATACTCATCTTTTGGTAAGTGATTTGCCAATGTCTCATGTGCTGCATCATGTTGATTTTACAATTAATCTTGGACAAGCATTCTGTGGCATAGTAGGACTCCATGACTATGATCCACAGTTGGCAGATATGTCACTAAGCCTTTATGAAGCACTGCAGAGAGTATTACTAGGAGATGACAGCTGTTTTTTGACAATGAATAAAAGTACTTGTGCCATTATTAAACACCCCAGTGGTTATGCAGTGTTTGATTCCCACTCACGCAGCTATGATGGCCTTGTTCATCCAACAGGAAAAAGTGTTGTGTTTCTATCAAACTTTTGAAGATATATACAGTCAGCACATTAACAGGCTTGCAAGATCAATGAATGCCTTTGGAAAACCTTTTGAGGTAACTGGAATCAGCGTAACAATGAGATGTGAAGACGGACCCAACGTCAACACTAAACCAAACAGGTCTAGTAGACGGAAACGCAAAGTCAATGCCTTGAAACCACAAGTAACAACAGAGGTATTTGTTGATGTGAATATTCATGTTCCCGAGAGCACTTTTGAAACACAGTGTGGTCATTCATTGCCATCACAAAATGAGAATGAGTTGTGTGAAAACAAAAGGCCTATCAATGCTACTAGTGATGAAATACTAAATAATAAAACAAAAAGTATTGATCTAACTGTAGACAAATACAATGAGTGTATTGATAACACACTGAATGTTATAGACTGTAGGGCTAGTGCAACAACAGAAACAGAAAATATGTGTACAGACAGAATAAAAAAATGTGACGAATGACACAACTTTGGACGATGTTGATGAACTGTGTAAAAATACTGATGATGTTGTAGTTGGTGATGTGACACTGCCAACGTGGACGTTTTCTCCCTTAACATTTATGCATCAAACTGCGTTATGTTCACAGTTAGATTTGCAGAATGTAAATGATAACCATGATTCAACCATAATTCAACAATGCACAGTATTACATTGTCCATGCGAATCAAAAGCTATCAGAAAAGATGGAAACTGCTTGTTCCGGTCACTGGCTATGGCAATTTGCGGCAATGAAAGCCCTCACATGAAAATACGAAAAAATGTGGTAAGACACTTAATGAAAAATGAGGAAACATTTCAAAGGTTTCTGAGAACTGAATACACCTCTGTAGAACACTACATAAAGTCTTCACGAATGATGTATGCAAACACATGGGGCACTGAATTGGAAATTATAAGTGCAGCAGATTTGTTCCGTACTGACATTTACACATTTAATTCTGATCGTTGGAACATCTACAGAAGTCTTTCAAGAACAAGTGACGATGCCATATATTTGAACCATGTCAATGGAAATCATTATGAATTGGTAACTTGTGTAACAGATACACATTGTGAAGGTGCATGCGCATCATTGTGCCAAGCAAAAGAAGCAATGCCAAAGTGTAATGTAAATTTGAGGAAAAGGTTATCAACAACTGGTAAAATACAACCAAGTCAAGATAAAGCTGCCATTAAGAAGCAAAAATATCAGAATAATATTCAATTCCGGCAATATTGCAAAATGTTGCAACAAAAAGTATATGCGACGGATGATCAATAGAGAAAAACTAAATTGCAGTCCAGCCAAGATCAGTACAGAACAGATGAAGACTTTCAAACTAAAGTTAAAGAATACAGTAAAAGGAAATACAAATGTGATGAAGACTTTCAAACTAAAGTTAAAGAATACAGTCAAAGGAAATACAAATGTGATGAAGACTTTCAAACTAAAGTTAAAGAATACAGTCAAAGGAAGTACAAGTGTGATGCAGATTTTAAAACGAAAGTTAAAACATTTTGCAAGAATAAATACAAATGTGATGCAGACTTTCAAAGCAGTGTAAAAACACAAGGCATGCAAACATATATTTATAAGAAAAATCAGACATATTCCATGGATTTTGTCATCGAATCTTTTAGAAAAAATGTCATAACAGGCCCTCAATTTGTTTGCTCAGTTTGTCATCGCCAGCTTTTTCGAAAGCAATTCATTGAATGTAAACATGATACGTACACAACCAGTCCAACTGTTGTTGCTTTGGCTAAAAAGTGCATTACAAAAACATATTTACAGACATGTAATGAAGAATGTGATGATAACTGCACTGCTCATATTCAATCATCTAAGTTGTGGATATGTCACACATGTCACCGGAAAATATGTGCTGGTAGAATGCCTGAACAAAGTGTACCCAATAATTTGCATTTGGAAGCCATTCCTTCTCAGCTACAGTGCTTAAATTCTCTTGAGCAACACTTAATAGCGAAACATATTCCTTTTATGAAACTTTTGGCATTACCAAAAGGTGGACAAAATGGTTGTGATGGACCTGTCGTGTGTGTTCCATCTAATGTCAATCAAGTAACAAACATGCTTCCAAGAAATGATGTAAATGATTTAATGTTACGAATTAAACTGAAACGCAAATTAACATACAAGGGGCATTATGAATATAAACATGTACATACAAACCATGTCTATAATGCCTTAGAGTACTTAAAGTTAAATAACAAATGGTATCATGACATTAGCATCAATAAATAATGGGTTAACCCTCTGGACAAAATAGACGATGTGCAAGTCAGTGATCATCAACAAAATGTCATCAGTGACACACTCCAAAATGCGGAAAATACTGATCATACACATATGGAAATTTGCAATAATAATAACACAACATCTCAAGTTGACACAACTGTTGGAGATGTAAATAAAAACAGTGAAATATGTATTACTGCTGTGCCAAAAGACATGGTTAGTGAACCAATGCAAACAACAAGCGTTGCTAATGAAAGAAAAAAGAACACAACGGAAAATGATTCAGAAAGTGATGCTCCTGAAGAAGAGTTGACATACACTGAACAAACACATGGAATGTTTCTAGACACATGTTTACAACCAGTAGATATTGCTCAAGAAGTGTTGGATCAACATTTTGACTCTGTGTTATCAGTTGCCCCTGCTGAGAATAATCATCCCATTAAACTGTTAGAAGATGCTACAAATGAAGGAAAATGTTTTCCTATGTTATATCCAACGGGAGCTCCTACTTTTCATGACCCTCGCAAAGAAAAATTAACCCTGGCAAAATATTTAAACACGCGTCTACTAAATGCTGATGGCAGATTTGCTAAAAACACAGACTTTATATTCTATGCGCAGTACATATCAGAGGTGCAACAAGTTTTGTCAAATGTATCAATTGCCATGCGCAAAGGTTTAGGCACTGAATTGCCATACAAAGAGCAACCCAATTTTCTAACTGATGCAGAATCTTTAAAACGAGTGTTAAAAAATGACGAAGGTTACAAGTTCTTACGACCTATACGTGGAACACCCCCCTTTTGGCAATCTGCACAAAAAGATCTGTTTGCTATGATACGCCAACTCGGAATCCCCACATGGTTTTGTTCATTTTCCTCAGCTGACATGCGCTGGCCTGAAATGATAACAACACTCAGTCATGAACAAAATAAAAATGTGCCTACAGATGAACTGACTTGGTCAGAGAAATGTGCCTTGTTGAAACAAAACCCAGTTACAGCTGCAAGAATGTTTGACCACAGATGGCACAGTTTCTTGAAAAATGTGATCATGTCTCCAGCTGCTCCTATTGGAAAAATATTGGACTACTTTTACCGTGTAGAATTTCAAAACAGAGGCTCCCCTCATTGTCATTGCTTGTTCTGGGTGGAATCAGCCCCTCAAATTGACAAAGACCCTGATGATAAGGTTGTAGACTTTATTGACAAATATGTATCTTGTGAACTGCCATCATCCGACGATGAAGAAATGTGTGAGATTGTCAACACAGTGCAAAAGCATAGCACTAAGCACTCAAAAACCTGTAGGAAGAAAACTGAATGTCGGTTTAACTTCCCACGACCCCCATCTTGTCGAACATTTATTGATCGTATTGTCAAACCTGCACAAAATCAATGCAATACAGAACAATCACATCAACCAATGACTGAAGAAGATGAATTGAGAAAACTGATGACACCAGACATGGCTGAAAAGATTTTGAAAATGGTTAGAACAACTTTACTAAATAGTGACCAAACATTTGAATCGACAGAGGAACTCTTTGAAAGCATCGGAATTTCACAATTGCTTTTTGAAATTGCAAATTCACAACTAACCAATAAAACCAACGTTGTTTTAAAAAGAAAGCCCGGTGACATTTGGATTAACCAATTTAACAAAGACCTGTTACGAGCTTGGAATGCCAATATGGATATTCAGTACATTGTGGATGCATATTCTTGTGTAGTGTACATTATTTCTTATATATCCAAAGCAGAGAGAGAGAAATGGAATTGTTACTAGATTGTGCACAAAAAGAAGGAAATAAAGGCAATCTGGATGCCAAAGCTGCATTCAAATCACTTGGCAGTGTTTACCTAATAGAGAAGTGTCTGCACAAGAAGCAGTATATAGACTGACTGGAATGCATTTAAAGGAATGCTCACGCAAAATCACTTTCATACCAACAGGAGAACACCCTATGCGCATGAGTTTACCTTTGAGTGTATTGCAAGACAGAAAACTAAATGACAACAATGAACAAAACACTATATGGATGACAAGTGTAATAGAGAGGTATAAACATAGACCACAATCACCACCGTTCCAATATATGTGCCTTGTCACGTTTTGCTCAGAATATCGAGTCTTGAGTCAAAGTGAAGTCCCAGCTAATCCAAGCGAATCTGTCATTCAACTTCAGGACAAATATGGTTACATTAAAAAAAGGTTGCGCACAGAACCAGCTGTTATTAGATATGCAAGACTGTCACTCACAAAAGATCCAGAAAAATACCATCATAGCCAGCTCCAATTGTTTTTGCCCCACTATGAAGACTGTCAATTGAAACCACATCCTTTTGTATCATTCGAAGAGTTTTACAATGTTGGAATTGTACGTGATTTCAGTGATAACATAGACACAGTTAAAGAAATTATTGAGAATAATCGGTCTTTGTATGAACAAAATTCTGACAAACTAGATGATGCTCAACTTGTCATGGAACAACAGGGTGATTTGGATGATGCATGGGCACATATTTGTCCGCAATCTGAAATGGAACGGCTTCAGTGTTTACAATCACAGGACATAATTCATGATGAAAATGATTTACAGCCCATTTCTGAAAATATTCCAGACTTGACAGAAACTGTGCCTATGACGGGTAACATAGAAGTTAGAAAAACATTTATTACTAAAGAAGCAGCATGGGACATAATGAGATCTTTAAATGATGAGCAAGCGCGCATATTTTACAAACTACGTCAGTGGAGTTTAGAAACAGTATGGGGACAAAAACCACAACCAATACACCTTTTTGTCACTGGTGGAGCAGGTACAGGAAAAAGCCATTTGATAAAAGCCATACATTATGAGTTGTCACGAATTCTAGTGCAAGTATGTACAAACCCTGATGACACTACAGTGCTATTAACAGCTCCTACAGGCGTTGCCGCATATAACATTAATGCTGCTACAATACACAATACTTTTTGTATTGGCACAGATGTGTGATTACCTTACCAGCCGTTAGGTGAGGAAAAGATCAACTCTTTACGAGCAAAACTTTCCAATTTGCAATTACTGATCATCGATGAAATATCAATGGTAGACACCAGACTGTTTGCATACATTCACGGAAGACTAAGACAAATAAAACAGTGCGGAGATCATTCTTTGTTTGGAAAAGTTAGCATTGTTGTGGTTGGAGATTTTTACCAGTTACCACCTGTTAAAGGGAAACCTCTGTACAGTGATATGCCATGACTAAACATTTGGAACGATCACTTTGAAATTGCAAATTTGACACAAGTTGTGAGACAAAAAGATTCTACTTTTGCTGAGCTGCTGAATCGCATACGTGTCCATGAAAAATCAACTCCTATGTTGCCTGCAGACGTTGAGATATTGAAACAATGCGAAACAGGAGAAGTCTTGAATGTATTGCACATTTTTGCAACAAATAAACAGGTTTGCTATTATAACTCTGAAATGCTCAATTCAATTTGCCCAAATGCTATAACTATTGAAGCACAAGACTTTGAGCGAAATCCAAAAACAGGACGTATGGAAAGAAAGAATGGCCACCACAGCAAAGTTTTTAATACCTGTCTTAAGCCAAGTGTCAATGTGGGAATACAAGCTCGCATCATGCTGACTAAAAACATTGATGTTTTAGATGGACTTGTTAATGGTGCTTTCGGGACAGTTTTCCAAATCGTGTTTGATACAGACAAATACTTTCCCTCTTTAATACATGTTGAATTTGATGATGGCAAAATTGGACAACTGCAAAGAGCTAAAATAACTACACCAAATAATACTCATCGAAACATCACAATCATTAAACCCGTAGAAGACAGAGTCTCAAACAATGGTGGAATACAGTGGCAGTACCCATTACAATTAGCCTGGGCTTGTACCTTACACAAAGTTCAAGGTTTAACAGTTAACAGTGCAGTGGTAAACTTGAAAAAAATATTTTCACCAGGACAAGCTTATGTCGCTTTAAGTCGTGTCTCTTCTCTGTCAGGCTTAGTAATTGAAGACTTGAAAGAGTCAAAGATTTATTGCAACAGTAATATCAAAGATGTTCTTGCAACAATGCCAACATTCATCTCCAAAAACTCACCTTCAACCACTCCATTATTCACAATTGCTTTTCATAACATTCAAAGTCTCAATGCACACTTTAAAAACATGCAAGCAAACAACAGTATTTTGAAATCACAATGCATTTGTGTTGCTGAAACATGGCTTCAACCAAATTTTCCAACTGAAAATTTACTTTTACCTAACTTCACGTTCTACAACAACACACGTTTCAATTGTTACAGTCCAATAAACAGTTTCACCAAGACTTTAAAACTTCAGGCAAATGGTGGTGTTGGAATATATTGTCAAACAGATCAGAACATTGAAGTCAACACACCATGTAATACTAATCTAGAATCATTAGTCTTCCACGTTCCACAATTTCAATTAATTGCTGCAGTTGTATACAGGCCCCAAACATACCAAGTTGATTTATTTAAAGAAAATGTATTATATCTTATTGCCGAAATAGACACTTTCTCAGGAGCGAAAATTGTTTTGGGGGATTTTAATGAAAATCTTCTTACTTCTAAAACAATACAAACAGTTTTCGAACAACATCATTACATTCAATTAGTTGACTTTTCGACCACTGATGCTAACACAATAATAGATCATGTATACACAAAATATGTCCAATTTCAAATATCGCTTGAATTGTTGTCAACATATTACAGTCATCATAATGCTATACTAATTCACATAAGGTAACTACACATTATCTGCTAAACAATGCATGTTAAAACAAAAGTCATAGCTTAAGTAAAGCAACGTAGTACACACATTAACTAATATATTTTCAAACACACTATTTGTACAGCAGGTGACACATCAATTATATAATGTTTAATAATGAATTTCCATATTTTGTCTGTTAACCCATGAAAAAACACTACGAGGACTTATATGACATTAACATCTAAACATTTAACAGGTAACTTATGCTTTGCAAATTTGTGCTTTGTATTTTATGAGCTTTATGTATTGTACAATGTTATGACAGTTTTTGTATGAAATTACTAGATGTTAAAGTGCTGTAACAACATTTTTTGTACTGTGTTGATATTTAAATATCATTCTGTAATTATCTCTCCCAGCCTTCTGGCAACACACCCGCCCCCCCCCCCCCCACACACACACACACACACACACAATGCTGTGCAATACTTTTCTCATCAGCACACTAATCCTTGTGCTTTAAAATGTTGGACTACATTCAACCACCCAACATCTGAAAACTCAAGTACCACATCAGGTAATGTAAATGACACATTTAATATGTTTTTACTGTAATAAAGCTTACGTTGTACACATCACACTCATTCAATTTTTGTTTTGCAGCAATCACCTCAAACCTTCAAACCATGTGGACCTATCACTGCTTCCATCATTCATCAATCTTGGTTTGGCAAGACTAAAAACAACTGCAATTACAAGGTAGGTATTTACAATTACACAATTATTCTCTCTGGGGCAGAAATGTATTTTCTTTCTACATTGTTGCACTGCATTAAAACATATATTTACGTATCACTAAAGGAGCCTTGTCCAGATACCAAACACAGCATTGAAATCTTCTTGCAGAATCCTTATGCTTTGAAATGGTGGATTTCATTCAACCAGCCAACTACTGAAAATTCTCCCACCACCACTACTACATCAGGTAACATTTATTACAAATATCCCATGCTTTTATTGTAATAAAGGTCACATTGTAAACATGATTCTCTTAAAATCTTAATGTTTTTCAGCTACCCACTTCAAGCACTTAAACCTTGTACACATCACACTTATCCAATTTTCATTTCTTGTTTTTCAGCAAGCACCTCAAACCTTCAAACCATGTAGACCTATCACTGCTTCCATCATTCATTAACCTTGGTTTGGCAAGACTAAACAAACTTCAATTACAAGGTAGGTACTTACAGTTACACAATTATTCTCTCTGGGGCAACAATGTCTTTTCTTTCTACATTTTTTCACTGCATTAAAACATACATTTACATATCACTAAAGGAGCCTTGTCCAGATATCAAACACAGCATTGAGATCTTCTCACTGAATACCCTGAGAAACTATTAGTACTATGCTGACAACTAAGATGCCTCCTGGACCCTGGTTGATATTACCCTACTCATTCCTACCTTGTGGTAAATATATCCATTGTTACTTTTGCTTAGTATTTCACAATCCATACACTGTACATGTAGTTACAACATAATAACACCTAGTAATCCCATACACAAAATATTGTACAACATGTACAACATATTTATTTCAACACACACATAATCAAATATGTGCTTAAAATAATTCACCTCTACACTGTTTACTGTCAATAAAATACTTGTACACATGCTATATCACAGTGCATCTTTAAATGTTACATTTTTTGAATCTGTTGTTTATATACGTATTTGTCTATTTTGTCTCCACACAGGCTAACCACAATGATCAAACATGTGCAGCATAGTAACTCACTGAAGACTCTGGACCACTGGATACAACATCAACAACTGGATGGACAGATATCAAAGAAGTGTGTGGCTGCCTGGCATTTCACAAGGATGTTGATAAACCATGTGTTTTAATACCACCCTACAAAACAACCTTCTAATCCATTGAAGTCCAAAGGTCACTTTTACACTTGTCCACCCTCAATTGCTTTAGACTCAACTCATGAGAATTGTATTGCACTCAATATTGTAAATTACACCAATGCAACATACATCACATTTTATTTTATATTGTGTCAGTAAAAAATATGAACAAAAACAACAAAAACACATTTCACAAATCTAACACTGCAAAAACTTTTCACAATCATTTCACAATTTTTCCCAGTTTTGTTCTTTTTTACATTTCATTATAATACATATATTAAATCTGCAGACACTGTACAATCATTTCAGTTATTTCAGTTTTATTCTTTTTACATTTCTTTATAATACATGTGTTACTTGCATTTGTATATACAAATTGTTACTTTACCTATATACACAAAAAGCTACTTTACAAAAAATGCCATATGTAATGTTTTTCATCTTTTAACATTGATACAAGTTTTCCACACAATATTTATTTGTTAATGTATCACATTTGTACCTTTACCAAATAAAATGCCTTTATTCTTACACAACTGCCTCTTTTACCCCACTTCAAAAGCAAATTCAATCACTGGACATGAAGCAAGGGGAAGCAGTTCACTCTGCATCACAGAAAGCTTTTTCCTTTATCTCCAACAGACTTTCAAAGGATTTTCCAACAAAACTAAAACCTAAAACACAGTCTAAACAATTTCTTTGTGTAGTTGTTCTCTTTTTACTTATCAGTGACATATAGATTTGCAAAGTTTATCTAACTTATTTAACTGTAATTTTAACAACTGATATTTCTGTATATTTTATATCAAAATGTGTTTTATTTATGAAGATTGCATAGATTTCAAATCATACATTTGTTGCTGCTCATTTACAATTCAAAACACAAAAAGTGAAGTGTAAATAGAAACGGTTGTCTTCTCAATTCCCCTGCAAGAGGAAATAATGATAAGCTATAGCAGCCTCAGTTGAAAAGTTGGATCAAACGAACATATTGGGCAATCCGGTGTAAAACGGTCCTAACCTGTATGACTTGTCACCTTAAGTTTTTCCCCTTCTAATGATATTTTCAAGCATTTAGCCTACTAATATTGCAGTAATTAACCCCCTTTGAAACAAGCTATAGTAACAATATTGTCACCGGCAGAATTATGGAATAGCGATTCCAACAGTACATCTGCTAACTGAAAATATGCCCCCCAAAACGTTAATAAGCTTGGCATTTATTTATGGGGAAATGGTTAATTCAAAAAAGGTTTGCTGGAAGCGATCATTGTCAGTAACAATGCCAAATGCGACCATTTGGTCTCAATCTAGAGCCCTGCGTGGAGAAGTTGACCCCAGTAAATTGTGCTACGACCAAGCTAGCCTAACTGCTGTTGCTAGCCAAACTTCACTGAGCAACACTTGTGCCAGCTGCCGCATTATTGGATACCAGTGGAAAGAAAATGGACGTTTCCTTATGTAGTTTCAGTTTGGTAACTACTTATTTACTCTGTTTTCTCTTTCTCTTTTTGTGCTCCGCTCGGGGAGTTCCATTTAACAAATTGGTTTTTGCATTCACTTCACTTTTCTGTCTCATATTAACCAAAGCCATCTTTTTCTATGGCTCTGAAATTAACCAACTGATAGGACGTGCTTTGCTGCACAGTTGCTGCAATCGATGGAATAGTCCACAGTAGTATGGAGTGGGAGGGGAAGCCTGCGTTGAAACACATAGAAAAAACGCTCTGTTGGTATTTTTTTGATACTTTAGGGGGAAGTTATGACTTTTAAACGATTTGTATTAGTATTATTATAGTTTTTTATTGATCATGTACTATTTTCTTTCAAAAAATCCCTGGCAGCTGGGACCCTCAGGCGGTTGCCTACTTTGCCTAATGGGTAAGTCCGCTCCTGGACCTAAAGAGTGTCCAAAATAAAGCTTATGATGATGATGTTACTGTATATTGTGTTATTGTTGGAAGGCTGCTTCAGCATTGCAAGTATTGTTCTTTGAATCTTTATTCAAGCATCTTCTTCTTCTTCTATTTCTTCGAAGACACCTTTCAGCGCCTTCAAATCTTCAGCTATTAAAACCGTTCAGCTATCAAATAATTCAGCAGTTTCAAGCCATGGGTGCTATGACTTTTCAGCTTTGTACCTCTTATGCTTGAATTAATATAAATCAATATTCATTTTATTTTTAACATGGGTTTCCAATGGAGTTTTCTTTCAAATACTCTCAAACTTCTTTAAACTTCTTCAACTTCCAAATCCTTCTTCTTCCTCAATCTTTCAGCTAGAGCCACCATTTAAACTTTAAAATGTTGACAAAACCCTAAACTATTTTTAAATAATTAAGATTTTTGATATCTATTCAACTTTTTTCAATATCACTGATTATGTTTCATGAGTTTTTCAAGCCGTTTCTGAGATTTACATGGGTGTTTACGTGAAACCCTAGAGTGCAGACTGAAACGCTTAGAGTGGAGGGCAGCTTCGGGTGTCGTTGAAAAAATATTTCTAGTTTGCCAGCATTGCCACAATTTTCGCTCTTAATGCTTCATTTTTGGATCAATAGATAGCTAATTTTGTGCTGGTCGTAGACAGTTGTCTGTTGAATCCAACAGACGTACACATTTGTTCAGAGCCCCACGAAAGCGAGACAAAGTCCAACTCTCGCCCCATAGAGACCAATGCAAATCTGGTGACAAAATCGTCAGAGAAAGCAAAAAGAACAAGATTTTGACACTGCCGATAGAGTCGTAATTCTGACCGCACAGAAATATAAAGGACATCTCTGGTTTCGGAAGAATCTTGGGTCTCGGAAAATATCCTTATTTTTTGGATTGGACGTATAGTTTTGCGTCTAGGTCAACTTGTTTGAGGTGTGGATGTTAGGTAAATTTTCGTTTTTCTCTCTGCCTAGCTCGTTAGCCATTAAAGAATATATTGTGCTTATTAAAGTTATGCATTGTGCTTATTAAAGTTATGAACTTAGAAGTGTGCTCAGGCTTAAACATTGGGTCTCACACTGGGTGTGGGAAGCAGGCTGTTCTTTGTGTCTCTATCTTTTCATTTTCAGAAACAACCTTGAATCTGGGTGGAGATGGCACCTGAGCAGGTGGGACGCGGAGGCAAGAACAACTCCCTGATGCACGAGAGAACAAGCTCAACCCTCTTTTCATCTTTCTGTTTTAATTGCACTGTATAAATATATGCTGGGGAGGGACAGATAGCCAGTTGGACTTCGTGAACCAGCCCAAACTCTGTTGCGGGTAGGGAAACGTAGACAACCCCAGAGCTCTGTACTTGTTGATTTCCAACTGCTGCATTAAAGCTGATATTATGGGACCTCTGCGACTCCAGACCACTCTTTCTAGAACACAGATTTGCGTCATTGAATACTATCATTACATATTGGAATAGACACATAGATTTAGAATCCTTCAACTGGTGACCCCGACGCTGAAAAGAGGGAGTCCAGAGGGTTCCGGCCCGACCCACGGATCAGGGGAGAGACCCATACACCGGTGCGAGGAGACAGACGTAATCGTCAGAGGCCTCAACATAAAAAAAGGTAAGCAGACACCTGTTAATTCAAAGTACTGCTATTCGGAACTGAGAACCAAATTTAGACGATTACTATGTTTCATCGTACCTAGTCAAACCAACAGTGGTGGGAAATCAACCGTTTTTGTGTTTTGTCCTTGTCCAAGGGGAGGTTAGAGTCCTCTCCAGGGGTTAGAGTCCCTAAATTCGTTGTCTTGTCCAAGGGGAGGTTAGAGTCCTCTCCAGGGGTTAGAGTCCCTAAATTCGTTGTCCTTGTCCAAGAGGAGGTTAGAGTCCTCTCCAGGGGTTAGAGTCCCTAAACTCGTTGTCTTGTCCAAGGGGAGGTTAGAGTCCTCTCCAGGGGTTAGAGTCCCTAAATTCGTTGTCTGGTCCAAGGGGAGGTTAGAGTCCTCTCCAGGGGTTAGAGTCCCTAAATTCGTTGTCCTTGTCCAAGGGGAGGTTAGAGTCCTCTCCAGGGGTTAGAGTCCCTAAACTCGTTGTCTTGTCCAAGGGGAGGTTAGAGTCCTCTCCAGGGGTTAGAGTCCCTAAACTCGTTGTCTTGTCCAAGGGGAGGTTAGAGTCCTCTCCAGGGGTTAGAGTCCCTAAACTCGTTGTCCTTGTCCAAGGGGAGGTTAGAGTCCTCTCCAGGGGTTAGAGTCCCTAAATTCGTTGTCTTGTCCAAGGGGAGGTTAGAGTCCTCTCCAGGGGTTAGAGTCCCTAAATTCGTTGTCCTTGTCCAAGGGGAGGTTAGAGTCCTCTCCAGGGGTTAGAGTCCCTAAACTCGTTGTCTTGTCCAAGGGGACGTTAGAGTCCTCTCCAGGGGTTAGAGTCCCTAAATTCGTTGTCTTGTCCAAGGGGAGGTTAGAGTCCTCTCCAGGGGTTAGAGTCCCTAAATTCGTTGTCCTTTTCCAAGGGGAGGTTAGAGTCCTCTCCAGGGGTTAGAGTCCCTAAACTCGTTGTCTTGTCCAAGGGGAGGTTAGAGTCCTCTCCAGGGGTTAGAGTCCCTAAACTCATTGTCCTTGTCCAAGGGGAGGTTAGAGTCCTCTCCAGGGGTTAGAGTCCCTAAATTCGTTGTCTTGTCCAAGGGGAGGTTAAAGTCCTCTCCAGGGGTTAGAGTCCCTAAATATGTTGTCCTTGTCCAAGGGGAGGTTAGAGTCCTCTCCAGGGGTTAGAGTCCCTAAATTCGTTGTCTTGTCCAAGGGGAGGTTAGAGTCCTCTCCAGGGGTTAGAGTCCCTAAATTCGTTGTCCTTTTCCAAGGGGAGGTTAGAGTCCTCTCCAGGGGTTAGAGTCCCTAAACTTGTTGTCCTTGTCCAAGGGGAGGTTAGAGTCCTCTCCAGGGGTTAGAGTCCCTAAAATCGTTGTCTTGTCCAAGGGGAGGTTAGAGTCCTCTCCAGGGGTTAGAGTCCCTAAACTCGTTGTCCTTGTCCAAGGGGAGGTTAGAGTCCTCTCCAGGGGTTAGAGTCCCTAAATTTGTTGTCTTGTCCAAGGGGAGGTTAGAGTCCTCTCCAAGGGTTAGAATCCCTGAACACTGTCTATTTGTGTGGAGTCAGATTGAGTTTAATAAAAATTGAGAGGAGTGTGGTGTGTTTTTTCCTTTGACCAAGAAGTTAAAGAAATCCCGAGGAGAGTTGGAGAAAGGTGGGGGCTAAAAGAGTCAGTTACGTTGAGATCTTACAAAGGTTATCCCAGAGGGTATACCCCTGGTTTATAAATAAGTTCTAATACAATTGGAAGAGTTATACTAGAGCAAAATTAAGTGAATAGACGGTAAACGCTAAACAGCTGTGTTGGTCAAAGAATGGTTTGAGGAAATGTATGTGAAAAATTATGAGGAAGCAATTGGAAAGTTACATAAAGGATTGGTTGAGAGAGGATCATGGAAGGTTATGAAATAAAACAAGAACGTTTTGTGGATGTGAAGAGATGATTGGTTTAAACACTGATGTTTTGAAGAGGAAACTATGAATATACTTTGAAGGTATATGGGATAACATTTTAAGTCAAAATAGTAAAATCTAGGGTTTTTAAGAGTTTTGATAAAGGTATTAGATATAATTTGGTTAAAAATGAGAAAGAGAAAATAACTAAATGTACTTTTATTTGGAGTTTAATTGTAATTTGGTTTTAAGTTTTATTTGAGAGTTTTATCAGAGCCTGGCATACTGTTTGGGATAAACAGTTAGGCTGTGATAATGTTGTATTATGAAGAGGGTTATTATAACATTCAGTTCTGAAATAATTTGGGAAGACTCATCAAGTCTGATAAATTGTGGTTATGATGGTTTGAGCTAATTGGCTCGTTTTGAACTGCAGCAAAACGAGCTATGAAGTTCTACCTATCTGACCTTTATAGAAAATATAGTTGGGAAAAATGTTTGGTTAATAGCTACATTAAGAACATGATTTGGTTTATATTTCATTTAAGAAGCATACAGATTCTGGTTTGGCATAATGAAAATTGCTTTGATCATATCTTTGATAAAAAGAGCTGTGATTTGTTAAAATAGAGAATCTAAAACAATATTGGTCTTAAACTTAACTGTTTTAAAAGACAGAAAAGGTTTTTTGGAGTGAAAGAAATTAGACTAACAGTTGATTTTCTAAAGAAGGGAACAAAGAAACAGATTGTCATTTCTAGGCATGACTAATAGGAGTTGACGATCAAATGATGATGTATGGTCTTATTAGATGCTGTTACATGTGTTTGCTCAACAATAAGAAAACTGAAGGGTCAATACTGCCTGGTAATTATAGATACAGTATGTTTACTATGTGAATTGAAGTCTTTCCCAGTCCTATACCAGATGCATAACACCATTTGAATTGATTTATTGGAGATCATATGTAATACCACAACTTAAACCTTTCACATAGCATGATGAAGAGGCGAATCAAATGGTTAACCAATTTTATAAAAAATGCTAACTGGAAAAGAGATGTCTTCTGCTAAATTCTGTTCCAGGTGAAGCAGTAAACCAAAGAGTGGAGGAGTCAAACGAGGAGATTGGGTATTGATTAAAGTTATCAATGAAAGGAGGGATCTTATGAAAACTTTAAAATATCCTGTCTACTTTCAGGTTTTTCTATTTGTTTCGAATTTATTTTATTTTATTACAATTCTAAAAGCTTGGCTAAAGTTGTATGTATGTGGTGAAGGGGGCCTGTGAGCATGTCCAGGTCTGCCGTGGATACATGGATGTCCACTCTGGAGTGACGGTGGGTTTTCCCCTATAACATCATTAGGGTTTTCCCACTGTGTCCAGTGTGTCCACACCACTTGGCCATAACGCTGCATAGTCTCATCATTATTGTTGATTTGTATGCCAACATTGTGTAATCAGTAATGGGATATTTTTTAATTTGTGTTTGTTGTCACACCCTAGAAGGGTGTGAAAGGAGGGATTTATTTGAACTTTAAAAATATCCACTTTAAATCCTCAAATGGGTTCTTGATTTCAATATCTGTGTTTAATCATTGGTGTTCGACTGTTCGCATCTCATTTGACTCAGTTACTGCTTGATCATGGGAGATAAGGTGATGCTGGGACTGTAACTCTTTTCTGCTTTAGGACGAGTCAGACCGGCGGGTCTGACTACCTAACCCCTGTTCTAAGGCCCCATTCCCCTGGAGACCCTGTCCCCCCCCCCCTTCTCACTGGATGATCTACCCCTTCCCCTTGGAGACCCTGCCCCTATGCCCCATCAGACCTAGGAGTGGTCTGCCCCCCCCCTTCCCCTTGAAGACCCTGCCCCACCTGCCCCAATACATCATCCGATGTTCGGAGAAGCCTGTTGTACATTTATGGACAGGACCATTCAAGGTCATCGAGAGAACCTTGCACGCCCTAAGGGTGCTGGGGAAAGGAAGTACGTGGTACCACTGGAGCATGTGTTGTGCTGCTCCAGAATCCAGTTGTACGTTGCAGGAGTTGGTGGAGAAGGGCCAGTGAACCTTTTGCTATTGCTACGAATATGAGAGTCCGGAAAAGAGGGTTACGACTAGGCCAAGAGTGATACTGCTTGACCACACTAGAATAGTACTGGACTAAGAAGGTTTCCGCTATTTTACTTAAGAGTGTGCTATATCAATATCAACATGACTGTTGCTGTATCCCATGTATCAGGTCCCTGTGTAACAGGATCATTGTCTCGGCTGAGGATAAGCCGACGAAGGGGTTCCAAATGCCGTTGCTGGGGCTGGCTGACCAGGACGAGGAGACGGTAGTTGGTCCGGGCTATGTTGATTGATCTCTGGTGTTTTCAGAGATCAAAAGAGGGATTAAAGAATATATTGTGCTTATTAAAGTTATGCATTGTGCTTATTAAAGTTATGAACTTAGAAGTGTGCTCAGGCTTAAACATTGGGTCTCACACTGGGTGTGGGAAGCAGGCTGTTCTTTGTGTCTCTATCTTTTCATTTTCAGAAACAACCTTGAATCTGGGTGGAGATGGCACCCGAGCAGGTGGAACGCGGAGGCAAGAACAACTCCCTGATGCACGAGAGAACAAGCTCAACCCTCTTTTCATCTTTCTGTTTTAATTGCACTGTATAAATATATGCTGGGGAGGGACAGATAGCCAGTTGGACTTCGTGAACCAGCCCAAACTCTGTTGCGGGTAGGGAAACGTAGACAACCCCAGAGCTCTGTACTTGTTGATTTCCAACTGCTGCATTAAAGCTGATATTATGGGACCTCTGCGACTCCAGACCACTCTTTCTAGAACACAGATTTGTGTCATTGAATACTATCATTACATATTGGAATAGACACATAGAGATTTAGAATCCTTCACCATCACAGCTGCGCCATCACCGTGGCAACCAAACAAACACGCACCAGGAAAGCAAAAGGAACACGTTTTCGAAACTGCAGATAGAGTTGTATTTCTGACTGCACAGACATATAAAGAATATCTCTGGTTTAGGCAGAGTCTTGGGTCTCGGAAAATATCCTTATGTTTTGAATTGGACGTATAGTTTTGCGTATAGGTTAACTTGTTTGAGGTGTGGATTCTAGCTACATTAGTTATTCTCTCTGCCCAGCTCGTTAGCGATCACAGCTGCTCCATCGCTCTGGCAACCAAACAAACACGCACCAGGAAAGCAGAAGGAACACGTTTTTGAAACTGCAGGTAGAGTCGTATTTCTGACTGCACAGACATATAAAGAATATCTCTGGTTTCGGCAGAGTCTTGGGTCTCGGAAAATATCCTTATTTTTGGGATTGGACGTACAGTTTTGCGTCTAGGTTAACTTGTTTGAGGTGTGGATTCTAGCTACATTTCTGTTATTCTCTGCCCTCAGCGCTTTAGCAATCATAGCTACACCATCACCGTGGCAACGACAGACACGCACCACTCAGTCTCTCACACAGGTGATTGGTGCGTTTACTTGACCATGAGAAACCCGATTACTAGCAATTGTCGGTTTATGCCAATAATACCATTACTCCGTTTACATGTGTAATTGGGTGTGCTTTGCCTTCGGCAAGGGCACAACCTTTGTTCTCTCACATATATATTATTATTTTTTTATTTCTTTTTGCCCCCCTACAACTCAGTCAATATTTGGCCTACATAGACAACGTAGGTGTCAAAAGTTTCGTCTTGGTAGCGATTGAGTTGCTTCTATTGGAATTTAAGTTCCGTTGCATGGTTTAGGCTTAAGTTAAGTTTTTGTGGCGAAAAGTGAAGCTAACGGTGGCTAATTTGCTAGCCACAGTCACTGACGTTACTAAAGTCACTGCCTCACTAACTTCACGAAAACACGCGTGACTACCTTTGGCAGAACATTTGTTTCGCATCTGTTAACTTGGGGGATAGCTAGGCTAACTATAGCTTTACTGCAAGGCAGCTGCAGAAATGCCACAAGAGGCCAGGGTGATAACTATTTACTCAATTTACTTTGTGATATGACACACAATTGTGATGTGTAATGTACAATATAAGCTGATATTATTAAGGAAGTACATCTACTTTTGGAAACAGTAGTCTACTATTTCACTGAAGTATTAGCATCATGACATTAGCCTGTGTTGCCCGGGCAACACATACTACAGTGGTCTATGATGTAGCGTTATCTGTTTTCAATCGTTAAAATAAACATTCCTCAGATATACATTTTCGTGGTAAAATTTATTCTGACATTAGAAAACGATTTGTTGGTGAAATTACCATTACCTGTGATTTCAAACCAGTGTAGCTCACTGCAACGCTGTAGCTTACGCGAGACACACTACAAATACATCTACACTACACAGCTGTTTAGGAAGTCAAACGGCGACAGAACATGTTCGGCACTCCCCTTACTTAAATCAAAAGTCTATCTAACTACTAACCTGAACTTCATTGCCACAGCCTAAACGTTGTCAATCTGTTCATGAAAATAATTAATTTCATCTTAAACCGTACAACGGAACGTTAAATCCAATTCAACCAACGCAATCGCTACCAAGACAAACACAGCAGTAGTCTAGTACCATCTGCTAACTGACAATATGCCCCCCAAAACGTAAATAAGCTTGACATTTATTTAGTGGAAAATCGCTCATTCATAAAAAGCTCACTGGTAGCGATCATTGTCAGTAACAACGCAAAATGCGATATAGCCCTGTGTGGAGAAGCTGCCCCGGTAAATTGTACAATTTACGATTTTGCGATTTTCCACTAAATAAATGTCAAGCTTATTTACGTTTTGGGGGGCATATTTTCAGTTAGCAGATGGTACTGTTTGAATCGCGATTCCATCTTCTACTACCGGGTAACGTCGTAGAATAATCTTCAAAGGGGGTTCTTTATTAATGAATGAATGCAATGAGTAGGCTAAATGCCTGAAAATATCATGAGAAGGGAAAAACTTAAAATGACGTTTAAGTCATAGAGATTAGGTCAATTTTTACACCGGTCTGCCAAATTTATTCGTTTTGATTCAACGATGAGGCTGCCTCTTGCAGGGCAAATGAGAAGACATCTATTCCATTCTACACTTCACTCGTATTTTCAGTTGTAAATGAGCAGCAAAAAAAAATGCTTTTAAATCTATGTAATCTTTATAAATAATAAGTATGCATTTTTATATAAAATATACAAAAATATCAGTTGTAAAAATGTCATTCAAAAATGGACCCCTGTGCAACCGGCACAAGCAAGCACACCCTACAATTTCCCCAGAAATTGTACCCTCTCTAGTTAGTTATGCGATTACTCAATAAACGCGTCTACATGATTCTTTTTATTAATCGTTGTATGCTCCACGGACAAAACTTGCACCATCATCCTTCTGCAACAAAGTGTCGCCGTGTCTTCCTGTATCGGCCCTACTACTGTATGTTTCATTCAAACAACACATTGAATCCTACTAAGAAAGCCGAGTAAACGCACTCAATGCACACATCTGCTACTGCTATTACTATCCCAACTATAATTTCAGCTGTTAAGACTATAATATTCTTTTTATGACTAGCTAGCCTAGGCCTACTTCTTCTTCTGTTTAACAGTTCAGCTTTCAGCTTCTCCCGCATTGTATTTCAGCTCTTAGCATTGTTAGATGATGCAGTTCAATTTCCACACTGCCTCTTTTGTGTGACTCACACATTTTTGACATTCATTTCACCTTGCGGGTATTTTCTCATTGCTGTATTTTCTGCAATTCAATTCAATTCTGGATTGTCTTGCTTTAATTTACAGTCTCACAAAGCAAATAATGTCTCTAGACAGCCTAAAATAAACACTACAGCTAAATTATTGCCATTGAAAGCCACCATCTCCAGAAAATGTTTATGTCTGTGCAATGCACCAATATTGCATTTTTGTCAATGTTTGATTTATGATTTACATTTAGTTATTTAGCAGACGCTCTTATCCAGAGCGACTTACAGTAAGTACAGGGACATTCCCCTGAGGCAAGTAAGGTGAAGTGCCTTGCCCAAGGACACAACGTCAGTTGGCATGAACGGGAATCGAACTGGCAACCTTCGGATTACTAGTCCAACTCCCTCACCGCTCAGTCACCTGACTCCCTTCATTTCATAATAACAATAATTATTTCTATAATATAAATGAGGCATTGCAGTACATTAGCTATATGGCAACATTAAAGGTGTGTTTGAGGAAAGCAGAGGATGTTTAAAAACAGATTCCCTATGTATGAATATGGATGTATAAGAAACAAAAGACAAGGATACCTGTAATTGCTATCGTCATCTTTAAAAAATATATGACATTGTAACAAGGCACAAACAAAAACCTTTCTCATCAAATTATTCTTTAGTAATTTTTCAGTTATCTCACCCAGTGAAAAACAATATTACACAGCATGACCAATGATTACAGCTACATTCCAACATGAAACATAGGTCTGAAATTGAAAAACATTAAATACAATTGAAAAAATTGTATAAAGAAAGTAAAACCCACACATTTAAACTACAGTATCATTTGTTACCTAATTTGTATTTAGTGTTTTTTGAGTTTTGTCAATCCGTGCAAACAATATTGAGCAGCATAACCAATGTTTTCAAATACATTCCAACATGAAACATATAAATTAAAAGGTTATAAGGCACAAATTAAACAACAGTATCATTAGTTGGCATATTATTGTGTAGTCGTCTCTCAGTTAGCCCACCTAGAAAAATGTTGCTGAGAAACATTGCTGTGAAATGCAGAATACAACATGCTGCATGATTTGTAAACATATAATGACAAAGGTCAGCATTTGAAATCTTGAAAATGTGACAAAAACTCAAACTAAAAAAAAAAAGTTAACATTAATTTACACATATTTATATATGGAAAAGAATGACATTGTTTAAACAAGTTTCCTTTCAAGGCTTTTAGTTTTGTTCAAAGAAGACATTTTGGTGTATAATCACAGTTTTCAGAAACCCTTCTACTTTTCACTTAAAGATCTTAAAGATTCCAACTGTCAGCACTATTTGGTGAGGGCATCATAGGAGAACCCATCGCCTGGTGTAGTTCACATACTTGTTGTGTTGTCTCCTTTTCTGCCTCAGTACTGGTACTTGGCTTTGGCTCATCGTCACAAAAGAATACAGCAATGGCACGTTTGCCTCGAGCTGTAATATCAATTTTGTCATGCTGCATGATGTTCTGCACAATGTGGTCACGTTGATTTAAAACATGGTTGTCAATTTGTACTAAGGAGCGAATCAATTTGTCGTCTAAGATGAATTCAACATGGTTTTTTTCTTCATCTTCCAAAATAATTGTCCCCCTCATCAAACTGGTCAATTTAGTGTTCTTGCAGTATTTACTGCACTTCTCACACCTTGTCATTAAGGTGGCAGTGTTGACATCAAGAAGAGCATGGCGCTGTGGACACAAGTAAGTGGATGCCACTTCCACCTGTACAATTTCTCCAACTGTATGTGTTGCGTAATTTTTTACCGCTGGTGATGCTTCCCCTGCATCTTCAACAATGTTGAAAGTGCTTTGTGGTCTGGTTGTCAGCAGGACTTTGCTATTGAAAAAACGGACAGACACATCTGTAAAAGTGTACCATTTGTCTATAACCAGCACATCATTTCCGCACACAGTGAGCATGATGGAGGCAGTCTTGTCAGACACAGCATACACTGTCTTGTCCATCACTTTGTGGGTCCTAGTCGTAATTTTCTCCTTTTCTCTCTGCTCCAAGACTTTAACCAGCACATTTACCTGCACACACAGGAAACATTTTAACAACATGTTATTTAAATCAACACACTGTAAAACACCTATGTAATCCAGATTACTGCAAGGTTTCATGTGAAATCTGTATAGGACATTAGTAGTGCCATTTAGAAAAAGTAAAATGGCAAGTTCCTTGGAATTATGTGCTATCATATGACACTGAAACAGATGCATAATTAAGATCTATAATAAAAGGATAGAACTCTTATGTTTTTAACATGGTAAATCATTCAAATGTACTCACTATTTGATGCTCCCTGGGATCAGAAAGGATGTCACTTATTGATCTGGTCTGCTGATCCTTTGGAGCCAACTCATCGAAACAGAAGCCCAAGTTCCGCACACATGTCAGCTGGGCTCGCTCATTTATCAAAATGTCATCCTCTCCTTGATTTTGCCGTGATGGAGTCAGCGTTATGTTTCCCACTTTGACTTGGCTCCTTCAAAGAAAAAGAGAAATAAGTTGAAAGTGTGAGTACAATAAAACAAACATGTTCAGCAACACCATACTTAGTCCAAAAATCAGTGTAATAGTTCATTTGGAATTGCATTTAGCAATACTAAAGTACTTGCCTGTCTTTTTCAGCACACACAAACCAATTGTGTTTCTGTGGGGTGAAGATGACCATTTTAGTGTTTTTGGTCGCTTCCTGAAGTACAGCAGTGAAGTATTTATTGTACTTTCCTTGTTTCACGTCAGAAACCAGGTGATAAACCCTTCTGCTTCGATTTTCATTTGCTTAGGTGACGTCATGATTGAATCTACAGACAAATTACACACAATTTGTTACAAATTGTATTGAAACTGATTAAGACATTGCAACAGGTAACATTCAAGACATTTGTGGATATGTATGTGTAAAAACGCAAAAGGCTATCTCAGTCAGCAGTTGAAAAATCTATGCCGTTGAACCAAAAACACAAACATACATGCCCGCAGAACTTATAGTTTTCGACACACATTTCAAAATTGAGATAGGTTAAAACACACGAAACTGAAGACAATGTCTCAATAATATGCCAACCGATCATCGCAATTTGACTAAATAATAACTACGGCTACATGTGTCCAACGTATTATATCACTTTATCAGCTTTAAAAACAGCATTTGCGGTACAATGGTTGCAAAAGAAATGGTCACTTAAGCTTAAGATCTTCTTTGTAAATTTGATTTCAAACTTACATCTTTAAACTGTACAAATAATGAATAAATGCCTTTCCCAAGTGGAGCTCTGTGTCTTCAAACGCTGCCTATGTATTTTGACCATATTAGCTCTAGCTATAATTTAAAAAACAAGCTTGAAAAGTCCATTATTAGCCGTAAAAGTAAACATTGACACAGTTGAACACATGCTTCAGGGCAAACCGAAGTGATACAGTTTTTTCCACCAAGAAAAAAAATGCATGTAGTAGCGGCCAGTTTTAGTACATTGGCTAATTAGTGGGGTCAAAAAAGAAAACGAATAGGCTAGTCCTTTTTAAAGCGTAGGCTAATCTACGTTTTTTTCAAGCTTATTGTAGCCTATGTTATAAACTGCAGCTACTCAAAAGTAGGCTATAACTAACTTGCACATTTTTATAGTGTTACCGTTAATTCAAACAATTGTTTAACTTTTAGTATAACTGCGGAAAATACACAAACACATTAAGATACACTTGAAAATCTACCTTTGAAAGTTCTTTGATGACCAGTAGTTTCTCTTGCAGTCGTGTCAATGAAATAACTATAACCTACTATACAAACGTGCACAGGTAAAGCCCAATTTATACTTAGGTCGCAGACACTTTTAACCGTCGCTTAGAAGTGTCGCCTACCAGGAGGAATTTCTACTGGCGCGGATGTCGTCACATAGTGAAAAATTAAAATGGTCAGTTTCTCCGATTGATCACCTAGGCTACAAAGCGTTAACAATGTAACCATAGCTATGAATGTAACGGTAAAATGATTCTGTTTACGTCACGCGAACCTTGAGCACAGGCGACTGTTTTCCGAAGTATAAATGCAGCAGCCTGAGCGACACTTTTTTTTTCTTCGTCGGCGACCATTTCAAAAGTGTCCGCGACCGAAGTATAAATTAAGCTTAAGGGCCATTGTTGCCCTGGCAACGCTTTCTTTGCCCTGATTGGCTGATCTGCCCTTCTGGAGAAAGAGTCCATAAACCTTTTTTGTTTGTTTTGTAGCTAGTTGCATCAATACGATAATCTAATAATTTGTCAAGTTAAATACAATTAAATTGCGATATCATCCAGTTCTGGAATAATTTATTTTGCAACTATAACGTCAGCGTTGCCCTGTGAATAATAAACCTACCTACGCTACCTTGCCTTGTATTGATGTTGCCTTTTAACCAAAGCTAAGTAGCTAATACCCTATGTAGAAGCAGCAAACTAACTCTAGCTGTACGTTATGTCCAGTCTCTTAAAATTATTGTGCACTCATTGAGATTGAGAAAGAATTGATGGACTTACAATGTAATATAACTGTCCTGTACAAAATAACGGTATAATTCCGTAAATAATAGGCCTATAGGAGTAAAACATGGGGGGGGGGGCCGTGTTTGAGCCCCTCCAACTGTCTTGCACGTCTCTGATAATTGCCTACATGCAGTGTGCCCTCACACCTCAACAAATAACCATTTCAAAGAAACAAAGGAATGGCGCCATGAAAACAAGTTACTTTGCATAACTTTTACCTGCAATTAAGAAGACAACGACAGGAAATGAAAAAAAGACACAGAAAGGGAATATATAAAAATTGACAATGATATAACTGTATTGTACCATATAGGCTACCTGAAATAATATTGTAAATACATTTAGGATAAAAAATGTTGAGCGCTTTTTTGGACTTGTATAAGAAAGAAAGTGACTGTGGAAGGGGGGGGCGCTTTTCCCATTGGTGAACAATAGCACCTCCAGTGTACCCTCACACCTCGATAAATAACCATTTCAAAGAAAACAAAAGAAAGGCGACAAGAAAACAAGTATCCACTTTGCATTCATGATTGGTAACCTTTCTGTCTAGCAAAGCTTAGCGTCGGCTCCAGATCGGCATTGACGGACAATGCTGTACCATTTTTGAGGGGAACATTTCCATAGTAGCTATATAAAAAAAAACGTGTGGGACCCAAATGCCCCCACCATCTGATTCATCCAGGAACCAAACCTCAAAACACCGCGGTGCAACAGTCTGCTATGAATAGCCTAGTTTTTACAAACTTTTTTCATTCATTTTCTATGGCTAGTCTTAACCTTATCGAATAGTACCATTCGTGGCCACTGTGAAGATTTCGGATGCGCTGTTTTGGCATTTTCTTATGCAATTGAGAGAACCATGGGGAATATAACCTAAATAATCGTTGCCGTTTTGGAACTGGCCCAGTGTCGGTCCGGATGTGAACCACATCCGTAAAACGGATTCGCGCCGGTATTGGCCCATTGTGCCGTTGGACACCGGCCCGAGTCCGTTTTACGGATCTGGCCCACACTTTATGGAGGCTCTGGGCCGGATCTGGTCCAGATGATTTTTGCTATCTGGGAAGCGTCTTTTTTATACACGTCTCTGCTATCAAGTAAAAATGTGCAGATCTGGATAGATCTTAAGCCCACTACCTAAATTATATAGGCTATAACATTTTACGAATTCATCACTGTGAAAACACAAAATTAAGCAAACTATGGCTTTTTTTTTCTTTCTTGTTTAATGTGTATAGTGTTCTGCTATTAAAACGATGTAAATGCAGACATTTACATTGAAAGTATGTACATGGAAGTGTTTTAAAGCTCTGCTAGACAAAAAGGTTACCAATCATGAATGCAAAGTAAATACTTGTTTTCAGGTCGCCTTTGTTTTCTTTGAAATGGTTATTTGTTGAAGTGTGCGGACACACTGCATGTAGGTAATTATCAAGCAACATGACCTCCCACCCCGCAGTCACTTTCTTTTTCATACAAGCTCCAAATAGCGATCAACATTTTTACTCCTATATTTATTTCAGTATTATAGGTACCACAGTTACTAAAATAACCTACTTCACAAAGTCATGTAAAAGTGGAAGTGTTTTCCCTAGGTCAACAGTGCACTGACGTAAAAATACAACAATGTTATGTACCTGGAGGCAGAGGGCAACGGTGATGTTAAAGTGGCAAAATAAATTATTCCAGAACTACATGATATTGCGATTACATTTTATTTAATTTAACTAATAATGGGCTTATAGTATTAATGCAGCCACAAAACAAACAACACAAGTTGATAGGCTCTTTCTTTCTCCATCAGCCAATCAGGGCAAACAAGCTGTTGCAAGGGCAACAATGACCATTACCTATGCACGTTTGTACAGTATCGTAATTTAATTCACACGACTGCAAGGGAAACTACAGGTCATCCAAGAACTTTAAGAGGTAGATTTTCAATTGTATCATCATCTAATATGGTTCTGTATTTTCCGATGTTATACTAAAGGTTAACCAATTGTTTTAATCAACGATAAACGTCAAAATGTACAAGCTAGCTATCATTTTGAGTAATAGCTTCTAGACGTAGCTATAGGTTAGCTTCAATTTAGCACAATACATTTGAAACAACGTAGATTACGCTTTTAAAAAGACGGTACTTTTATTCTATCTGGACCCCGCTAATATGCTTGTTTACTAAAACTATTCCGCTACTATATGCATTGTGTAACTCGGTGCAAAACACTATAACACTTCTGTTTTGCCCTGAACATGTCTTAAGCTGCAGTTTCAATGTTTACTTTTACGGCTAATGGACTGAAACTTGTTGTTAACTTATAGCTAATATGGTCAAAATACATAGGCAGTGTTTAAAGACAAAGAGCTCAACTTGGGAAATACATTTATTAATTTTTCGTACAGGTTAAAGATGTAGTTGCAATGTCAAATCAGTTTCAAATTTTAAACAAACTGTGTGTAATCTGTCGATAGATTCAATCATGACGTCACCTAATAAAAAGCACATAGAACAGAATATATATATATATATATATATTCACCAGGTTTCTGAGGTGAAACAAGGAACGTTTAAGACATACTTCACTGCTGTACTTCAGGAAGCCACCAAAACACAAAAATGGTCATCTTCACCCCACATAAACACAATTGGTTTGTGTGTGCTGAAAAAGATAGGCAAGTACTTTACTAATGTTAAATACAATTTCAAAGTATGCTGTTATTTAACATGTTTGTTTCATTGTACTCACACTTGTTTGTTTCAACTTCTTTCTCTTTTTCTTTGAAGGAACCCAGTCAAAGTTGGAGACATAATGCTGACCCCATCACGCCAAAATCAAGGACAGAATGATATTTTCATCAATGAGAAATCCCAGCTGACATGTGTGCAAAACTTGGCCTTTTGTTTCGATGTGTTGCTTACAAACAACCAGCAGACCAGGGGGGTGTTCCATTAACGTCGCTAACGCAAGTCGCGCTTACACGAATAAGTCTCACTTGGGTAAACGTCAACTTAGACTTAAGCCTCAAGCCGTTCCACTAACGTTCCGTTCCACTAACAATCAACGCTAACACAAACCAGACTTGCGTAATCTCAAACTGTGGACGCGCACGTAGTATTTAAGCAGCCCAGAACAGGCGATCGTCTAAAAGAAGAGAAATGGCGAAAAGAACGGCAAAGACAGTCCAAGCTGATGTTTTTTCCGTTGCGGAGCAGACATTTTTAATGCAACTGTATCAAGATTATCGAGACGTCATTGTCAAAAAGGGCAATACGGCTATTATTAATAAAGCAAGGGAGGTGGCTTGGCAAACCATTGCTGACCGACTAAATGCGTAAGTTGTAGGATTGTTTTATTCTAATTATTGTGGTGTGTAGACAAATTAATGCATTTACAGTTTTTAGCCAATTTTGATTAGGTGTTTAGACAGTAAGCCTAATTATTGGGCTATTCTCAACAGCAGCCACCTGAACACTCAAAAAAGGACTAGGCAGCAAGTCAAAACTAAATATAAGAACATTTTCCAGAGTGGTAAGTATAAGTAGCCTAGTAAATTAAAATGTTAGTGTAAAGTGTTCTGTAAAATTGCACACTTTATAGCCACTAAAAAGATGGGTGACACCATTGCCACTGGTGGGGGACCACCTCCAGAGAGCCTCACACCTGCGGAGGAGCTGGCCTTAACCCTTGTGTTATCTTCGGGTCATTCTGACCCATCAGTCATTGTGACCCACCGTCGTATTGCGACAACTTTACCGTATACAAAAACAAAGTGAAGCATTTTCTTTTAATCATCGGGCTGTCTCAGACCCCCACATTGCGAAGGTTAAAAGAAAATGCTATTTATTTGTTTTTGTATTGGGTAAAATTGGGTAAACACAACGATGGTTCGTTGTGAACCTTTGGGTCATGTGACACGAAGGCAGCACAAGGGTTAAGCCTCAACCGGGGGCGCCCTCTAGTAGAGGGAATAGAGGGTGGGACCTCTTCCGACGTCCTGCCCCAAGGTGTTCGGGAGATGTATGTTAAAGGTATTTTGACTGCTATACCTTTTCTCAAAAGGTATCAGTCTCTATGGTAAAATTAACAGGCCTATCTTTCAGTGACTGGAGATGAAATATCCCTTTTGGATCCCACTGAAGGGGCCCAAGGCCATTACATTGATCCCGTAAGTGGTCCTTTTATAAAGGCTGTGCATGATTAAATTATTATTTGCCTTTTTAACTGCTGTGCTCTATTTGCAGGGAGCAGATACTAGCATGTGTATGGCCCCTGATGAAGAGACCATTTCTGCCATGACAGAAATGCCCGAGGTAAGACCAAATAATGTTATTGGATGTCTGTTTTAAATTATGTTTAAATTATGTTTAACCATACACCTTGCTGCAGGAAATGGCAAGAACATCAGCAAGGAGGGAAGTAGGTAACTATTAATATTGCTATTGACTACATAATCGGCTACTCTGACAATCTTCTTTTTCACAGGATGTCCGGGCAATATACAAGAGGCATTTGCTTCTTGACGTTGAGAGCAAAAAAATCGACATGGACTACAGAAGATTAAAAATAGGGTGGGTAGGGTGTCAGCAGGTATGGCATACAGGCATAATCTCTGTCCCCAAGCAGAAGTCCATTAAACTCTCCTACAGAATGGAAGTGTTTTAATATACAAAATTGTTAAGGTGAAGTACATTATGTAAGCCCTATAGTAACAGCATGCTCTTGCCTTGTGCAAACCTCTGTGAAAGAGATGATGCTCGAAATATTCGGGAATCATGGACAGAGCCGGGCCATTTTGCCTCAATATTGGAGATCAGGCAACTTGCATTGCAGATCATCTGACAAGATAAGTGTGTTCAATTATGGGGCACTGCTTTAAAGAACGTTAATTTGAAATCGCTAGGCATGCCGATAGAAATATATAATTAGCTCTATTGTAGAAGGGCACATTTCATCCAATCTAATTAATAATTTTCCCCCCTCAAGTGTATGGACAGCTGTCCTCGGCTGGTACATACCTGTACATTTAGGCTATGGAAAGATTTGCGATTGACATAGTCTGCCTCCACAGGTCCAGATGGGGCTTGGATTCGCACATGGGTGCAGTCTATTGCCCCTATGACATTAGGGAAGCCTGAAGGAGAGGAGTCAATTAATGCTTGTCAACCTGCAGACTTCTTGAAAAATAATAGTGTCACATACCTGCAATTGAATAAAAAGTCTCTTTGACTCGTTGTAGCTCACGATGACCAGGAAAACAGACGTAGATATTCAGGTACCGCTTTAGAGCAAGGTATACCGTTCTTATTTCCCGGCATACCGTTGCCTTTGCAAGACCTTCTGCGTCCCCAACACTGTACAAGAATGTCCCACAAGCAAAGAAACGCAGAGCTATGCAGACGGACTGTACAGTGGTCAAAGCCTGGCTGCGGTGGGTTTTTTTCTTTATGTGCGGCTCCAGCAGACTACATAGGTAAACTATGATGGGCCTGCTGAACCGATACCTCTCCCAAAGATAATCGTCAGGGAAGCACAGCGAATTGTTTCTGTCTCTGAAGACCCGTGGGGCTGGTTGGGTTAACGCTCTTTGGATGATCTGTGCACCTTCGTCCACAGGGTTGTCGATGAATGGACACGCCATGATGGGTTATATTAATAAATTATCCTTTGACGCACTGCTTTTATAGTTTAGGCCTATGTCAATTATCCAATGACTTTTGAAAACGATTTAAGTGACATAATTTCAAAGTGGTTTATTTCGATCAGCCTAATAATTTATCATTATTTATTAAAAGATGAGAGAAACACAGCAATTAGCCTAATTCATACTGGGTCATTGTGAGAAAAAAAGGTTTACACTTATGTTTCCGAACACGGACGGAACAAAAATACTCGGAAGGCTGAAATTCCCTTGGCGGAACTATCTTTTGAGATTCTGTTTCCGCCTGTTTGAAATTATTTGCAACACATTTTAGTTTAGCTTGACTTTTAGCCTGACACGGATCAGGCTAGTTCCGAAGTATAAGTTACCTTGGTTACGTAGCTAGAACTAAAATAAGCCACCTTAATGGAACGGAACTCTCGCTAAAGTAAGTGAGACTTGGTGAGATAAGTCTAGCTTTTCCTTAATCGACGTTGATGGAACACCCCCCAGATCAATAACTGACATTGTTTATGATCCCAGAAAACATCGAATAGTGAGTCACTTTGAATGATTTACCATGTAAAAAAATAAGAGTGCTATCCTAATATTATACATATTAATAATGCATCTGTTTCAGTGTCATATAATAGCAAATAATGCCAAGGAACTTGCCATTTTACTTTTTGTAATAGCACTATTAATGTGCTATACAGATTTCACATGAAACCTTGCAGTAATCTGGATGTATATAGGTGTTTTACAGTGTGTTGATTTAATAACATGTTGTTTAAATGTTTCCTGTGTGTGCAGGTATATGTACTGGTAAAAGTCTTGGAGCAGAGAGAAAAGGAGAAAATCACGACTAGGACCCACAAAGTGATGGACAACACAGTGTATGCTGTGTCTGACAAGACTGCCTCCATCATGCTCACTGTGTGGGGAAATGATGTGCTGGTTATAGACAAATGGTACACTTTTACAGATGTGTCTGTCCGTTTTTTCAATTGCAAAGTCCTGCTGACAACCACACCACAAAGCACTTTCAACATTGCTGAAGATTCAGGAGCAGCATCACCAGCAGAACGAAACAAAAAACCTTAAAATGCTACATGTTCAAGCAATGTCATTGTTTTCCATTATCAATATGTCTACATTACTGTTTACTTTGTCGTTCTTTAATATTGAGTTTTGTGACATTTACACTTTACATGCTGACCTTTGTCATTATATGTTTCAGAATCATGCCGCATGTTGTATTGTGCACTTCACAGCAATGTTTCTTGTTAAAATTGTTATATATAACATATTACATTTTTCAAGGTGGCCTGAGAGACCACTACATAATGATATGCTAACCCATGATACTGTTTTCTAATTTGTGCCTATAACCTTTTATAACTTTGTATACAAATGTGCTATATGTTTCATGTTTAATTCATGTTTCATGTTGCAATGTAGCTGAAAACATTGGTTAACCTCCTCAATATTATTTTTCATTTGGTGACGTACCTCAAAAAACACAAAATACAAATTAGGTAACAAATGATACTATAGTTGAAATTTGTGGGTTAACTTTGTTTATACTATTTCTTAAATTTTACCCAATGTTTTCAATTACAAACCTATGTTTCATGTTAGAATGTAGCTGTAATCATTGGTCATGTTGTGTAATATAGTTTTTCACTCAGTGAGATAACTGAATGATTACTAAAGAATAATTTGTTGAGTTTTTGTTTGTGCCTTGTTATAATCGCAGTTACAGGTATCCTTGTCTTTTTTTCTTGCCTTTTGTTTTCTTATACATAATCCATACATTATACATATTCATACATAGTGAATCTGTTTTTAAACATCCTCTGCTTTACTTAAACACACTTTTACTGTTGCCATATAGCTAATGTCTATATGCCTCCTTAAAATTATAGAACAAATTATTGTTCTGATGAAATCATACATTGACAAAAGTGCATATTAGTGCATTGCACAGACATATACAATTTTCCAGAGACGATAGCTTTCAATTGCAATAATTTAGCTGTAGTGTTTATCTCAGGCTGTCAAGACACATATATTTTGCTTTGTGAGACAGTAAGTTAAAGCAAAACAATCCAGTTACTTGTCAGTGACAAAAGTATTTTCTTTGTTAATGTCTTGAGTTCTTGACTCTATCAATGAAAAATTGCTTAATAGGGAGTCAGGTGGCTGAGCGGTGGGGGAGTCGGGCTAGTAATCCGAAGGTTGCCAGTTCGATTCCCGGTCATGCCAACTGACGTTGTGTCCTTGGGCAAGACACTTCACCCTACTTGCCTCGGGGGAATGTCCCTGTACTTAATGTAAGTCGCTCTGGATAAGAGCGTCTGCTAAATGACTAAATGTAAATGTTAATACTTGAAGTGGGGACCAGGTTCATTTGACTGCAATAAAGGATACAAAAAATACATTGTAATTGCACTTTAAATTGAAATTCACGTTACAGTAATATTGACAGTCCCAATATATATACTATACTATATATACTAAACTAGTATGATACATTCCAGGAAATTGTGGGCTGACCAAGCACTCATTACTTGGCTTGAAACAAAGGCCCTTGTGGATCTTTATGGTATTGCATTTAAACTAGTTTCTCCCATTGGTATGTCTGCAGCATGGATTTTTCTATACATTGACAATTTGTGAAGAATATACATTTTTCAATGGTTCGCAATGTTTTGGAGGAATCCGCCATTGCTGCTTGCAGCTATATTTATTATTATTATTAGTGTGTTTGCTGCAAGCAAAAACACTATTGTTATTCTGCATACTTATTATTTTTTTGTGTGTTTGCTGCAAGCAAAAACACTATTGTTATTCTGCATACTTATTATTATTGTAAGAATGCTGTTAAGCACTATTGTTTTCCTGTTTCTCTTTATTATTATTGGGTGTGCTTTGCCTTCGGCAAGGGCACAACCTTTGTTCTCTCACATATATATTATTATTATTTTTATTATTTTTATTATTCTTTTTGCCCCCCTAAAACTCAGTCAATATTTGGCCTACATAGACAAAGTAGGTGTCAAAGTTTCGTCTTGGTAGCGATTGAGTTGCTTCTATTGGAATTTACGTTCCGTTTCATGGTTTAGGCTGAAGTTAAGTTTTTGTGGCGAAAAGTGAAGCTAACGGTGGCTAATTTGCTAGCCACAGTCACTGACGTTACTAACGTCACTGCGTCACTAACGTCACGAAAACACGCGTGACTACCTTGGGCAGAACATTCGTTTCGCATCTGTTAACTTGGGGGATAGCTAGGCTAACTATAGCTTTACTGCAAGGCAGCTGCAGAAACGCCACAAGAAAAGAGGCCAGGGTGATAACTATTTACTCATTTTACTTTGTGATATGACACACAATTGTGATGTGTAATGTACAATATAAGCTGATATTATTAAGGAAGTACATCTACTTTCGGAAACGGTAGTCTACTATTTCACTGAAGTATTAGCATCATGACATTAGCCTGTGTTGCCCGGGCAACACATACTACAGTGGTCTATGATGTAGCGTTATCTGTTTTCAATCGTTAAAATAAACATTCCTCACATATACATTTTCGTTGTAGGATTTATTCTGACATTAGAAAACGATTTGTTGGTGAAATTACCATTACCTGTCGTTTCAAACCAGTGTAGCTCACTGCAACGCTGTAGCTTACGCGAGACACACTACAAAAACATCTACACTACACATCTGTTTAGGAAGTCAAACAGCGACAGAACATGTTCGGCACTCTCCTTACTTAAATCAAAAGTCTATCTAACTACTAACCTGAACTTCATTGCCACAGCCTAAACGTTGTCAATCTGTTCATGAAAATAATTAATTTCAGCCTAAACCGTACAACGGAACGTTAAATACAATTCAACCAACGCAATCGCTACCAAGACGAACACAGCAGTAGTCTAGTACTGTACCGTAGTAGTACAATTTACCGGGGCAGCTTCTCCACACAGGGCTATATCTCATTTTGCGTTGTTACTGACAATGGTCGCTACCAGTGAGCTTTTTATGAATGAGCGATTTTCCACTAAATAAATGTGAAGCTTATTTACGTTTTGGGGGGCATATTTTCAGTTAGCAGATGGTACTGTTTGAATCGCGATTCTATCTTCTACTGCCGGTAACTTCGTAGAATAATCTTCAAAGGGGGTTCTTTATTCATGAATGAATGCAATATGAGTAGGCTAAATGCTTGAAAATATCAAGAGAAAGGAAAAATTTAAAAGGACGTTTAAGTCATAGAGATTAGGTCAATTTTAACACCGGTCTGCCAAATTTATTCGTTTTGATTCAACGATGAGACTGCGTCTTGCAGGGGAAATGAGAAGATATCTATTTCATTCTACACTTCACTCGTATTTTCAGTTGTAAATGAGCAGCAAAAAAAATATGCTTTTAAATCTATGTAATCTTTATAAATAATAAGTATGCATTTTTAGATAACATATACAGAAATATCAGTTGTAAAAATGTCATTCAAAAACGGACCCCTGTGCAACCGACGCAAGCAAGCACACCCTACAATTTCCCCAGAAATTGTACCCTCTCTAGTTGTGAGAATGCTGTTAAGCATTCTCACTATTGTTTTCCTGTTTCTCTTTATTATTATTATTATTATATCAACTTCTTAGTTCTTCCGCCGTTTTTTGGCCTTTAACTAGTTCTGCATACTTTCACCGATTCCTACAATTTTGGTATCAAAACGTTCAGCTCCTTCAGGAGATGTTGGCTATGACTATTGGTATTTCTCACTTTTATACTTTTTAAGACATTAAGGTTTTTGTGCAAATTATTCTCCCATTAAAAGTAATGGTAAATCCTTTCAAATCATTAAAAAGCTTCCTCCTTTTTCAAACGTAACTACTTCAGCATACTTTCAGCTAGAGACACCATTCAACCTTTAAAATGTTCACAAGACATTCAGCTATTCCCAAATGATTCAGCTTTTTCAAATATTCAGCCAATTTTGAATTATGACAGTTTGAAATACATTAAAATGTTTGCTCCTTCTTGATTTTTATGAATGAGCAGCCAGCAGAGTGGCACACTGCTGGCTGCTCTTTTTCTGATATTCAACTAAATTGTCAAACAAATTCCTCTAACGTTCATATAGTTTAACGTACAGAAACAAGTTATACCTTAAAATGTAGGAAGAATTGTCCTCTTTCAGCCAATGTAACTACTAAAGAGCTCACATTTACAGATTTTCAGCTATGGGCCTTGAAGCGAGAGCAGCCTTTCAAATTCTCTCACTAACTTCAATGGAGAGGTGGGTAAAATCCGTCAGAGAAAGCAGGAAGGAAGACGATTTCGAAACTGCCGGTAGAGACATATTTCTGACCGCACATACATATAAAGGACATCTCTAGTTTCGGCAGAGTCTTGGGTCTCGGAAAATATCCTCATTTTATTGATTGGACGTGTAGTTTTGCGTCTAGGTCAACTTGTTTGAGGTGTGGATGCTAGGTAAATGTTCGTTTTTCTCTCTGCCTAGCTCGTTAGCGATCACAGCTGCTCCATCGCCGTGGCAACCAAACAAACACGCACCAGGAAAGCAAAAGGAACACGTTTTTGAAACTGCAGGTAGAGTCGTATTTCTGACTGCACAGACATATAAAGAATATCTCTGGTTTCGGCAGAGTCTTGGGTCTCAGAAAATATCCTTATATTTTGGATTGGACGTACAGTTTTGCGTCTAGGTTATCTTGTTTGAGGTGTGGATTCTAGCTACATTTCTCTTATTCTCTGCCCTCAGCGCGTTAGCAATCATAGCTGCACCATCACCAACGACAGACACGCACCACTCAGTCTCTCACACAGGTGATTGGTACGTTTACTTGACCATGAGAAACCCGATTACTAGCAATTGTCGGTTTATACCAATAATACGATTACTCCTTTACATGTGTAATTAGTTATGCGATTACTCAATAAACGCGTCTACATGATTCTTTTTTATTAATCGTTGTATGCTCCACGGCCAAAACTTGCACCATCATCCTTCTGCAACAAAGTGTCGCCGTGTCTTCCTGTATCGGCTCTACTGCTGTATGTTCATCCACACATTGAATCCTACTAAGAAAGCCGAGTAAACACACTCAATGGTAGGCTAAATCTGCTACTGCTATTACTATCCCAACTATAATTTCATCTGTTAAAACGATAATATTCTTGTTACGACTAGCTAGCCTACTTCGTCTGTTTAACAGTTGAGCTTTCAGCTTCTCCCACATTGTAGGCTATTTTAGCTCTTAGCTTTGTTAAGATGATGCAGTTCAGATTCCACACTGCCTCTTGTGTGACTCACACATTTTTGAAATTAATTTCAGCTTTCAGCTTGCGGGTATTTTCTCATTTATCACTTTTATACTTTTTTAAATATTAAGGTTTTTGTGCAAATTATTCTGCCTTTAAAAGTAATGATACATCCTTTCAAATCATTGTTGGAATGCTGCTCCAGCCCCTTTCAAAAATACCTTTCGGTTGCTTTGAAGCTTCAGCTTATAACTTTCTACTAAAGTTTCACAATTTTCCGCTTTTTAGCATGGTCAGCTATCCCCATTCAGGTTTTCAGCATTCTCACTGCTGTTTCGCAGGAACAGCCGTTTCTAGTTGTGAGAATGCTGTTAAGCATTCTCACTATTGTTTTCCTGTTTCTCTTTATTATTGTGAGAATGCTGTTAAGCATCTTTTCCTGTTTCTCTTTATTATTATTATTATATCAACTTCTTAGTTCTTCCGCCGTTTTTTGGCCTTTAACTAGTTCTGCATACTTTCTCCGATTCCTACAATTTTTGTATCAAAACGTTCAGCTCCTTCAGGAGATGTTGGCTATGACTTTTGGTATTTCTCACTTTTATACTTTTTAAGACATTAAGGTTTTTGTGCAAATTATTCTCCCATTAAAAGTAATGGCAAATCCTTTCAAATCATTAAAAAGCTTCCTCCTCTTTCAAACGTAAATACTTCAGCATACTTTCAGCTAGAGACACCATTCAACCTTTAAAATGTTCACAAGACATTCAGCTATTCTCAAATGATTCAGCTTTTTCAAATATTAAGCCAATTTTGAATTATGACAGTTTGAAATACATTAAAATGTTTGCTCCTTCTTGATTTGTATGAATGAGCAGCCAGCAGAGTGGCACACTCTGCTGGCTGCTCTTTTTCTGATATTCAACTAAATTGTCAAACAAATTCCTCTAACGTTCATATAGTTTAACTTACAGAAACAAGTTATACCTTACAATGTAGGAAAAATTGTCCTCTTTTAGGCTATGTAACTACTAAAGAGCTCACATTTACAGATTTTCAGCTATGAGCCTTGAAGCGAGAGCAGCCTTTCAAATTCTCTCACTAACTTCAATGGAGAGGTGGGTAAAATCAGTCAGAGAAAGCAAGAAGGAACAAGATTTGTATAAGAGTCGTATTTCTGACCGCACAGACATATAAAGGACATCTCTAGTTTCGGCAGAGTCTTGGGTCTCGGAAAATATCCTTATTTTTTGGATTGGACGTATAGTTTTGGCTCTAGGTTAACTTGTTTGAGGTGTGGATTCTAGGTACATTTCTGTTACTCTCTCTTCCCAGCTCACAGCTGCGCCATCACCGTGGCAACAAAACAGACACGCACCAGGAAAGCAGAAGGATGCCCATGGTTCCCGCCTTAATATCTTTGCCGTCCAATCACCGATTTTATTTCTGAAAACTGCTATATATTCATGACAATTCAAGCTCAAAGCACATATAAATGTATCATCAGCAACGGTAGCCATTGTTTTCCGAGGCGGAGCCAGAGAGAATACCATGGGAGATTCCCTACAGTGTTAGATTGAAATCGGAGACGATATTATGAGTAAAGACAAGTTTCTTAATATGTGTTGTCAATATTGTCAATTAAAAGTCTTAACTTTTTACGTACGAAGAATGTGTTTGTGGGAGTGACGTGAGTTATTTCAGGAAATAATTACGTGTCTGGCTTGGCCGTTTGTAACAGGCAGCTATGACAGAAGTAGCACTGTTTAGCCTCGATTTTAGCAGATTTCTGTGAAACTTGGAAAAACAACATGAACTAGCTAGATTATGTAAACTTTAAGATAAATGTACATGCCTTGTTTGGCCAATACGGTCGATTTTGGAAGAACGTTTTTTAGTTATTTAGAGTATCCAGCCATAGCGCTAGCTACTTTTGGGGGAGAGGAATTCCAGTTTCCCCCACGTTTCCATTAATCACTAGAATGGTCATAACTTTTTAGCAAAATATGATATTTCTAATCTGTCTTCTGTTCTACATTGCCCACAGATTTGTGGATATTCCATCTACTCAAAGTATTCCTCCATCTTGTAATTAAAGTGGTTAAAAATTAAGTTGTCTGATGAGGTATGGTGGATGGAGAAGATTTTTGGCTTTAGAACAATGGCTGCCTGAAATCACCTTGATAAAGGATGATTTGGCTTAAGTAATAATATATTTATTCACACCGTAAAAAAAAACCTAGTTCTCTAATATGAACAGAGCAGGGCTATTGTGACACATACGTGCTTGTAAAATGAGTAATTTACATCTTGTAATGTGAAATTGTATTTCTCAATAAAAATGTTGGCATGATCCCAGCTAACAAGGGACGTCCTGGGGACGTTCCTATTTGGTCCCCTACAGGTTATACCGTGACGTTATCCTTAGGACGTCCTTAGGACCTAAGGATCCTAAGGATCATCATTCAAATGAAAGGGTCGTTATCCAGCTCTGCAGAAGCCTGCTTATGACCATTCATTTGAATCAGGTGTGTTGGAGCAGGGAAACATCTATAACAGGCAGGGTGCCCTGAGGACCAGGGTTGGGAACCACTGCCATAGATGGTTTGTTGTCAAGTGAATGTCCTTATGTAAAATATAATCCAATAAAAAAGTAATGTAGTATCACTGAAACTAAACATCTGCGCTGGATTCAGCCTATCCAAGCACCAGCTGCGTCTCTCGAAATGTTCCATACTAGCCTATTCCAGGACATCTCTCGCGGACCTGCCTGGTTACTTGGTTGGGTCCCTGTCAACGCTCGTGAACCGTGTTGTTGAGTGAAGACGTCGTTGAGAGAGACAGCAAAACTTTTTGATCCCGCATCCTTCCTTTTATATAATACCATTTGATAATCAATTTGTGTAAATATATCTAACTTAAGTTTTAGTGTTAATAGTATAGTTCTTTGTTATTGGGTTTTTAATAGTGTTTTTGTGTAGTTAGCTAGTTAGTTTAGACTGTAATTTAGCGCACTTTTGTGAAGGTGGGAAGGACAGACACCCGAAGGACAGAATTTGAGGTAAATATATTTTAATACAAACTTTAACTCTACTGTACCTGTATGTATGTAGAGCTATTTGTATGTTTATCCAACGTGAAATAGCTAGGGATATCGAAAATTAATGTATATTAATTTCTGGCCAGTACTGGTACTACAGTAGCTCCAACTGTGAAGGCGAAGTCGGCTAAATTGAGACGTCGTATCGTCTTAATTTGTATACAATAACAATGTTATCGATAGCACTAAATAGGAATGCCACACACTAGTCGTGTCGCCCCTTTAAGGATACAGAAAATACAAAACAGCTGAATTGGCTACTTTTGGACAGGTGAAGGCTACTGCTCTAGTCTAGCTCTACAGAAGCTACTTTTTGACAACTAGAGCTCAATGATATGCTACATCTGCTACTGCAATTACTATCCCAACTATAATTTCAGCTGTTAAAACGATAATATTCTTGTTACGACTAGCTAGCCTACTTCTTCTTCTGTTTAACAGTTCAGCTTTCAGCTTCTCCCGCATTGTAGGCTATTTGAGCTCTTAGCTTTGTTAGATGATGCAGTTCAGCTTCCACACTGCCTCTTTTGTGTGACTCACACATTTTTGAAATTCATTTCAGCTTTCAGCTTGCGGGTATTTTCTCATTTCTCACTTTTATACTTTTTAAAATATTAAGGTTTTTGTGCAAATTATTCTCCCTTTAAAAGAAATGGTAAATCCTTTCAAATCATTGTTGGAAAGCTGCTCCAGCCCCTTTCAAAAATACCTTTCGGTTGCTTTGAAGCTTCAGCTTATAACTTTCTACAAAATTTTCATAATTTTCCGCTTTTTTAGCATGGTCAGCTATCCCCATTCATGTTTTCAGCATTCTCACTGCTGTTTCGCAGGAACAGCCTTTTCTAGTTATTATTATATCAACTTCTTAGTTCTTCCACCGTTTTTTGGCCTTTAACTAGTTCTGCATACTTCCACCGATTCCTACAATTTTTGTATCAAAACATTCAGCTCCTTCAGGAGATGTTGGCTATGACTTTTGGTATTTCTCACTTTTATACTTTTTAAGGCATTAAGGTTTTTGTGCAAATTATTCTCTCATTAAAAGTAATGGCAAATCCTTTCAAATAATTAAAAAGCTTCCTCCTCTTTCAAACGTAACTACTTCAGCATACTTTCAGCTAGAGACACCATTCAACCTTTAAAATGTTCACAAGACATTCAGCTATTCCCAAATGATTCAGCTTTTTCAAATATTCAGCCAATTTTGAATTATGACAGTTTGAAATACATTAAAATGTTTGCTCCTTCTTGATTTTTATGAATGAGAAGCAAGCAGAGTGGCACACTGCTGGCTGCTCTTTTTCTGATATTCAACTAAATTGTCAAACAAATTCCTCTAACGTTCATATAGTTTAACTTACAGAAACAAGTTATACCTTAAAATGTAGGAAGAATTGTCCTCTTTCAGCCAATGTAACTACTAAAGAGCTCACATTGACAGATTTTCAGCTATGGGCCTTGAAGCGAGAGCAGCCTTTCAAATTCTCTCACTAACTTCAATGGAGAGGTGGGTAAAATCCGTCAGAGAAAGCAGGAAGGAAGACGATTTCGAAACTGCCGGTAGAGACATATTTCTGACCGCACATACATATAAAGGACATCTCTAGTTTCGGCAGAGTCTTGGGTCTCGGAAAATATCCTCATTTTATTGATTGGACGTGTAGTTTTGCGTCTAGGTCAACTTGTTTGAGGTGTGGATGCTAGGTAAATGTTCGTTTTTCTCTCTGCCTAGCTCGTTAGCGATCACAGCTGCTCCATCGCCGTGGCAACCAAACAAACACGCACCAGGAAAGCAAAAGGAACACGTTTTTGAAACTGCAGGTAGAGTCGTATTTCTGACTGCACAGACATATAAAGAATATCTCTGGTTTCGGCAGAGTCTTGGGTCTCGGAAAATATCCTTATATTTTGGATTGGACGTACAGTTTTGCGTCTAGGTTATCTTGTTTGAGGTGTGGATTCTAGCTACATTTCTCTTATTCTCTGCCCTCAGAGCGTTAGCAATCATAGCTGCACCATCACCGTAACGACAGACACGCACCACTCACTCTCTCACACAGGTGATTGGTACGTTTACTTGACCATGAGAAACCCGATTACTAGCAATTGTCGGTTTATACCAATAATACGATTACTCCCTTTACATGTGTTATTAGTTATGCGATTACTCAATAAACGCGTCTACATGATTCTTTTTTATTAATCGTTGTATGCTCCACGGCCAAAACTTGCACCATCATCCTTCTGCAACAAAGTGTCGCCGTGTCATCCTGTATCGGCTCTACTGCTGTAGTTTCATTCCATCAACACATTGAATCCTACTAAGAAAGCCGAGTAAACACACTCAATGGTAGGCTACATCTGCTACTGCTATTACTATCCCAACTATAATTTCAGCTGTTAAAACGTAATATTCTTGTTACGACTAGCTAGCCTACTTCTTCTGTTTAACAGTTCAGCTTTCAGCTTCTCCCGCATTGTAGGCTATTTTAGCTGTTAGCATTGTTAGATGATGCAGTTCAGATTCCACACTGCCTCTTTTGTGTGACTCACACATTTTTTAAATTAATTTCAGCTTGCGGGTATTTTCTCATTTATCACTTTTATACTTTTTTAAATATTAAGGTTTTTGTGCAAATTATTCTCCCTTTAAAAGTAATGGTAAATCCTTTCAAATCATTGTTGGAATGCTGCTCCAGCCCCTTTCAAAAATACCTTTCGGTTGCTTTGAAGCTTCAGCTTATAACTTTCTACAAAATGTTCATAATTTTCCGCTTTTTTAGCATGGTCAGCTATCCCCATTCATGTTTTCAGCATTCTCACTGCTGTTTCGCAGGAACAGCCGTTTCTAGTTTTTTTCAATTTTTTCAATTTTCCTCCCACTTTTTTCCGTGGCCTACTCCTTTCACACCGTTTAAGCTAGAAACACCGTTCAAACTTCATTTGATAAAGTCTGAACTGCTCTAGTGTGCTATTACTTTTCTCATTGATAACATTAAAGTTTAAAGTGCTAAAAAAATGAATGGGTTTCAATGGTTCAGAATGTTCAAGTCAAATTCAATTGTGACGTCATGCACTGACAGAACTGTTTCTCACCGCGTCAATTTTTGACACTTTAACAGTTTCCTGCCTGAATATGCAGACTTTTTCAAATAATATACCTGAACTGTTTATACCATTTTAAAGACAAGATTTAGGGCTTTCTAATGATGTAAATATTTATATGATCATGTTAGGCAAATCATCCTTTATCAAGACGATTTCACGGAGCCATTCTGACAAAAGTCTTCTCCGTCTGCATTACTTTTTTAGAAAACCTACTTTTTAACCACTTTCACTACAAGATAGAGGATACATTGAGCTTATGAAATGTGCGTACTTTTGTCGTGAATTCAGAACAGCAGACAGATTTAAGATAGACTATTTTGTTTAAAAGTTATGACCACTGAAGTGATGAGTGGGATAACGCAATTCCAAGCTAGCGCGATGGCTCTCCATAACTAAAAACGGTTCTACTTTTTTCCACAATCGACCTAATTGGCCAAACAAGGTATGTACATTGAATTTAAAGTGTACATAATCTAGCTAGATTATTTTTCTTTAAGAAAGTTTCACAGAAATCTGCACAAATCGAGGCTCAACACTGTCATAGCCGACTGTCACGAACAGTTAAACCGGGGTCACAAAAGGTTTACTGCAGCTGGCATTACTACGAACAAAAGCTTCGTAACTGAAAAGTTTTTACTTTTAGTTGACGATATTGAACACAGACGTTAAGAAACTTGTCTTTACTCTAAATATCTTCTCCGTTTTCAATTTGAAGCAGTACATCTAACACATTAGGAATTCTCCCACGACATCCGCTCGCTCTGCTTTGACAAATATGTTTTCTCAGTCCACCATACATTAGACGAGCTAATTTTCGAGCACTTTCAATACAAGATACAGGCCATGTTAGAGTTGATATATAAACATAAATTGTGTGGGCAATGGAGAACAGCAGACAGATTTGAAATATGATCTTTTGTTTTAAAGTTATGGCCATTCTAGTGACGAGTGCTTACAACGCTAGCTACGACTGTCATCATACAGTACTAGCTGCCATGGAACGGCGAAACTGGCTACGTCTATCGTTCGTTACCTAAAAACAAATGCTTCGTAACAGTATTTACTTTTTATCGGCGATATTGACAACAGAGGTTAAGGAACTTGTCTTTAATCAAAAGATCGTCTCTGTTTTCAATTTGAAGCAGTATCTACCTTACTGTAGGAAATCTCCCATTGCATCCTCTCTCTAGCTTCTTCGGCTAAAGATGGACGACAATGACGATGCATGCATTATTCACGCCTACGGTGTTAACACAGTCTAAAAATACCACTTTGACACACTTGCAAGAAATGATCCGCTGGCTAGATGTAGCATGATCTTATTTACCACCCACAATAGTTCTGCTTTTTTTGCAGCAGCATTCTGAGTTAGAGTAGCAAGCTTTTCCAGTTGCACAACAAAGTCACATAATTTGACGAGATTGAATTTAAAAAACTTACCAGGGACAACGACAACATCAGCAACCCTGCACTATGGATTATTATTTTGATGTCATCTTTAAATTAAGTGTCTGAACAGGACTGGTTGTGCAGGCACACATGATTAGTTTCTCCTTCATCTTGAACCTAAAACCTAAATTCTAGGTTAGAAATGTTGACAATGACCAACAGTTGCTACGTTACAAGAAACAAGGAACCAATCCGATTGGCCAACGCTCTTCACTGTTCCAATGTTCAAACTTTTTTCTGTTTCTACATCTTTCAATTATTAATACTTTTCAGAATGGGTTTTATTCGCCAAGAAACATCACACAGACAAGGAATTTACTGTGGCAGGAAGGTGCACAAATTAAACATATAAGAATCTTAAATAAGAAGTGTACAAGTCTAACTAATACTAAGGTTTAAAAATGTAAAAGGTTTAGAATTAAATAAAATGGCTCTAACATAACGCTTTAACATTTATGAAATTAAATAAGATACCCTTTCCATCACTCTTTTTTCTCCTTTTTCAACCGTGAGAAAATATTGCACTGCATAACAATGACAGATATACTTTTAACACTGTCTCACCATTTTGGTTTCAAAGCAACACTTTTTTTCACCTTCATACTGCTGACATACTTTTGTCTGCTATGATATTGATAACTGTTATGCAATATACTCTTCATCACTATATTTGCTAATTTTTCTAACTTCAAACTTTGTTCTGTTTCTCAATTTTTCATTCTTTAATACTTTTAACTAGTGGTGGGCCGTTATCGGCGTTAACGCGCTGCGTTAACGTGAGACTCTTTCGGGCGATAAAAAAATATCGCCATTAATCTATTCTCAAAGTTGGGTTGGGAGCTGGGTCTGTACTACGCAAGCTATAATGACTTTCACCTTGATATTTTAGCGCGGATGTATACCTAGCCGAATTGCACTGTAGAGGGCGAGAACGAGTCTTTGAACCTGTGTGTATGCCTTGTGTATGAAATTATCACATCAAATGTAACGTGCTAACATGGATGCAGCTATGAAGCCGCCTGGTTTGCTTCAGGGAAAATGTATTTTTAAGAAGCTTCCCAATGGAAACCTCGACAAGACTAAGGTTGTTTGCACCTTGTGCTATGCGGAATTAGTTTACTGTAGGAGTTCTTCCAGTCTCAAATACCACCTAAACGCAAAGCTTCCCTTAGCTAATGCGGAAGATGCCGGGCCAAGCACTGATGTAGCGCAGGGGAAGAGTCGTCGTCAAACTACTGTTTGAGTGCAACCGAGGCAAGCCCGTCAGCACAGCTCTATCAGCCAAGCTAATTAATCTAATAAACAGTTAATAAACACAAGTACATCTTATTGAACATAATTTATTTTCATCACCAATTATATAGAACAGCTTTCTCAAGCAGTTTGTGATGCATTTTGGAAACAGGAGATGAGCCCCTGGTCTAATGCGCCACCTGGCTTGAGAAACCCGTTCTCAAAGACTTACTTTTAGTCATTATTTGGGTAGCACACATATTCTGAATGCCTTCGGTGGAATTCAAATGAGCCATTTTAATCTAGATTAACGCCAAGATTACAGTGAGATTAATCTAGATTTAAAAAAAAATCTATGCCCACCACTACTTTTAACGATTAAAAATGTATGAAAGTCAATAAGATACTCTTTTCATCACTGTTTTTTCTCCATTTTCAACAGTAAGAAAATATCGCAATGCATAACAATGACAGATATACTTTGAACACTTTTTATCACCATTTTCTTTTTAAAGCACATACCTCTTCAAAAAATTTTGTAAAACCTTCTTCACTATTCAAGCCATCGAAACAATCGTTTCAACTGCTTTCAGCAAACACACACATTTTCTTCAGGAAATGTACCTTTCTAGTTATTATTCTAGTTCCATGGGAGTCAATGGCAGCCCCTTGGATAACGTTTTGTTAAATTTGGCACACTCATTAAGGACAGTTCCTTCTATACCTACACCAAGTTTCATGTATCCCATTAGACCACTCTAGCGCCACCAATGGGTCAAAGTTGGACTTGTGTTTACACACGCAACTTTTGAACCGTATGACTGATTTTCAAAAATGAGGAACTATTGGATTCCCTGGATCAAGACGAGTTCAACGCACCCTATGACGTCACTTTCCGGTTATATAGATTTTCCGACATTTCCGGTTTTATCAAAAACCTTTGAAAGCCTACTCCTCCTACAATTTTTTTCCAATCTTCCCCAGAATTGTCAACCATCATGGTCAGAGCAACCCTCACTCAGGTATTACTTTTCTATTTGATTTTCAAAACCGTTTGTCCGGTACAGCCAATCAAAACACAACAAAGCAACAAAGCAAACAGGGCGTTTGGTCAAATCTCAGCAGATATCAACACCAAACTTGGTATGTCACGTGGAAGACACTACAACATGTTACCATGTGCAAAGGCAACTTCATACCTCTAAAAATGATTGATATATAAAGCAAATCGTATTTATCGCTAACGCTAAAATAATGCTTTACACATCCGCCGGCCAAAAACTGATACTCTGATCCAATCACAAGTTCATATGAAGACTCTTGAGAATGTTTAGTATACAAATCTGAGAAAAAGTTGACTGTAAGATGGAAAGTCGATTTTTAGTGAATATTTGAAACCTGCATGCTTGGCTAATTGCTCCCCGCGTGTGCTCCAAATTCTCACACTCAGGCTCAGCCTTCCCTTGACACACACATGCTTTCTTGAAAATGTGTGCTGACCAAGCCCCCACCCTCGTTTTTTAGCCCCTGTTTCATTTCGCTTCCAATCGCAGCTCGCCGTTACGAATATAAATTCTTTTTCGGCGGCCATTGTTGTTTTCAACTGGAATCGGGTGATAGCCGTGTTGGAGGCAGCCACTTTCGGTAAATCCTATTTTTACACATTTTAAGCTAGAATTAATGATTGGGTTTGTGAAAGTACACTACTCATGAATTATGGTGAACGTTTTAGCACTTTTATACCTTTTAGATCGTGATTCTGAAGTGACGGAAAACCGAACTCGAAAAGTAGCTACTGTAGCTCTAGCTTTTTTCCTCTGTGTTTTTAATTAGTGAGTCATTTTGCATCTCGGCGAATTGTTCATCAAAAAGGTCGAGGAGAGCAGCCTTTTGGAGAAAAAGAAATCCCCCATGGACCTGTCGGCTCATAATTTTGATTTGGGGCGTGAAAGTCTTTGTAATAAGCCTATGCGGCAGGGAGACCGCATAGGCGCTTAGGCGGCAGCCATTCCTTGGGCGCGTCATGTTCATAAGTTCAACCTTTTTACAGTTACGTCTAAACGAAAAAGGTCGAGGAGGGAAGCCTTTAGGAGATGTGGGAATTGTGCTTTTAGCCAGATGCTCCGATTATTTTTGTGATTTGTGGACTTGCAATTGGAGTTATACTGCGTCCCGAGGGTACATTGTTTTGACGTTAGCCTCAGAGTCAGGATCGGCTCGCCCACTGGCAGTGTGTAAACAATTTTGTATTTCACTCAATTCTACTCCAAAAACGTCAGGGAGGACTGATTTTTGTAGACAAGGGTCTGCTAAAGATAGCCAGTATATCTGATTTTTCAAGGCGAGCCTGTTTCATTCGTCATATGCCCTGAGAAAGCGACCTACGTTAGCCAGGCTAGTTTTGCCAATTTCAGTAAGTCAGGCTATTTAAAGGTCTCTGACAGTCAGAATCACTGTTTACAGGCAAAGGTCGAGCTGGGGCCCGTTCTCCGTACGTCGCTTATTACATCCGAGATCAAATGACACATCCAAGATGACATCATCTTGCTTATCATGATCTGGCTAATTCGGTTCTTCGAACACACTTGTTGTTTATGATTAGTATAGCTGGATTGAGTTATACGTTGGTCTAAAAGGGGGTATGTATCGATAGTAGAAACCTTGATCAGCAACTCTGCTATTGGCTGCTCACATAAGTCTATTGGTGCTCACTGTGGCCAAAATGAGCACCCTGTTTTTTCCGCAACAGAGCCAACAGAGCAACAGCTTGCTCGAAGGTTACTCCGAATTTAAAGATTTTATCAGAACGTCAGGGAACACCTCAAAGTCTGCAAAATCCAAGAAAGAGGGCTGGCAAAAGTAGCAGACCAAATTAAATGTAGAGGAGTGACCACGCGTTTTATCGCTTATTACAGTAAGCTAGGCCTGTGTTTTTTTCATACTTTCATATTTTCATTTATCATCTTTAATGTCATATGATGTGGTTTCAACAAATGTATTATGTAAATGACACCCTCACAAAAAAAGATAGGCTATCCTCTCAAAAAGTATAGGCTAGCATATTGTATCGTGCTGTGCTTAAGGAGCCTATCTATCACGCAATGAGCAATTCATTCGGTTTCATGTTAAATTATGCTAATTATTCTTGCACCTTCTGCAACAGGTTCCTGTAGTAAAAACGGACAAGAGCTTCAAAGAACCGAACAATCCAAGATAATGAGAAATCGTCAACAATCAAATCCAGCTAACTGAGTTAGCGACGTACGGAGAACTGGCCCCTGGTCTTTTGTCAGATGTGTATATATTGACCAGTTTAGAGGTAAATACTCTTGCCAGAGCCTGGAATCGAACCCGTGTTTTGAGTGACTTTGCATGGGACATTTGACAACCTCAAGAAAAGGCTCTTGTCTTCATTTGCAATGCACCTAGACCATAAGAGGCAATGCTGGGGCCACTTGTAATGTTAGAAAGGCCAGTTACATTAAACATTATTGCTGTCATATACCATGTTCCTTTGATTAAACGCTGCAGCGTTTATTACACAATGATCATTTGTGGTGCAGCGTTTATTCGAGGGTGACGTTTATTCAAGGGCAACGTTTAATTAGTAAGAGAGATTCAGTGAATTGTAGCTGCAGTGCGGCCATAGACAAACACAGAATAGACAAGGAGGTCAAACAAAAGCCCAGTGTAAAATGTATGCCGCGCGTGTGTCTACTTTGTGTACAAATCTGACGCAGCATGCCGAAACATTCTTACACTTTAGCTTTTAAACAGAAAGCTGTGCAGAAAGCACTCACCACCAGCAACAGATCTGTAGCACGCAAACTTGGTGTTGATGAAATGCACATTCAGGAATGGTTAAGTCAGCTACCTCGCTATATTGTACACAATATGTTTAACTATATCTATAGGCCTGAATGCAATTGTCGCAATTGCATTACAATAATGTATAAAAAAAAATCAAGTAATGTCTTAATTTTGAATTATATAATTGTATTCAGTATTATTACGTGACTTTATTTTGAAGGCCTTTTGGGACGCTCATGAGTGAGAGAGTCGACAACCTGACAACCTAACAGCAAGCGAAGCACAGACAATTTAATGCTCTGATAAAAGTTTCAAGTTTATTATCATAAACTCATAAACATCATTTATAAGTAATGAAATTCTTTGTGCTCAATGTCCGTTCAACTTAGATAATAACACCAATATGGTGGTCCAGCTCAGGTCCTCGCTGAAGTTGATACCAAAAAATCTGAAACTTTTGACTCCACAGCTGTGCCATCGATGTGAATGGGTGCATGTTCTCCCTGCAGCCGCCTGTAGTCCACTATCAACTCCTTGGTTTTTGCTACATTAAGCAACAGGCTGTTATGCTGACACCAGGATGTCATTGTTGCCACCTCTGCTCTGTAGGCAGACTGATCACCATTCTTGATGCAGCCGATAATGGTGGTGTCATCAGCAAACTTAATGATGGTGTTGGAGCTGTTAGTGGCTGCACAATCATAGGTGAACAGAGAGTACAACAGTGGGCTTAACACACAACCCTGTGGGGCACCAGTGCTGAGTGTTAGACTGGTTGAGGTGATGTTACCTAGCCGTACTGCCTGTGGCCTGTCTGTCAGGAAGTTCAATATCCAGCTGCACATGGAAGGACTGATGTTCAGGTCCTGTAGTTTCATGATGAGCCTGGATGGTACTTTGGTGTTGAAGGCGGAGCTGAAGTCGATGAAGAGCATCCGCACATATATGTTGTTCTGATCCAGGTGAAAGAGAGCAGTGTTCAAGGCTAAAGCTACAGCATCATCTGTAGACCTGTTCGGCCTATATGCAAACTGGAGTAGGTCTAACGCAGGTGACAGGCAGTACGTATGTGTACACTACAGCATCCAGCAAACAAAGTATGTTGTTTTGTGTCTGTATTTTACTTTGGTGAACGTTATTTACATGCTGCACATGTCATTGTACATTCATATTAAGCTAATGTGGTCTTTATTTTCTCATTACAGTGTGAGTTTAGTTTTAACGTTGGATTTGGAGAAGAAGCTTCAAATAAACCTGCAAGTAAGACACTTGTGCCTGCCAGTGCTTCATGGGAATTATAGTACACTACACTTGTGAATTACTTGTGTAATAAATACTGTGTTTTAATTTAAACCAATTAAATAACCGTTTTCTGATTTTTGGGGGGAGGCGTTTAATCGAGGGTGCCATTTATTACATAATGTTCATTTTTGGTGCAGCGTTTATTCCAGGGCAACGTATAATCAAATAAAAACTGTAGTTTTCTTACCAGCATTGCAAACACTAACAGGCAAAAGCAGTGGTGCCCAGATATGTTTCATAGGACTGGCAAAAAAGAGAAGCACAAAGGTACAACATCCTCCCACTACCATTATCTCAAATTCACTCTCCTGAGTTTCCTCTATGTATATCCGTAACTGCTATAGTATGGGCCTATATGAAAGTTTCAAAGAAAAAGTGTAATAATGCAGAATACAGGAAATGGGAACAGTGTGCTGGTGTGGAAATTCCCCACAAACTGCAGAATGGCCAGAAAATATTAGATTTTACATTAGATTGTATCAAGGCCCAATTGCAAAAGAGGTCCAAAGGATATTTACAATTGTAGTAGGCCATTAATATGTTCAGGGGTGTAATTTGTTGGATAAGAAGCCCCACCCCCAACTCCAGAGTTGATGTTATCATTACATATAGATAGACATTAGCTCTACCGTGGTCCAGTTGCCCGCATGACTCTTGTCAGTTATCAAAGCCCATTACATGTTTTTTTAATTTTCGAAACCGTTTGCCCGGTACAGACAATCAAAATGTGCCGTTAAGCCAGCAAACAGGAAGTTGGGTCGTATCTCAGCAAATCTTTGATGGATTCACACCAAACTTGCTGCGTGTACTCTTTGCTCTCTTCTGAGGATGTCTAAAATGTTTTCTGGGTCATTTGACTGCTTGGCCACCTCATTGCTGCTTGCAGCTATATTTGGATTTGGTCAGATTTGGTATCCCATTGGTAAGTCTGCAGCATGGATTTTTCTATACAGTGACAATTTGTGAAGAATATACATTTTTCAATGGTTCGCAATGTTTTGGAGGAATCCGCCATTGCTGCTTGCAGCTATATTTATTATTCTAGTTCCATGGGAGTCAATGGCAGCCACTAGAACCCTTGGATAACTTTTTGTGAAATTTGGCACACTCATTAAGGAAAGTTCCTTTTATACCTACACCAAGTTTCATGTATCCCATTAGACCACTCTAGCGCCACCATTGGGTCAAAGTTGGACTTGTGTTTACACACGCAACTTTTGAACCGTATGACTGATTTTCAAAAATGAGGTACCATTGGATTCCCTGGATCAAGACGAGTTCAACACACCGTATGACGTCAATTTCCGGTTATATAGATTTTCCGCCATTTCCGGTTTTATCAAAAACCTTTGAAAGCCTACTCCAATTTTTTTCCAATCTTCCCCACAATTGGCATACATCATGGTCAGAGCAACCCTCACTCAGGTATTACTTTTCTATTTGATTTTCAAAACCGTTTGTCCGGTACAGCCAATCAAAATCGGCAACAAAGCAACCAAACAGGAATTTGGATCAAATCTCAGCACATCTTTGAGATGTCAACACCAAACCTTGGTATGATGACTCGGAACCCTCTTCTGAGAATGTCCACACAATTTGGTGTCATGTGATCACTGGGCGTGGCCGCAGCAAGCAAAAATGTGTTTTGGCCAATAACTATTGATTTGTTTGCCTTTATTAAGTGATTCCTTTGTCTCATGATATCTTGGGACATCCCGTGTGTGACTCAATAATTTGTGATAATAGCCGAATTGATGCGGCCGCCATTTTGAATTAATTGAAAAACCTTTATTTCTCTACTCCTCCTACACATGTTGTCCAATCTTCACCAAATTCAGCAGAGATTATCTTCAGACCAAGCCTCACAAAGCCCATTACATGTTGTTTTAATTTTCGAAACCGTTTGCCCGGTACAGACAATCAAAATGTGCAGTTTTGCCAGCAAACAGGAAGTTGGGTCGTATCTCAGCAAATCTTTGATGGATTCACACCAAACTTGCTGCGTGTACTCGTTGCTCTCTTCTGAGGATGTCTAAAATGTTTTCTGGGTCATTTGACTGCTTGGCCACCTCATTGCTGCTTGCAGCTATATTTGGATTTGGTCAGATTTGGTATCCCATTGGTAAGTCTGCAGCATGGATTTTTCTTTACAGTGACAATTTGTGAAGAATATACATTTTTCAATGGTTCGCAATGTTTTGGAGGAATCCGCCATTGCTGCTTGCAGCTATATTTATTTTAATTCTTGTACCATTGGAGTCAATGGCAGCCCCTAGAACCATATCGTAACTTTTTGTAAAATTTGGCACACATTAAGGACAGTCCCTTCTTTATTCACACCAAGTTTCATGTATCCCATTAGACCACTCTAGCGCCACCAATGGGTCAAAGTTGGACTTGTGTTTACACACGCAACTTTTTAACCTTACGCCCAAGCTGTTTTTTTACATGCATTTTTAATTTATCTTTGCTATTTGGGCTTATTGGAACCTAATTAGAATAAAAACTAAGTATCATCTTTTGATATGATGTACTTTTCGAGAAAAATGATGTCCACATATGTGGATTCATGGTCCGAATTTCCATTAAACACAATAAAGTCACCTTTGTGTAATAGAATGAAAAACTCTTTATTTCTGCTTTGAACACAGCAGTTTTTTCCTGACTTTTTTAATGTATTAATAACACATACACACATATTTCAACATGTTTTGACTATCAGAGTAAAAACAACATGGAAACATTGCATTTTTGTCCATTTTGGACAGTTAAAAATAGTGTTTGGTACATTTGATATGCTGCAAAACAGTTGCAGGATGACATTGTATGTCTGTAACAAAATATAAAACATTCAAAGCATTTTAAATAGTCACTCTTGCATTAGGCTACTAATGTGTTTCGAACATCATAGTGAAAAAAAGAAAAAAACATAGTAGGTGAGTAGCTCATGTGACATTTTGCATTGGTAATGTAAAAAAGGAAACATGTTAAAGGCTGCGATAACTGAGCACTGAAGGACCAGGCCTTCTTACAGAGGCTAGATGAGCAATCAGGTCGATTCAGAGACAAGCAGCCTCGCAGAATCCGATCCAGAAAAGGCCTCACCTTCCAGAATTTGTCCGACATTCTCAGGTCTTCTAGCACATCTTGATCAATAACCACTTTTATTGCTCCCCTCAGTTTGAAGAATCTGGCACGTGTGAATTTGTCAGTGATGGCAGTGATTTTCAAGGCTTTGGACCAGTACATCCTAATGGTTAGGTATCGGATGCAGGACATCAAAATACAGGCACCAAAAAAGTGGTAAACCTCATCTACTGTCATGTTAAGTGGCTCCCCACTCTTAGACAGTGACATAATATTAGAGCATTCTGCAATCGTCATCATCAAATCTCTATCTATGTACTGATCAAAATAGTCTAGTGGGGTCCAGCCACGTCTGTCTAGATCAGTTTCGTCCTGATGCTGATACTCTGCCAGGTTTGGCATCAATGGAGTAGCCTTCCAGCGTAGTCCACGTCCTGCACAACCAGAATCAGAATAAAAATAGTATTTATTGTAGGAAGTTACATTTTTACCCATGTAAGCAATTGAGGTGTATTGGTGCATAAAATACTTGAATCTGTGTGGAAGTTTATATGAAATTTGAAGATTTACCCTCAAGGTGTGAAGGCCAGAAATAATAACAATTACCTTGTTCAGAGTCTCCCTTTTTCTTTTTTTTGTTTGGCTTGGTCTTGGTGTTGGCTCTTCCAAGTCATCTTCTGAGCTATCAGCCTCAATCTCTTGACTTTGACGGCGACGTCTGAGAGTGCGGGATGAACCTGTGCCTGTCTCTGTCCCTGAACCTGTCAACAAGTTTTGTAAATAAGCATTTTGCTTCCAATCCTTCACATAGCCCTAAGGTCCTAACTGCATAAAATAAACAAATATCTACTGGGTCTTGGCTAACCATTATCTGCACTATGGAGATGTTTGCGTCCTCTGCTGTGGTCAGTGGGCTCAGGCATGGGGTCCTCATCATCACTACTGTCCTCACTGCTGCTTTCCTCCTGTGGTGATGGTTGGTAATTGCCATCCAGGATGGGATCATCGTTGTCAGACACGTCCAAATCTGAGTTGTCTCCATCAATTGACCCAAGTAGCTCCAATGCTCTTTGCAAAGAAAAACGCTCTGGAAATAAAAACATGATAAAATCAAATACAAATTAATTTAATTTATGTATGTAGGTTTGCATTATTTAATTGTTATTTATTCCAATGGGATAATATGCAAGCTAATTTACATGTGCACATTTTTACTAGCATATTACATTTTTACTAACATTTTCAACCCAACTAATTTAAGTATGTATGTATTTAGTGATTTAATTGATATTTATTTCATTGGGACCATGTACAGCTTTTTAGCTGCATCAGAGCTAGCTTTTTCCCATTTTACGTGTGTGCATATTAGCTTAGTTTCGAGGAGCATCAGTCCATAAGTACACTTACGTGTACTTCATGTTTAGCGACCTACAAAGTTGCTAGTTTTACACTTTGTTTTTCAAATTTGCATGTCATGACAAATATACAAGGCTTTTATAAATATCTAAATCAGAATAAGCCATGAAATATGACAGAACTTCTTACCTGGTCGACGTTTGTGTATGGAGCTAGCACTTGAATCTTCCCTTGTGTTCGCCGCCATTTTGAATTTTGACCGTAGTGTGTTATAAACTTCTGACACCACCAGATGGCAGTGTAAGTACCCCCATATGTGTCCATAACACCACCAATTCAGCAGTGAACACTATTGTGGACATAAGAGCTAAAAAGTGCTGTCCACGTATGTGTCCACTAAGCCTTAAGAGGGTATGGCCGATTTTCAAAAATGAGGTACCATTGGATTCCCTGGATCAAGACGAGTTCAACACACCATATGGCGTCAATTTCCGGTTATATAGCTTTTCTGCCATTTCCGGTCTTATCAAAAACCTTTGAAAGCCTACTCCTACAATTTTTGTCATATCTTCTTCACAATTACCAGAGATTATCTTCAGACCAAGCCTCACAAAAGTTATCCCATGGCGTTTTGATTTTCTAAACCGTTTGTACGGCACAGCCAATCAAAATCTGCAAAAAAGCAACCAAACAGGAAGTTGGGTCAAATCTCAGCAAATCTTTGAGATATCAACACCAAACTTGGTATGTCACAAGGAAGACACTACAACATGTTACCATGTGCAAAGGCTATTTCATATCTCAAAAAATGGTTGATATAAAGCAAATCGAATTTATCGCTAACGCTAAAATAATGCTTTACACATCCGCCGGTCAAAAACTGATACTTTGATTCGATCACAAGTTCATATGAAGACTCTTGAGAATGTTTAGTACACAAATTTGAAGAAAAGTTGACTGTAACATGAAAAGTCGATTTGTGGTGAATATTTGAAACATGCATGCTTGGCTAATTGGTAACGAAAATTCCAATGTAATGTCTCCCTCTGCTCCTCAGCGCGCGCGCTCCACATTCTCACACACTCAGCCTTTTCCTTGACACACGCGCAAGCTTGGCGAGACGCACACACAACATGTCAAGAAATTGTGGGCTGACCAAGCCCCCACTCATTCTTTGGCTTGAAACAAAGGCCCTTGTGGATCTTGATGGTATTGCATTTCAGATTTGGTATCCCATTGGTAAGTCTGCAACATGGATTTTTCTATACAGTGACAATTTGTGAAGAATATACATTTTTCAATGGTTCGCAATGTTAGGAGTAATCCGCCATTGCTGCTTGCAGCTATATTTATTCTTGTAATTTATCTCATGAACTCACAAGTAAAAAGTTTTGAAATTAGGTATATTGATACACCATGCCACAACTACCGCCCAAACACAGACTGGCCCACATCAGATCATAGGGGGCGCCACAGGCCACGCCCACATGTCCACTTTTCAGAGTGATGGCATTTCCACCCCATTGCTCCAATTCATCTGAAACTTGAAGTACATGCCTCATTTTTCATGAGGAACAAAAAAGCCTCAAGGACCCATAAGGTCCACCATGATGGATTTTCCTGTACAGTGATAATTTGGGAAAACCTTAAATCGATCTCCTCTTACTAAAAAGTTCAAATTGACCAGACATTTTGTACAGATATGTATCATTGACGTATTTAAAAACATTACTTAAGACATTGAATCCAATACAAAATGGCTGAAAGGGGTGTATTTATGTAAATGTCCACATTGCCTCAATATGTTTGTGTCACTAAATCAAATGTCATTTTGAATAATTGTTTTTCAAACCTAATAGGCTTTAAGGTGACACCCCCCCCTGAAGCACCCTGCAAAGTTTCACCTTGATATGTGAAAATATGACTGAATTACAGCTGTTTGAGCTTGGACCAAATCTGACAATGCTTGCCATTGGAGAAACGTCTTGTTTTATTATCCAGTTGCTGAACATGGCAAAGTCCAGATCTGGGTACGGCTCAATTGGATGAGATGTTGTGCTGGTAAACAAAGAGTTTTAGGTTCAAAACCAGTCAAAGGCAATTATTCCGGTCAATCCTCCAGTTGTAAAACATAGCAATTTATTTGAGCCCATTACAACACTCCGATCATCTTTTTAGCGAGACTGTGTAAACCACTGCAAAACAAGCCAGGGGCACCACAGTAGCTAGCTACTTGTAGTCTACGCATGGTAGTGTCAGATTCACAACCGAGTTAGCTGTAATGAAGTATATTGATTGTTCAGGTGGATCCCTTGCCTGTTGCGCAAATTAATTACAGTAACCTAAGCCAAGACAAATCGCCACTGATGCTAGGCATGATTTGAAATTCCCTTCCATGACAAGTTATGGCACCCCAAACAACCTTTTTAAATCACTACGAGTAACTTTTCTTTACAGCAGCAACCCAGTCATCTGGTTGTCACGTTTTTATGTCTAAACTACAGTTGTTTGAACTTTAACCAAATCTGACAATGCTTGCCATTGGAGAAATGTCTGATATAATTTTCTGATACTGTCAGAAATATTAATCTATCAAGCATTGCACAGTCAGTTGGTGAACGAAGTTAAGAACGCTTAATTGCTTGCGGCCGGCCCACAAGGAGATAAAAACATCACATGCCATTGTGCTACAAAGTTTGTCTGGTTCACAAGTCTTCAGGTAAGACCCTTTATTAGTGAGAAGTCTCCTCCCCTGCATATCAACTGTCAATATGATCGATCCCAGAGACAGAGTGCGCGTGCACGTGGAAACTTAGAGTTCTCCGACCCTAGGCTTGACCATATTTTTCACTCAACACAGATAAGGTTTATTGCACCTCTAGTATGATAATGGTCAACCTAGGTCAGTTTGTTTACGTAAGCCTAGTGTCATCTATAGGTCATGTGGGGAGAGGGCTCTCTATTGACAAGGGATGCTAAACACCAGTATTTTCAGAACATAACCTTACATTCTAAATTTCTCCGACAGCTCCCCCCTGAATATACTGAAACATACAGGTGATAACATGAAACCATGGTTAATAAAAAGTAGGTAGACATAGGTAAAATAAATAAAGTCATCCAGTCAAATGGCAAGAATGCATTCAGACATAATGGGTTTCACCCCATAGGGTTTTCCCGTTATCACTTAATCTAGTGGTCATTCGACGTCTATGCACCTCATGGCAGACCCGGACTTCATCTCAGATCTCCTTAACCACACAAAATCAAATATAAACAAAGATTGCAACAAGGAAGTCAATACAGAAATGATCAGGATACGAACATGCCTACTTCTTGTCTACATGGTCATGGTCATCTCTAAAACCATCAAACATTCAGTAAACTGTCAGTCAGGTTTTTCTAGACAGTACAGTGATAGTTGAACCCAGGCCCTGATGTCAAAGCTCCTCTCCAAGTCAGATGATAAGCATTTCTCTTCCAGGTCAGGGATTCATAAACCTCAGTTAATCAAACAAAAACCTGTTTAACCCTTAAGTCACCCCAGATTTTGTCTCCAGCTGTACTCCCCTGCAACTTATCTCCATTTTATAGATGGCAAAAGAAGCTCACCCTTCCCCGAAGGTGATCTCCTACAGAGCGGTTAGGACCTTAGGTCAACAGACATTTCTCTCCAGCCTGTTGCTAACTCTTTTACAACCTCTGCATGATAAGACACATCACTTTGGCACAAATCCTGAAATCTCATTACATGTTCTCAATTTCTGTTTCTTCTCAAATTAATATCAACTTTCAGTAATACAAACAGGTTTCTCAAAAACAAAACATTAAGCTTTAATGAAACTCCCAAATAATACATCACCTCTTCCGACCGTCTATAACTGTTCTCAAAACATTCAAACTTCTGCCCTGGAACATAACAAATCAACTGGAACATCTTTACGTAACTGGTAGAATGTATCATGATAGGAGTGTTTGTACCTACATTTTATTCCATGGAAAACGTTGTTTACTTTTATCAAGATTAAAGCTTCACTTCTGAATCTATTTACCATTTGCATTGTTACCAATGAAACAGTTAGGGCCCGCCCGCGGGACCGAAACACTGCCCCCTACTCCCCCTGTTACTACGCACTAAATGTTAATAAATATATTTTTTAGACTACTACACATGTTATACATCATTGGAAAGCTACGATTCTTGTGCTTGTAGATATGTAAACCATTTCAAGATCGAGTCACAACAACAAGTTTAGTCAACGTCTTTGTCCAGTCACCACTTTGGTGTTGTTTACAAAGCCAAACGTCTCTACTTACCCTCAAAGGTTCTGTGTCGTCCAGGGGGGTATTCGTCGTAGCTCGCTAAGCAGTTTAGCGAGCTAATTTTCAGGCTAAGATAAAAAACGCCCCTCTTTTTGGTTCGTGGAAGCAACTTTCGATAAATCACCATAGTAACATATCAATTAGCACTAACCTGCTCCAGAGCAGGCTAACGTAAGTGTAGCTGGATAAGCTTGCCACACCCCCGGAAAATAACATGGCAGCTCCCTTTTTGAGAGACCCAGTTGACCAAGGAGCTATATTTTAGTTCGATTAGCTTTCCATACCAATAGAGTTCTTCGCGATTGCCAAGATCGTTTATTTCACACGGATGAGTTCTTGTTTGAGCGATATCGATTCAGCTGACAAGAACTCATTTATTTGCAAGACCTTCTACATTGCCGTACATTGCAAATATCACACGCCGCAGCAAGCTTTATGCTTTATTATGAGCTTATGCTGCTGTATGTGAATATGTAACGCTATGTTTTACGAAATGTCTTGTCTTATCTGTTGTGCCTGTGCTTTTTATATGTTTCACTGTGGGAGAGTGGGAAACGTCATATCGATTCCTTTTTATGTCTTGACGTGAAGAAATTGACAATAAAGCTACTTGAAACTTTAACTGTTCTTCAGACTGCATAGCCTTGAGGTTTTTTGCGTCAGGTAGGCTATAGGCTAAATTTTTATACAGTATAGGCGATGCAGAAAACATTGGTAAAGCCGCAGCATGCGTTGCTGTAAGAAAAGTGTACTTGGCGCTTAACCAGATGATGAATCAATTCATCATATTCCCTGGCCATCTCCCAGTCAATTAAATCAAAGAGGGATTTACACATAGGCCTAAATGCACATATATAGTAGGCCTACATGATATAAGCGCAGTATATCCTCATAATTGTCTATGAATTCGTATCAATTAGATACTCTTTGGCCTTGTTTTTATCTAGCCTACTTATTCTGAAAGAGTTGAGATCATTATTTTCGCTAGCAAGATCTCATTCGATTATTAGTTTCCATTAAGCCTATACCAGCAGGCACATTTAAAGAAATGTGATCTGATTGATTGGGGTAATGAGGCACTTAAAATGAACGTATACATTTCCCCAAAACTTTCGCATTTAGCTTATTGGCAATTTTTTGCCAAGCTGCTTGTCTTGCTCTGGCAGCGGTGGCGGTGTTTGACTTAGCCATGATAATATATGCTTATTGTCTTATAGTGACTCATTATAATAGTTTTGCTCGGATGGCGAGAATAGCCTATCACCGCTCTCTCTTTCGTATTTTCCGCCATCATACCGTTAGAAAATCACGGTTTTGGTGATCGACCTTTCCTGCCTTTTGAAGTAGGACGTGCACGTGCAATTTCCCTGATAAGTTTAGCCTGATTGAAATTAACCACATGATTTGGATGCGGATCAGCCGTTGACGAACCGATATTTGCTATTCTCACTCATCTCGCTAATGTTAACGGGCTAAAGGGACAATTGATTAACTTAGCTTCAACCCTTACGACGAACGGGGCCCAGGTATGCAAACAACACATCAAAACTTGATCTGCGTACATTCCCAAGGGTTCAAAGTATCTAACCATGTAAAGTAATTCGTCCAAATACAATGTTTTACGTTCATGAATATCCATTATCCTTTGTTTCATTATGCAAGTTAGCCGACGGAAGAAACAACTTGTTCACATAAAAGTGTTCTTTTCTCCGGTTAGCAACGGAGTATTTACGATATGAAGGCATCAAAATGTCCGTTGAACCCTCCCCTTTTGATTGACACCTTGTTTGACCCAATAGGAGCTTCCATGCCCCGTTGACAGCCCTCTAAAGCCAACTAGGTCTGTGCGTCCTGCCCCGCCCCCGCCCCCCCCCCCCCCTGTGTCTGTGGAGCCGTCAAAATAAAAGTTGATTGCGCAATATGGTTGACAGAATCAGTTTTCTTTGTGCGCCAATCCTGGGAATCAGATAAAGCACTCCAATGTGTTCATGCTTCAATTTTTGTGTTTCAGTAATACTAATTAGGGATTTAGCTATTATATATGATAGTTCTAAGTACCACCTTTCATTAGAGATAACAATTATGACAAATAATACCTTTTATCCTGAGTATTTGACCTTGGTTACAAAGGGTCATTTTGGAGTCTCCAAAAGGCCCTTTTAGAAAATGAATGGATGTACTCTTATAAAAACATGTGTCAAATATGAATATATTGTGGTATTATGTTTGACTTTTGATTTGAATTGGTTAAGGCTTCAACCTGTGGTCCGATTTAGTCTTCCAGCTAATACCTACCACCTCTAGGCCTCTCCAGGCCTCTGTTTTCAAAACAAAATCTAGGCGGAAATATAAATTTTCACTTTCCTTGTGTTCAAGCTTCTATTACTCAACACTAGTAGGACTGACAGGGGTCCTGACAACAGGGGACATAACTTCAGAGTGTCAGCTTTCAAAAGAGATCATTTACATGCATGTACTCCAAATGGTTCAAGAACAGCTTCCAATTTACTTTGGGTATGCTGTTTAGGCGTTTTTAGGCAAATTTAACTGGATTTTGTTAAATCATTACATCCGTAGTTATAGCACCATTTAGTCCATACGTATTTCAACATACAAAATGAAACGTCATTCCCAAGACAATTCCCATTATTATCACAGTCCAATTTGCTGAAACGGATGCAATGATTATGTATGCATGGTGATCTTCTCATAAAAAATGTAGTCTAGTTGATTAAAACGGCAACCTCAACGCACTGTACTATAGGCACAGCGCGGAGTTTTCCTTGATTTGACGCAGAACACGCTTGCAATCTTGCAAGCGTGCAAATCTTTTTAGCCTATTTAGTCTACACCCTATGTCTCTTTCTTGGCCGTTCGGTTTCTTCACTGAGTTTGAGACGGGCCTTTCAATAAAAGAAAGACTCCGCTTTGTAGTCAGACTTGTGCCTCAAGAGACGGTGTTCGTAACTAATCTGACCCTTTATCTATGTCCCTTACTTTCTTACAGTGTGACAAGCGTCTGATAATGTCCCAAAGTATCTATTCAAAAAGGCTAATATCTTTCACGTCTTACCTGTGCACTGGCGCCAGCGTGTTGCCTTGGCGGAGCGGACGCCATGCCAACTGCCGAGTTTTGAATCTGAAAACAATAAATGTGAAACTGTGAAAATCTAAAAGTGAAAAATGAAAATTAATAATTTATTCAAAATAATTCCAGACTTTAATCAAAATTTTATTCAACTTGAAAAAAATATTGGTAAACGTATTTTTTCTTTGAATTCATGGTTTTATTTTTCACGTTTTTGACCAAAACTTACATTTTCAATGTCAAGTTTTAGTTTTTCAACATAAAAAAAAGAAACAACACAAAAAAAAATGTTTCTTTGTTCCCTCCTTTAGAAAATCAACTGTCTCATTTCTTTCACTCCAAAAAAACTTTTCTTTCTTTTAAAACAGTTAAGGTTAAGACCTATATTGTGTCTGATTCTCTATTTTACCAAATCACACCTCTTTTTGTCAAAGATATGATGAAAACCATTGTTTTTATCCCAAACCAGAATTTAATCTGTATGATTCTAAAATGAAATATAGATCACATAATGTTCTTAATGTAACTATTAACCAAACATTTTATGACTATATTTTCTATAAAGTTCAGATAGGTAGAACTTCATAACTTGCTTTGGTTGCAGTCCAAAACAAGCTAATTAGCACAAACCATCATAACCACAATTTATCAGACTTAATGATAAACAGTAAATTCCGTGTTTGTATAACATACATGGCGAATAAACCGAATTCTGATTCGGATTATTGAGTCTTCACAAATTATTTCAGAACAAAGGTTATAATAACCCTCTTTATACACTAATACCATCATTAAAACAACCCTCATCACAGAGTAACTGTTTATCCCAAACAGTATGCCAGGCTCTGATAAAACATCCAAATAAAACTTAAAATCTAATTGCAATCAAAATCCAAATAAAAATACATTTTTGTTATTTTCTCTTTCTCATTTCATAACCAAATTGCATCTAATACCTTTATCAAAACTCTTAAAAACCCTAAATTGTACTATTTTGACTTAAAATGTTAGCCCATATACCTTCAAAGTATATGCATAGTTCCTTTTTCAAAACATCAGTGTTTAAACCAATCATCTCTTCACATCCACAAAACGTTCTCTTGCTTCATTCCATAAACTTTCCATGATCCACTCTAAACCAATCTTTTATGTAACTTTCTAATCACTTCCTCAATCTTTCACGTACATTTCCTTAAAGCAAAATAAAATAACATTTGTGAAAAACACAGCTTCAAAATAACCCAATTGGAAAAGTGCCATCAATTGATTCCATGTCAATGGATATTTGATGTGCACGTGGTTATTAAAATCAGATGTAGATAGTAATAAAGTTACAATTTCAAATGAAATCAAACCCTTAAACAAAACACATTCCCTTTCTGTTCTGAACACAAAAACTTCCCATAAGTTCCCAAGGTTGCAAATATCGAATGAATCTCTTGATTTCAAAATTAGCATTTTACTAATTATCTGACCCACATTTTAATTTGTTTAAACTATCGTTATCATAACTTTGTTTCATGAAATCCGTGTTCGGACAGTTAAAACTGCTCCCAGACCTACGTCACTCATAATTCGTAACCACGTCAACCAAACATTGCCCTTAAGACAAAAGAAAATATAACTCAAAATGCTCCCTTTTTCTTTTTAAACCTGTAAGTTCACAATTTACCAAGTGTAACATAAGCCCGTAAACCACATTTTACACCCTTTAACTTCTCAGAAGTCTTATCAAAGCATCTAATACAGAATACTCCTTATATTATTAATATTCCTATATTATTCGCCAGCCATTACGCCCTCAGCATGTGTAATGCACGGACAATTCTTCAAATCTCCAATTTGCGGACCAAAAACCCAAAATGAAAATATTTAATTTGAATAATTTGTAGTTTGTATGATTTAGCCTACTGTAACAAATTTGCGGACCAAAAACCCAAAATGAAAATATTTAATTTGAATAATTTGTAGTTTGTATGATTTAGCCTACTGTAACACTCTTCTCACTTTCTCAATTACTCTTAGTTTTTACTCAATGAATCAAGTAAAATAAACCATGTCTATCAGCGCGCATTTCAAACTCGAATCAAACAAACAGCCTCTCAGCGTGTTGGGTCCGTGTACCTTGTGGCCATTGGTTTTTCTATTTTGCAACCCGTGTTGACAAACGCAAAATAGGACCGTAATATCGTTTTGTCACTTTAGTAAGTCGAACACACATTTAAGTATAACGGCTTGTTTTTGGTTGTTTTGTTTTATTTTGGAATAACGGAATAACCATATAACACAAATGGTATTACGAGCCATTTACTCGTTTGTTTGATTATTCCATATCCTTTATGCTGGTATCTGCAAAAAATGAAAAATAGCCTCGTACTATCGTTTTGTCCATTTTGGTTGTCAGAACCAGATTATGGGGAAAGGCTTGGTTTCCGTTGTTTTGTTTCATTTTGGAATTACGGAATATCCATATAACACAAACGGTATAACGAGCCATTTACTCATTTGTTTGATCGGCCGTATTATGCATACTGGCACAAGTGAAAAAGAGAGAGAGGGCGAGAAATGTGAAACTATTGGGGGTGTTATTACTTGCGAACACCAGAGGGCAGCAACGACCAGCTTTTAAAATGTTCCTGTGATCTGCAGGCCTACAATCTTGACGACATGGCAGCAGGTTCTTTAGTAGAAGACACACACACCAAACTGAAGGCACATGTTGACCGCGTTTGCTAGTTGCTACTTAGTTAATAAATCTTTGATGAACCCAAGTTTCTTTAATATATATTAAGTTTCTTTAATATATATTAGAAACATTACAAGACGGGGCTCCAGTGTGTGTTCAAACAAGGCCAAAAGTGCCAGACGGTATCAATCACACCCGTGCAAGTAACACTCCACGCCCCAACCCTCCCTCCCCCCACCTAAATTACGCTTTCAGTTCTGTTGTATGTCTTAATGAAGTGCATTGAGGCAATCATAGTAAGAAAGTTGAGGTCATGTGGGCTACCTTTGCAGTTTACATAGACACACAACTGACAGAGGCACTGTTGTGGATACTTTTTTCAAAGTTCTGATCATATTCCAAATTCAACTTCTTCAAAGTCCAAAAACAGTACGGAGCAGCAACGAGAGGGTTCCCAGGAAAATCTGATTTCCCTTTTGTCTGTGTGTGTCAAGTGTGATGACTGTATTCCTCCACAGATACCATGGGCTTGGACATGGAGTTGGACCAGTTACTTTTCACTTTGACTTGATGGGTGTGACCTGTGAAGAATGAATGGCACCATGCAATGGTGAAGGGCTATAACCCAGGGTTGATTGCAACTGGTGCTGGAAAACACATGTAGTAGGCCAGAATAGAGGAACTGGGCACAAGTTACTGGTTTGGTCCCTGGTTAGTCCCCAAAAACGTGGCAGAAACAGCAGAAACTATTCGATGGCATTGCATCAAGGCCCAATTGGAGCAGAAGTCGTAGGATATTTACAATTGTAGTAGGCCAATAGATCTGTTTTAAAAGTTCAGGGGTGTAATTTGTTGGATATAAAAGGTGAAGCACAGACAAAAGGGAAATCAGATTTTCCTGGGAACCCTCTCGTTGCTGCTCCGTGCTGTTTTTGGACTTTGAAGAAGTTGAATTTGGAATATGATCAGAACTTTGAAAAAAGTATCCACAACAGTGCCTCCGTCAGTTGTGTGTCTATGTAAACTGCAAAGGTAGCCCACATGACCTCAACTTTCTTATTATGATTGCCTCAATGCACTTCATTAAGACGTACAACGAACTGAACGCTTAATTTAGGTGGGGGGAGGGAGGGTTGGGGCGTGGAGTGTTACTTGCACGGGTGTGATTGATACCATCTGGCACTTTTGGCCTTGTTTGAACACACACTGGAGCCCCGTCTTGTAGTGTTTCTAATATATATTAAAGAAACTTAATATATATTAAAGAAACTTGGGTTCATCAAAGATTTATTAACTAAGTAGCAACTAGCAAACGCGGTCAACATGTGCCTTCAGTTTGGTGTGTGTGTCTTCTACTAAATAACCTGCTGCCATGTCGTCAAGATTGTAGGCCTGCAGATCACAGGAATTTTTTTTTAAAAGCTAGTCGTTGCTGCCCTCTGGTGTTCGCAAGTAATAACACCCCCAATAGTTTCACATTTCTCCCCCTCTCTCTCTTTTTCACTTGTGCCAGTATGCATAATACGGCCGATCGAACAAATGAGTAAATGGCTCGTTATACCGTTTGTGTTATATGGATATTCCGTAATTCCAAAATGAAACAAAACAACGGAAACCAAGCCTTTCCCCATAATCTGGTTCTGACATCCAAAATGGACAAAACGATATTACGAGGCTATTTTTCATTTTTTGTAGATACCAGCATAAAGGATATGGAATAATCAAACAAACGAGTAAATGGCTCGTAATACCATTTGTGTTATATGGGTATTCCGTTATTCCAAAATAAAACAAAACAACCAAAAACAAGCCGTTATACTTAAATGTGTGTTCGACTTACTAAAGTGACAAAACGATATTACGGCCCTATTTTGCGTTTGTCAACACGGGTTGCAAAATAGAAAAACCAATGGCCACAAGGTACACGGACCGTGTTGGAACTCAAGACAAACAGCAAAGCGCTCTGGGAAAAACCTTTTTTCTCTTTTTTCCTTTGATCAACACAGCTGGTTGGTGTTTACCTTCTATTCACTAGCGCTAAAGTATAACTTTTCCAATCCAATTAGAACCAATTTATAAACCAGGGGTTTAATTTCTGCATTTTTATTTAATACCGTCACACATCACAGATTTGCCGCTTATAAATACAAGTTCTGGTCGGAAAGGCTTCACCTCCCTGTTTGACTAGGAATTATAACAAATGTGGATCACGCATTTGTTAACCACCAAACTTCGAATTCATCCAAACGAACGCATAATTATGCAGAATTATACCCTCTTGGATCACCTTTGTAAGATCTCAACGTAACGTGACTCTATTTTAGCCCCTACCTTTCTCCATCTCTCCTCGGATTTTCTGTAACTCATATAAAATGTACTCAAACAACCAAAAACCTTGTTAGTAAATGTATCAGAATGCTCATCACGTAACATCTTTCAAAAGTAAACAAATTAGTATGTCAAATTCAATTCAAATTCGTCTATTCCTCAAAATTTGCGTCTTTACGGGGAGTCAGGTGGCTGAGCGGTTTGGGAGTCGGGCTAGTAATCCGAAGGTTGCCAGTTCGATTCCCGGTCATGCAAACTGACGTTGGGCAAGGCACTTCACCCTACTTGCCTCGGGGGAATGTCCCTGTACTTACTGTAAGTCGCTCTGGATAAGAGCGTCTGCTAAATGACTAAATGTAAATGTAATGTCTTTCTCAATTTCCGTCTGCGCATGTGTCATGCAGTTAGCTATCCTGGATCTCAAATGTCAAGCTGCAATTCCTTTACAAGCCTGTACCCGCCACCATCGCTGTTGAGTCTGTCTGTAAGTTTGTTAGCTACAATGTCGTTTCCATAGTTGCAAATCTAACTTCCTGGACTCATCTTTGTCTCAGGACAGAGCGGAATGCACTTCCTCCTCGTTTTCACCATTAGCTATTAGCTAACAAAGTCACAGCCTGGAGCTTTTCCTCTCAGATCCCAAAGCTATCCTAGCAACTTGTAAAAGACTGTCATGTCATCCTTCTGATTTCTTTCTAGGGACAATTCTACCTTCTTACAACATGTAAAACAATTACACAAATGGTTATATATACACTCAATAGAACCGCTATTTTAACAATTATACAATTAGTCCTCATCGACTAATTTAGTACTATCTTTTATGTGCGCACGGCAGGGGCGTGTGTAGAACATTTTGAACAGGGTGACCAGGCAGGGGCACAGCCTCAGGAGCAGGGTGGCCATCAACCACATATCGAAACACTGCGTGTTATATCTCAATAAGCTAAGCATTTTCTATTAACATTTTCCTCCTGTGTGTAGTTGTTAGTAAATGGTCACATCCTTAATCTAAATTGAGCATCCCACATATGGGATTTCCCCATTGCAAATTATGATTTATTCTAATGTATTTATAATGATTTTCAACAGTCTAGAAATTAGTCCACAGTTTATTCTACGGATTCCGTAAATTCTACCAGTCATACACGTCAAAAACATTCTAACTGCAAACTTGAAATGACAGATTTATTATTTGTAGGCCTACTCATACATTTAGAACCATTTATTCAGTAATTGTACTATTATTTATGGATTCCTTGATGAGCAGACACTGCATCAGGCACTGTTAAGGGCTCATTGCTGCCTGTGTCAGAGTCATTTCATTCAGGAGAGACCTGGGATGAGTGAAAGATGTTTATTACAGACTAATAAATGTACTATGGTGTTTGGAGCTTGAACCCCACAGGGAATTATATATATAGATCAACAGGCGCCTGCCCAACGCCCGAAGAAGAATCCCCCACGGAGTCCAGACACTGGTGGCGGTGGCGGCAGCCGACGACCAATCGAGCCGAAGACAGAGACAGGAACGGGGTGGCGACGGGGTGGTGGAGGGTCGCGCACTTGATAGCATGGACAAACTACACATGGAGAGAATCATATTTAAAGGCACGGATCATGTGACGCCATTAATTGATAGCGGGAGCGCTAATCGACCTGAACCCAAGTGACCGCCCGACCAGGGAACGGGGGAAGGTAGGGCGTTCTTAGCGGGGGGAGTGAGTAGTGTTCACTACGATTATGCCCGAGTGCAGGGATCGGTCTTGCCTGACTGAATTTCTTTGTTCTTCATAAAGTTCACATTGTTCAATAATATTATGTTCACCTCACGTCAGCCGTATGTAGAATTCCAAAGATTTTTCTTTTGTATTGTATGTGGAAGTAGGCCAGACATTATTGGAATAATCTGGTGTATTTTTGAGATTTTTTGACACAATTTTGAAAAAGTTAAGATTTGTGAGGATTAAGCTATTTTCAGAGATTAGTGATTTTCTATAATTTTGTTTGAAACTTAATTGAAAAAGTAAAGGCTGAGGACACCAGAAATTGTTAGAATACTCTGGTGTCCGTTTGAGGTTTTATATTCATAAAAATATTATAAGTCATCATTTTTCAAAATTGTATGGGTAGTTTTTACCCGGTCCCTAACGCGACGCTGCAAAGTAGAGTCTTCCGAATGTGAGACGAATGTCAAATGTCGAATATGAAACTAACTTCACCTCGGTCATCTTATTACTAAAGTAAGCCAGGATCATGATTTCCACTTAATATAGTAAGCTTGGCAGAATAACAATACAATGCATTGCGTTACTTATGTTAACTACACTACAAACAAATTATCATGTGAAACACTTACAGACAAACGGCATTGGTATTTAACATCTTATAAATAAAAGTCTCACATATCGTGAATGCTTGCTAGCTAGCATGCTATTTAGCAAAGCAAGCTACAGTCTGCAGAGACTTTACATCAGGCTATTTTTGGAATACAATACACCGAAAGTAAAGGGGCTGCATGGTGTTGAATAACGTCATACACATTTCTAGCTCATGTTTAGTTTCTGAATGTTTATATCCTTACGAATATCTCCCAGCACACATATGGAAAAATCAACGTTAGTATCATCAGTGTCTTCTCTCATCCTTCTCCAGTGTAGTTGTTGAACATGCCGCTCAGCCTGAACTCCCACCCCTCATATTTTAGTGTGTTTTTGAGTGTCCAGGGGTGGCCAGTGGACACGCCCCTGCCAGGACCTCAAGTGGGAACTGAACATTAGCTCCCCCATCAAGAAAACACAACAGAGGCTGTACTTCCTATGGCAGCTGAAGAAATTAAACCTGCCAAAGACAACCGCAGTCATCCGCAGTGCTGAGAAAGTGATCGGCTGCAATCTGCCTACCCTCGAGGACCTGCACACCTCGAGGACTCTGGGGCGAGTGAGGAAGATTGTGGCCGTCTCCTCCCACCCTGGACACACTCTGTTCCAGCTACTCCCCTCCGGCAGAAGGCTGCGGTCCATCAGGACCAAAACTTGGTCTGGCCTCTTCAACAAGGCCAAGGACTCGGAGGATATTACACTTTATTTATATTCATATTTATAAGTCCATAAGTTTATAAGTCCATCCACCACCTATTTGCACAAGGGGAGTCAGGTGGCTGAGCGGTTAGGGAATCGGGCTAGTAATCACAAGGTCGCTGGTTCGATTCCTGGCCGTGCCAAATGACGTTATGTCCTTGGGCAAGGCACTTCACCGTACTTGCCTCGGGGGAATGTCTCTGTACTTACTGTAAGTCGCTCTGGATAAGAGCGTCTGCTAAATGACTAAATGTAAGTCATTTTGCACTATGCTGCCCGATTTCATATATTTTGTAACTTTTTATATTTTATATATTACATTGTTTAGCTCTTTAGGATATTGTTTAGCTCTTAGTATTAGACTTTAAATTGTATTCATTCTACATTTTCTACTTAAAAAAAATTAAGATCTGTATGTTTATTGTTTGCATCTTCCTGCCACAGTAAATTCTTTGTTTGTGTTAACTTACATGGCAATAAAAACCTATTCTGATTCTGATGCAGCCTAAAATAATGCAATTCGACTATTGTGTGTAGCAACAATGAAACTAAATTTAAAACTGAAATAAAACTACAAGTCATCTATTATAAATCAAATCTATAAAAGCAAAATGTGAAAACTTTAACGTTATATTTGAGGGAATTCCCATGGTAGTCTTCCCCCCAAAATGGGGACATCAGCAGCATAGATACACGTTTTGGGTGCGCTCATTCTGCCCGGTGAGAGGGGGCAGAGCAGAGAAATGGGATCCTCCCCCTATAGTTCAGCAAGTGAAGTGGAATAGTACGTTCCAGACCGAATACATTGAGCTCGTTGAGCGGACAATTGCAGCGAGTATCCCCATCAGTACCACCGCTGCACGTCAAGCCCCGGCGCTTCGACCACACTGGCCTCTTCACAAAACAAACGGCATCATCCGTAGTCTCGTTAGCCATGAAACAGAACCTGCTCGAACTCATGAGGATGAGCAGAATATGCCGGATGGTCCTTGCCACTTGTTTGGGATCTTTTATTCTGGTCATCTTTTATTTCCAAAGTATGTTCCAGCCAGGTAGGTCCGATGTATGAAATCTTCTAGCGCTGTGCCCTCGTGTGTTGTTATGACACGTTGACATCGATTTATTTGCTGTTTATTAATGCAGATCAGAACCTAATCAATAATGAATAATTAACCTATCGTGTGGTCGAAATGGTTAAATATGTGCCAATGTGTGTTGAATTGACGATAACCCTATTGTAGGTGAGACACGTTCACACAGTTAAGCCATTGATTGTTTAGTTTAACCATTTGGGCAGTATTTTGGGAAAAGCACTCTGCTCTGTGTTTGGTGTCACTATAGCGGTTTAAATGTTTTCGCGTACCGAATATGACAAGCGGCTGTGGAAGTCGGGGCGTTCTCCCTTTCCCCCCTCTCCCTGTGGATGCTTTTTGTCTACAATCGGCGGCAGGAATGGACTGTGCCACGGCTCAGTGCGAGAGGTCTGGCTATACAGTGGACGCTCTGTACGTCTGAATCAAAGAGCCCTCGGTTTAGACACGCGATATTTCACTGTACAAACATCAATTTCCCAATATTGCCTTACAACAGGTTTACTGTAACACAAAATCATCTCTGCGCAGCTGTGTAGAGCTTAGAAATTATTCCAGTGACCTACTGGTTCATTAGTAGCTCAATGTCCAGATCAAAGAGCATGTAGGCTAAATAAAATAACCAGTTCAGCAATACAGAGGCCTAATGTAGGCTTATGTATGAAGAGAAACTGAAAAAAACACGCATTGTGTTGATCATATTGTCTAGAAGTCTGTCGAATTTCCCATTTTCGTTGTGTCAGTCACTGTCGTTGAACCCACTAGAGCAATGGAATGTATCATGCTCGGTGACTGGTCCGGGAGAGACAGTTTTTTTTTGGAAAAGCGGTTGAGTCTGACCTAGGTTGCATCAGATTGAGCGGATTTGCTTTGAGAATGTGAAAGGTGTAGGATTTTGCTAAATACAAAACATTGGCGTAGCCTATAGAGGTAGGGTCTGTTCCGGTGGTGTGGCGTCTGCGTGCAGTATCCTACGTTTGAATTTTTTTGCCGATGTTCAAATAAAAAGACCAGTCCACTGCACAAGCTCTTACAAAGTTAGGAAACACCCCTGTTGATATTTTATTGCACTTCGGTGTTTGTGTTCATGTATATTTAGTGTAGTTTTTTTTCTCACTTTTTCTTTCTTCTCCCTCCTGGTCGCAATCTCTCTCTCTCACCCCCTCACACACACACACACTTGCTCTCTCTTAAACACACGCAGTCCCATTACGCTGGGTTTGACATACACACTCAGTTATGGTCTTCCAGAGCACACACTCTTCATTCTCCATAGCCTCAGATACGGTTGAGGGAACAAACTCTTCAGTTGGTGTTTGTTAGTTGGGTTCTCCCTCTTCTTAGCTTCCATATGCTGTGCGTAGACGTCAAATGGAAGCTATTCAAGTCAAATAGGGAAGTGGTTTGCGGTTTTGGCAGATCAGGGTGTGCAACATTTGTGCTGTTGTGTTGTGTTGGTGTTTAGGTTTGTGCACAGGCCTCTCTTGGGGTGGTGATGGAGGTGGTGGGGGGTGGGGGAGGGGGCTTGCCCTGTTAACTCTTATTCTACTTGTCTGAGAACGATCCCACAGCCCAAGTTAAAGTTTAAAGGTTTTGTGCCAGTACTGTCTGCTTGGATCTGTCAGACTGGCTGCTCATTGCAAGGCCTTTAATGGAGGAATTTTGCTCTGGGATTACAGCAACAGTTAATATGTCAGGGTAAAGGTACAAGGTACAATACGTTTTGTCCCTTATAAACATGGTGTGTTAGCTAATGAGGCCCTCTGAGAGTTGGTTAGCAACAGATAGTTCAGTTTTTGGAGCTGCCCGCTACTTTCCATCCAATTATGTTCCAGCAATGCTTTTTCAGCCAATTGTGTTCAGCGAGGCGGGCCTTCCTCCTGGGCTTATTTTGTGAACCTACTCTCAATAAAACTTGAGCTGGAGGAAAGCAGGGAAGTTCAGACAAGAAGTGGGGGTGCCGTTTCTTAAATTTCAATTTGTTTTAGAACGTTATCTATTGCAGCTTTAATATTGTTTGTCTGAGAGATGCCTGGAGGGCTTAAGGAGATGGTGAGTGAATATGTGTGTGTGTGTGTGTGTGTGTGTGTGTGTGTATGCTCTTGCTGTGACTATTTTCAGCCAACCTCTTTTCACCTAGTCAGAAGACTGACCTATTTGTGCGCTCTGCCTTCAAAGTCACACACTCACATTTCACCTTCCTACAATGAACTTCTGCCCCCCATTCAGCTGACTGTGGCTGGTGACAGGCCCAACAGACCAGCCTACTGTGGAATACTATGAAATTATGTTGAGAAATATTACCACAATGATGGACGTCAGAGAAGAAAGGTAGAAGAAGGGGCTACGGTGAAACAGAGATTCACAGGTCTCAGGAAAAATTAGATGGCCAAGCATGGAATTTCTTTGAGAAGCTCGAAATTCCTCATGACTGCTAGTGTAAGTGCTATGTCAGAAAGAACTGATGCTCACTTAAAAGGGAACTGCTGAGTCACTGACTGTCAGCACCTCTTCTTGAACAAGAATGTCTACTTTGAGCGAGGAAAATACTTAGTTTCTTCTTTGTGTTTGGAGATGTTTGGGGGATGTTTTGATGTGGGACTTTTGAGTTTTTACCTCTTTCCTGCTCGTCTCTGTTCTCAAAACCACCCTTCTTTGTGTTTATCATCATTAAAAAAACAAATTAAACAGGCTTTCTAAACAAAAGATGACCTTAAGAGATTGAATGAGAACTGTTCCGTTTTCTCGCACTCGCCTCTCCCCTCTCAATTTCTCTCTCTGTCTTTTGCTTAACACTCCCCACTTTCCCAGCCCCATTGTCCCAATTCTCTTGTCACCATGTGATAGTGTGTGTGTGTGTGTGCTTCTGTGTGTTATGGGAACGTGTGTATCCCGGAAGTCCTATTTCGTATGATGTTACGGTTGATTGTTTTCCTCCACAGCTTGACTTACAAACCCAGGGGGGATGGGCTTCAAAAACACAAACACACACTTGTTCTATGCCACCATGTGTGTTTTAAATATGTGTATTTCTTACATATGTAGAATCCCTCTCCATTAGGCTCAGTTTTGAGTGTAGGGTTGGGTATCGGTTGGATTTTTACAATTCCGATGCCGAACCGGTAAACAATTTCGATTCCTAAATGATTCCTATTCCGATTCTTGAAAAACTTAAAAATGACATCAAAGAAAGGCTCTTTGATAGTTTTTTTTTAAATTGCATTTTTTGGGGAAATTGAAACAATATATTCACGTTTTAAAGTAGCCTACTTAAATATATAATAAGTAAACCTAAGTCACCTAACACACAACTACAATAATTTAACACACTGTAAAATAAAACATTGTAAAAAAAACAAAAAAACAGGAACAATCTGGCAGCTGGGACGCCAGATTAAACCCATCAGATTAAACCCATTAAATTACATGAATCAACCGTAAAAGAATTTTAATTTTCCTGTACCAAATTTACGATATACAGTTAGGTCCATAAATATTTGGACATTGACACAATTTTCATCATTTTGGCTCTGTATACCACCACAATGGATTTGAAATGAAACAATCAAGATGTGCTTTAAGTGCAGACTTTCAGCTTTAATTTCAGGGTATTTACATCCAAATCAGGTGAACGGTGTAGGAATTACAACACATTTGATATGTGGCCCCCCCCTTTTTAAGGGACCAAAAGTAATTGGACAATTGGCTGCTCAGCTGTTCCATGGCCAGGTGTATGTTATTCCCTCATGGGAGTTCGTTATTTCATTGACAAGGAGCAGATAAAAGGTCTAGAGTTCATTTCAAGTATGGTATTTGTGTTTGGAATCTGTTGCTGTCAACTCTCAATATGAAGTCCAAAGAGCTGTCACCATCAGTGAAGCAAGCCATCGTTAGGCTGTAAAATCAAAACAAACCTATCAGAGAGATAGCAAAAACATTAGGTGTGGCCAAATCAACTGTTTGGTACATTCTTAAAAAGAAAGACCCGGAAGACAACGGAAAACAACTGTGGTGGATGACAGTTGGCCAGATCAAGAACACTCTCCAGGAGGAAGACTTCACCAGAGTAAATACAGAGGGTTCACCACAAGATGTAAACCATTGGTGAGTCTCAAAAACAGGAAGACCAGATTAGAGTTTGCCAAAAAACATCTAAAAGAGCCTGTACAGTTCTGGAACAACATCCTATGGACAGATGAGACCAAGATCAACTTGTACCAGAATGATGGGAAGAGAAGAGTATGGAGAAGGGAAGGAACTGCTCATGATCCAAAGCATACCACCTCATCAGTGAAGCATGGTGGAGGTAGTGTTATGGCGTGGGCATGTATGGCTGCCAATGGAACTGGTTCCCTTGTATTTATCGATGATGTGACTGCTGACAAAAGCAGTAGGATGAATTCTGAAGTGTTTCGGGCAATATTATCTGCTCAGATTCAGCCAAATGCTTCAGAACTCATAGGACGGCGCTTCACAGTGCAGATGGACAATGACCCGAAGCATACTGCAAAAGCAACCAAAGAGTTTTTTAAGGCAAAGAAGTGGAATGTTCTGCAATGGCCAAGTCAATCACCTGACCTAAATCCAATTGAGCATGCATTTCACTTGCTAAAGACAAAACTAAAGGGAAAATGCCCCAAGAACAAGCAGGAACTGAAGACAGTTGCAGTAGAGGCCTGGCAGAGCATCACCAGGGACGAAACCCAGTGTCTGGTGATGTCTATGGGTTCCAGACTTCAGGCTGTCATTGACTGCAAAGGATTTGCAACCAAGTATTAAAAGTGACAATTAGATTTATGATTATGTTAGTTTGTCCAATTATTTTTGGTCCCTTAAAAAGGGGGGGCACATATAAAATGTGTTGTAATTCCTACACCGTTCACCTGATTTGGATGTAAATACCCTGAAATTAAAGCTGAAAGTCTGCACTTAAAGCACATCTTGATTGTGTCATTTCAAATCCATTGTGGTGGTATACAGAGCCAAAATGATAAAAATTGTGTCAATGTCCAAATATTTATGGACCTAACTGTATCTGTGATTACATTACAGGCTGTTCTTTGCTGGTAAATATGACTTTTGTTAATTGAACTTCTCTGTAAAGAAACTGCATATCTAATTTTAAATGTGTACTATTATCCTGAATAAACCAAATTTGCGGGGGAAAAACTATTTGTAATTGTACAAACATATGTACGTTGTGTATGTTCACATTATAAACCCATGTTGCGACACGTTTTTTTTTTACTTCAATGTAAAAATACAGCATTTTCAATAAATACAAATATTCAATAAAGCCAAAACAAGATATCATCAAACTAAGCTTAAACCTTTAACTCTGTAGCTTCTCAGCTTGCCGCGGGGCATTCTGGGTAACAGGAGTGTTGCCGCTACACAACTATCTAATCAACTTTCCTTCTTCCTACTCTGGAGTCTTTACATTTATTCATTTAGCAGACACTTTTATCCAAAGCAACTTCCAAGAGAGAGAGTTACTAAAACTGCATTGGTTAATGATCATAAACAACGAGATTGCCCCAAAAAGGCCTTTGCAGGCTATTGTAGTCTTTGATATTGACTGGTACATGCTGGGATTGCATGACGTCAACTACCCGAGCTCAGTTCACAATTCAAGGTTCCTATGTCTAAATCAAAGAAGTTATTAAGAAGTTAGTTGTCCGTGGGATGAAAGTAAATATCTGCAAAATAACTGTTAAAATAGCTTGTTTTGATAAAGTGAAATGATCTGTTTTAACAGAACATTTTGGTGAAAAAAACGAAATCTTAGTGTGTTTTTAAGTAACGATATTTTGCAGTAATTTTTATGTAAATATATGAAATTACATTTTGCCATTGTCTTTCTATCTGTATTTCCTGACATTCAGAAATACAGAAAAAGTACCCATGCGTGTACAATATTTTGAAGTTTAAAGGTGACATGACATGAAAACTTCACTTTAGGAGGTTATTTAACTGTAATATGATTTCCCCTAGCCTGCCTTTGGTCCCTCAGTGGCTAGAATTTTCGATAGGTGTAAACCAAGCCCTGGGTGTTCTTCTCCGCCTTTGAGAAAATGAAGGCTCAATTGCTCTGTTTGAAAATCTCCTCCTTGTGACGTCACAAGGTGTTTTTATCCTTGAGATTACATTTGCTCAGTTTGGATGTACAAAGGAAAACAAAAATCTTTTTACAGTTCCTTCATCCGAGCCTCTGAAGACCCAGTGTCTTAATTTTATTTTCTCTGGAAATGCGCCTACACAACTTCTGTTGTAGGCGCATTTGTTTTGTATGTCTGCGCCAAACACTTCAGCCACTACTGTTTCCTCAACTTGAGCTATTACAAAACTGGCATTGCTGAAATTAAATTCTGGATCAGTACTAACTCTCCTTCGTCCAGCTACTAAGCTCGGATAAGTAACTGATATAACTAATGCTATATCATTTTGTAGCTTTACTGTATATGGTTACCTAGCTTGCTACCCTTAGAATGTGGCTGTAACATTAGCTCTGCAGCTAACAGCTGAGTTATTGTCGCTAATGGAAAGGTAGATAGCATCAAGTATGTGTGTGAATACACATGTTGTAACGTGAGTGTTTTACACTTCTTTGTTATTTGGATAACACCGCTGTTGGTGTTATGGCGCGCGCAATATCCGCCTTTCCCCTCATTGAAATGACTGAGTGTGTACCTCTGCAAACCAGGGTTATCAGATGAGAATGGCCAAATTTGAGGCATCTTGCAGCAACGGGGCTACAGCCATTGCGATACATCCATTGTAAACATTAGCGCATGGTGCCGCCCCTCCGCTCCTCATTAGCATTTAAAGCTACAGACACCAAAACAGCGCGTTCTGAGGAAAGCTCCTTGTGGGACGGCTAGTAGTGGCTGTAATTCTGCACCAAGGCTGAATTTCGGGAAAGAGACTTCTGATACAGTATTAGGGGACCACTAAGGCCTATATAAAAGAATCCAAAAACAGCATGTCATGTCACCTTTAACTCCTTTATTAAGCAGTTACAGTGTGGCCACATATTCTGACACATGTGCTGCTCCATTAAATATTTAGTTATTTCTTTACAGTACAATATGATTATTTAAAGTTTTAAATGTAGGTCTAGTGCAGGGGTATACAATTAGAAACCCAAAAGGTCCACTCACCAAATTTCCATTCAGTCCAGGGTCCGGAACAGTGATGGTTTATTTTTCTGGCCCTAGGCTTACCTCAGAGTTCTGGGGGTAATTTTGTTCAAAGTGTCTATGCCTTGTGTCATAGTGACGTTTCACATTACCACTTTTGACAAGGGCAACCGTCTCATTGCAGATTAAACACATCGGTTTTGTGCTCCCCACCGGCAGCACAAATGCATACTTGAAATTTGCGATTTTCTGAATCCACTTTTCACTTTTTGTTGGGTTTAGAGCACGGCATGATTTTTGCTCAGGAAGAAACAGCAGAAAATTGATTAGCCTGCGTGGTTGCGAATGACACACACAACCTGCGTGACCCACAGAGGTCGCGGCCAACATTGAGTGAGTTGTCATGGTAATTACAATTATTACAGCTCCTGAACCGGACCTTTGGATTGGACACGGAAGATGGAAACCACATCTAGTAGGAACAAAATATAAGCTAGGCTATAGCGCGAAATCAAGAACCAATGAAAACTCGCTTGGATCATGACTAAATTAGAATGTTGATTTTGGCTTCAGTCCAAATTGTATTGCGTCTAGGTCCGGATCCAGACCGCGGTCCGCCTAATGAGAACCCCCGGTCTCGTGTAAGTTTTAGGTAGGTTATTACAAATCTACTACTAGCAAAGCAAGTGTAATATGTTTACTAGCGATCACGTACAGTAATTGGTTATATGCTTTTACGTCCGTTTTGGTGAGCCCAGTGGGAAAATCTGGCATTTTAAAAGTAGCCTACATTTACGGTAGCTAGCTAACGGTAGACTACAAAGAAAGTGTGATATTTTTACGTCCGTTTCGGAGCGACAGAGGGAAAATATTTCAGTCAACACATTAAGTGGAACTGAAATGAGGAACCGAAATTTGCGTTCTAATCCGGCCCGAATCCTACCGGTTGCATAGGAACCGGTTCCATAATGGAACCGGGTTTCGGTACCCACCCTATTTAAGTGGCCTTGTGTTTAAATTAACTTTTGTCCAGGCGGCAGCCTAGGGCAACATCAAAGGGGGCCTAATCGTCTAATGATAGCCATCTGCTTGATGGTCTGGACTCTATTAGTTGGGAGGCCTGGCTTTGACACCGGTGGCACTGACACATGGTGGCGCGCATGCATACACACATACGACATCCAGTTACAGCCATTGAGTCAGTAACAACTGTTGAAATTCCATCAAAGGAGGACAATAAACACAGACTTGTTTCTGTTAGTCACAATAAACAGATAAAGTCTTCTACTCTAGAAACAGAAAGTGAGCCTACTCCCCCCACCCTCCAGCCCAGCCCAGCCAATTTCCTGTGCCTCTCTGATGTCCTCTCATGGGCCTCGTCTGGTTAAGCCTTACTGCCTCAGGAGACAAAACAAATACATATACACACACTTACCTATGGTATTACACATGGTGGTAAAAATTTATCTTTTCTCTGATGGCTAGCGGTTCTCTTCAGAAAACCCCAGAAATGCCAGAGTTTAAAGAGATGGTTTCTGTCTTCTAATGAACCGAGACACATTCTCTCTCTGGTCCTGGTGTCTGACCCAACTTCATGGCCCTTAGTGTATGAAGTTATAGCAGAAGACAACTGGGACTTGATTTGAGATGTTCAGGTGTTTGTGTTGCTGATTTATGTTTTTGATTCCTTAGACAGCTGTTTTAAAAAGCATGTGAGTAATGGGAGCACATGTCCTGACACAAACACACACTGTAGATGTAATTGGGTGAGAGGTGGTGGAAGTTTGTGTGTGTCTCAGTACAGACTGCCCAGATAAAGGGATGCCAGATGTTCTGATGGAAAGGTGGCGGCGAGAGAAGGGTGTGGGATGGGTTCTGTCTGTCTGACCTAACCAATCATTACCTCCTCGTTTTCCTCTCTGATAGAGGTGGGAATGGAGGCAGGAACGTTAATGAAGGAAAATGTCAGCCCTAAGCGGTGTTTTCAACCCGTTCACATCTGCTCACTACAGGCTCGTAAAAACGCATTGCAGCTCAATCAAATCTCAGTCAGATCTCTGACTGAAAACATTTACTGTCTTGGCTGTGTTTAATGGTGGTTTGTGTTGCAAATTTACTCTTGTGGCAACACTACTTGACAGTTGTGTATGACCATAGATCATACTGTAACTTGGTTTGCAGGTATTCAATTGGAATAGGATCTCAATTGTATTGTTACAAATTAAGCTGCATGTTTGCAAGAGACTCACTATCTGTTCTAATGACACTCACTCATTCCTTTAAAAGGAAGAGGTATGTCTAGAAGAAGAATTGTTGCCACCTTTTCTGACTTCCATCTCACATCTGGCTGGTTTGTGGTTGTCTGTCAACATGTGTGTATTTGTCTGTGTCTGTTCCGTGTGTCTGTGAGTGTTTGTGGTTAACGTCTGTGTGTGTCAGTGGGGGTGTTTTGTATTTTGCCAGATTTTTCAGGCAGAGCAGTGAGTAGGTTGTCTCCGCACGTGCACGTGTGCAGACACACACCCCTCTCCAGATAGGAATGTTATCACTCGGCTGAAGCCAATAAATATTGATTTTATATTCTTGTCCCCAGAGCGGTGAGCTGGTCGCTAGAGCAGGAGCACTGGACAATGATGACTATTGAATGATAGTTTTAATGAAGTGGAGGAAGGCGTTTAGACTTGACCAGTGTTGGGGAGTAACGGGATACTTGTACCGGCATTGTATTCAGAACACAAATTATGAGTAACTGTTTTCCGTTACAGTTACAATTTAAATAGTTGGTATTTAGAATACAGTTACATTGTTGAAATCAATGGATTACATTACGATACTTATCTTATCTGAGTTTATTCATTCTCGAAATAAATTAAGGAAACTCCATGCATTTCCCAGAACTTCTATCTGGTGGTTTCTACAATGTAAGAACACAACTACATCTATTGCTTCCATGTCATTGCCTCTCGTTCTTTCCTTCTGCAATGCTATTGGCTAAGCCAATGCATAGCCACCACATGCACGGGGGATGCAAACTCACGTACCATGGTTGGCCAAAGCATGCCTCTCATCCACTCTCAAGTAGTTATTCAGAGACACGTACGAGAGTTCTCCTTACGAGCATGTTCAGGAGACGCACGTAAGAAATAACGATGGTTCGTTATTTTGCTCGTAGAGAACCCTTGTAACAACTAAGATCCATTGTTATCGGGAAACACAGTTTTTAGTAAGTAGGATTTGATGGCCGCATTCCTACAATTATAAAATGCAATTCAATGTGGAAGTCATCCAAGTCATCCAAGTATTCAGAATACTGTAACACTCACCCCAGTGCTGCAGCGTTGAATAAGGAGGCGATGACTGGCTTGCAACTTCTGTGCATTTATTTAGGGAACACAGCTCAACTCCGGTCACTGTTGGGTGGAACGGTAAACTGAATTCACGGTTTGGTTCATACCGCGGTTCAGACATCACGGTTCGGTACGAGTTCGGTATAACGGAGGGAAAAGCAAAACAAACCAGATTCCTCTATGAGTGAATACGGCGCATTGAAGATGACATGTAAATTCCGATTGCATCAGTAATTGTTTTGGCCCTATTTGTATGTGTATCTAATGGCTGGTTAAGCACTGTAAGGGGTGATGGCATTGGATATTTTTTGTCATTTAGCACACGCCAGATGCGTTATATGCGTTAGCATGTTAGATGTATTTCCCCTCACATACCCCACAATCAGTGATGTGCGGTGATGTCAGTAAGAGGCCAGGCACTTGAATGGGAAAATGTGTCCAAACTTTTGACTGGTACTGTACATGTTGAAGAATACAGGATCGAAGTGCGCAAGTGAGTTTTTTTTCTTGTTGTCCGCAGTGAACGGCCAGTAAAAGCACTGCTTATTCAAAAAAAGAATTTATTTGATTATGCGTAACTGCTACATTCGTCATCGTAACGTCTAAACAATTAGAATAACACACATATTGCATATATAAATCACAAGAATAAACAGTAAAAATACAAGTTTATTGAATAAAATGATTTAATAAAAAATTTACGTTTTAATTTTGGCAGGGTAGGCAGTGCCTACCTTGCCTACCCAGACTGCACGTCACTGCCCACAACTGCTGAACAACGCAGACACACAGTGCTTGTCTTATCCACCACTCTATTGCCTGTCCTACTGTAACTGAATGGGAAACCGAAGTTTTCCCAAACTTGCAATCTTAAAAAGGCCGACGGGTCCTCAATCTCTCGTGGGTCGCCACCACTCGCCCGTGCTGCTAGCTAGCCTATCTCTGACTCACGGCGGCGCCAAACAGAGCTTCAGAGCTACAGATTAGATGTCCCTAAAGAACACGAGTATCTAACAGTAGTTCCCGTTACATTAATTAATTTGCACGCATTTTTATTTATTTTTATACCGTGTATTCTCCGTGTAATTTCATGCACCGAACCGTGACGCCAGTACCGTACGGTTCGGTACGAATACATGTACCGTTCCACCCCTACTCGACTCTCTTTGGCTACTGGGAAAACATGTAAAACCTGCCTCTAGTAGGGCAGGCCTTCCACTATCTGTCTCTCACTCTTTCACAGTAGCCTTCATTAATTCCATTGTTTATTTCTATCTTTCTTTTTTTTCCTTATTCTCAGGAGAATGATCTTGACTCTCATTCAGTCTCGCCCTCCATGTTTTTCTTCTCCCTCTTGCTGGGATATTTGTTGAGCGTCTGTGTGCCTGGTTGTTCTGCCAGCGTCGCTGGCTCGGCGCTGCGTAGAGCTGGGTACTATCGCAAGTCTGTGAGCCCTGACTGTGGAGTTTTAGGGCAGATGCCCAGATGCCGCCCTGGATGGGAATTTTGGATCCCTCTGATCCCTCAGCGTACGGGTGTTGGACGGTGCACCCCGACGCAAATGTCTGAGGAACAAATAAACGCCTCCTGACTGAGAAAAAGGGTGTGAAGGGTACACAGATACACAGTACAGCTCAGATACACAGGGTGTAAACGCACACAGACACGCACACAGTCCAACCTTGTCTCATGACTGTTGTGTCTGTATTATGTCTGGACAGGTCACCTCAGGCCATGTGAGAGAGAGAGGAGACGGAGAAAGAGAGGAGGAGAGAGAGAGAAGGGAGAGAGATAAGATAACATAAAGGGAGAAGAGAGAGCAGAGAGGAGAGACAGAAGGGAAAGAGCAAAGAGAGAGGAAGGAGAAGGGAGAGAGAGAAGAGACAGAGAGGGAGAGAGAGCAAAGAGAAAAAGGAAAGAAAAGGTCGAGAGAGCAAAGAGAGAGAGGTGAGAAGAGAGAGAGAAGATGACAGGAAGGAGATTTGCTTGGTCAAGGACAACGTTAAGATATTCTTTCCCCTCCTCTGTCCCTCATGTCATCCCTCCGTCAATGTTTGAGATGTAGAGTATCAATGAGACCAGCTGTTAGCAAGCAGAAGAGCAAGGAGAGCCCTTGTCACCTTCTGTCGGCCTACAGAAGACATACCATCATTCTTGTGCGCATTCTCGTGTGTGTGTACGTGTGATGTTGATCTTTCCGTTACTGTCGGGTTCGATGAGTCCCCAAAGTTTCTGATTATAAGATATTTATGAGCATGGCTTGCTGGATCCAGGGGGGTGCAGGGGTGGGCTAGCTTTTATATTTTCGGTAAATATAAAAATATGAGTTCAACGTAATGTTTATGTTACATAAAGATAAAAAAAACTATTTTGCGCTCAAATTAATGCCAAAATGATTTGTTCGTCGCTGTGTGCGCTCGCATCAAGTGTGGAGGTCCCTATCTAGCATCACATTTAACCTAGACTACGTCCTAGGTTTGGGATAAGCCCCAAATGTTTACAACATCTGGCTCCATGCTTGATTAACACTTGGATCGTTAAGCAGTCTCAAATACGGTATCAATATAAAAAATAATAATGTCCCTTTCCGTAATCATGATACCCCCCAGAAATGTTCACTGCACCCCCAGTCAAAGCAGGCTGCATCCGGACCTGTTTTTGAGGAGTGTGTATCAGCTACCTGCAGACGGAGGGAGCGGGGGAAGTAAGTGGAAGAGAGGAGAGGGAGAGAAAACAAGTATCAAGGATGATGGATGGCCGAGGGTAGATGAGATGGTGATGGAAGTGAGGTGATGGAAGAGAAAGACAACACCTCCCACCGCAAGCATGCTGAACAGGCAGGGGTCCGTCCGTTCCTGTGGAAACAAAGGAAGGGTAGTAGGGGACAGTGATGTGGGGTGGGGGCATCTGGTAAGTACTTGTAGTCATATGCCATCAACACCATTCAAAAGCAATCGGAGTCTCTCACTCTCTCTCTGAATCGGTGACAGGGCGGAGAAAGCATCCCACCAGAGGGAAGTACACATAACTCTCATTCTGGGGCCAGTGTGTATCAATTTCCAACAAATCCCCTTCCAGTGTCACGGTCACAGATGCCATGGATCAAGGTGTGTGACATTAGAAATTCTTTAAAATCCTCTTCGTCTTTCTTCATGACCTCTTCTGAAGTTTCTTTCAGGGTTGACTGAAACACATAGTTAGGTCCATAAATATTTGGACATTGACACAATTTTCATCATTTTGGCTCTGTATACCACCACAATGGATTTGAAATGAAACAATCAAGATGTGCTTTAAGTGCAGACTTTCAGCTTTAATTTCAGGGTATTTACATCCAAATCAGGTGATCGGTGTAGGAATTACAACACATTTGATACGTATGTGGCCCCCCCCTTTTTAAGGGACCAAAAGTAATTGGACAATTGGCTGCTCAGCTGTTCCATGGCCAGGTGTATGTTATTCCCTCATAAAGGGAGTTTGTTATTTCATTGACAAGGAGCAGATAAAAGGTCTAGAGTTCATTTCAAGTATGGTATTTGTGTTTGGAATCTGTTGCTGTCAACTCTCAAGATGAAGTCCAAAGAGCTGTCACCATCAGTGAAGCAAGCCATCGTTACTGAAAAATCAAAACAAACCTATCAGAGAGATAGCAAAAACATTAGGTGTGGCCAAATCAACTGTTTGGTACATTCTTAAAAAGAAAGAACGCACTGGTGAGCTCAGCAACACCAAAAGACCCGGAAGACCACGGAAAACAACTGTGGTGGATGACAGAAGAATTCTTTCCCTGGTGAAGAAAAACCCCTTCACAACAGTTGGCCAGATCAAGAATACTCTCCAGGAGGTAGGCGTATCTGTGTCAAAGTCATCGTAAAGTCTAAACAATTAGAATAACACACATATTGCATATATAAATCACAAGTTATGGCGTGGGCATGTATGGCTGCCAATGTAACTGGTTCCCTTGTATTTATCGATGATGTGACTGCTGACAAAAGCAGTAGGATGAATTCTGAAGTGTTTCGGGCAATATTATCTGCTCAGATTCAGCCAAATGCTTCAGAACTCATAGGACGGCGCTTCACAGTGCAGATGGACAATGACCCGAAGCATACTGCGAAAGCAACCAAATAGTTTTTTAAGGCAAAGAAGTGGAATGTTCTGCAATGGCCAAGTCAATCACCTGACCTAAATCCAATTGAGCATGCATTTCACTTGCTAAAGACAAAACTGAAGGGAAAATGCCCCAAGAACAAGCAGGAACTGAAGACAGTTGCAGTAGAGGCCTGGCAGAGCATCACCAGGGACGAAACCCAGCGTCTGGTGATGTCTATGGGTTCCAGACTTCAGGCTGTCATTGACTGCAAAGGATTTGCAACCAAGTATTAAAAGTGACAATTAGATTTATGATTATGTTAGTTTGTCCAATTATTTTTGGTCCCTTAAAAAGGGGGGGGCCACATATAAAATGTGTTGTAATTCCTACACCGTTCACCTGATTTGGATGTAAATACCCTGAAATTAAAGCTGAAAGTCTGCACTTAAAGCACATCTTGATTGTTTCATTTCAAATCCATTGTGGTGGTATACAGAGCCGAAATGATGAAAATTGTGTCAATGTCCAAATATTTATGGACCTAACTGTATACACACACAGGGGGCTATAATTTACCCTTCTGTCTATTTTAGAACAACACAGTCTTTGGATGCACGCTATAATTTTGTGGTGCATGAGTTGTAGCACTGCAAGATATAGCATAATCAGAGGTATTTGAGCTGGCACAAAGGATGAAAATGCTGACCATAACAATACAAACAACCCCCTTGTTTGTGTCCCTCAAATGGTACAATCCAGATGTCAAGTTTAGGTCCTGGGATTTTCTGTGCTTGCATTTGAATGATGTCTTTTTAAGATAGTGTGTGTATATATAGACATATTCTAATTATATTCATGAGTCTTTGGGCTCGACATAAGTAAAACATAGGGAGTCAGTTGGCTGAGCGGTGAGGGAGTCGGGCTAGTAATCCGAAGGTTGCCAGTTCGATTCCCGGTCATGCCAACTGACGTTGTGTTCTTGGGCAAGGCACTTCACCCTACTTGCCTCGGGGGAATGTCCCTGTACTTACTGTAAGTCGCTCTGGATAAGAGCGTCTGCTAAATGTAAATGTAGCATCAACCCCATTCATACCTAATGGAGTTGTCCACAATGCTTCACTAGACTTCTTTGCATATTTGACAACCGGCCACTGTTTGGTCAATGGAGCAACTTTTGTCTCAGTTGAAATGTGGATGTGCCTGCCATGTGTTGTAATGTGTGTGTGTTTGTCGTGACCTGACGTTCTGGTGTTTTGGTTTGTTCGTTGAACCCCCTGTCTGCCCAGATGGAATGTAAGTTCCAAAGCATCAGGGGTAGTTTTCTGAGACAATTGCCAATCAGCAGGAATCTCATAAACACAGCATCATTATTGTGTGTTTCTCTTCTTTGTGTGTGTGTCAGAGACCAGGGTTTTTCCTGCATAGAGAATATTTTGGCGCGCCCCAAGCCGTTTTCCCGAGCACCAATGACAAATCCCGAGCGCCAAAGGCAAAAAAAAGTCTGCGATGAAAAAAAGAAGAAAAAAAATGTGTCTTTGGCAACGGTTGATTACGTTTTAGGTGCGGACAGGAAACAGGAGATGAAAACAATGACCCAACTGAATCCCGAAGACTTCCTGTTTAGACCAGGACAGGACCATGTGCCATTCTGTCATAGATGTATGTGTGCTGACTGGTTACGCATCCTCTCTGTGTGCCTGCACATTGCTTGGATTTTTGTATGTGAAGTACGGGCAGCTGAACATTATGGCTCAGACATGCTGGATATGGTCAAGCTAGGCTCTGGGTCAGAATAACTGCTGTGTTTTTTTAGCACTGACCTTGTGTTGATATGGGCTTGTCGGGATTCTTGGCAAACATTGCAAAGAGCACAGACGAAATAGAAGAAAAATGGTGACAGTGACGGAGAGAGGAAGGTCTGGGATGGTAAATTTAAGAATTCAAAGAGGAATTGAAAATGTAACAAAGAGGTGTAGGATTTAGTTGCTCAATTGCACACATTTTGGTGATAATTTGTTTAAATGTAAACAGAGAATGTAAGTAAGGCAGCAGACGCTCTATTGAGGCAGGCAGCATAAGAAACTAAAGGGAGTCAGATGGGTGAGCGGTTAGGGAATCGGTCTATTAATCAGAAGGTTGCTGGGTCGATTACCGGCCGCGCAAAATTATGTTGTGTCCTTGGGCTAGGCACTTCACCCTACTTACCTCGGGGGAATGTCCCTGTACTTACTGTAAGTAGCTCTGGATAAGAGTGTCTGCTAAATTACTACATGTAATGGACCAGTGAATGACTAGGCATTCTAATGTGACCAGTTTCTGACTAAGACAGCACATTTTGAATTGTACACATTTATTAACCAAAACAATATTAAAGTGTGTTGATAATCTCTTTGAAAGATACACACGTAGGCCTGCACACTGTCTATACAATTTAATGTGGCCCCAAGTAAAGTAAGAGGGTGGATAAGAGTGTGTGCTGACTGTAACCTAGCAGAAGTTGATGCTGTCAGAATCAACTTTATTCGCCAAGTAAGTTTGCACAAACAAGTAATTTACTATGGCAGGAAGGTGCATACGGTAAACATATAAGAGCTTTATGAAATGTATAAAATATAAAATGTTGAATATGAATATGAAATTTAGAAAATATAAAATTTAGAAAATGTACAACAATATCTAAATCATTCAAACCACTACTATACAATGTCTCTGGGCACCCATCTTCCCTTGTTCTGATGAAGGCTTTTATAATTACAGCTCATGCAATACCCAACATGTTCACGCATCAAAAAACAGTGCATAATTGGAGGAGCAACATAGCCAAAACATTATACTAACGTTATTCTAACGTCAGACATCCCAAGTCTCCCGGAAGGTCCGGGAGTCTCCCGCATTTCAATAGCGGGCTCCCTGACGGCCGCAAATTCTGTACAATCTCCCGGAAATCAGGGATTTTGTATTTCGAGCGAGCGAGAGACTGTCTAATGGTAATTTCTGGTAGAGATAGGTGCATATCGCGCGTCCTGATTGCGTCTGGGGGGGGGGGGTCATTTACCTCCCGGAAATGAGTCTCTGCAGGTTGGGATGTCTGTAACGTTATCCTATCATTTGTCTCTGTCTCGTTTGTTTTTTCGTGCCTAACCTGCATTTAAGTGTAAATCATCTCTGATTGAGCTAGACCGGTCATACACAAATCTGAGAAAAGCACGCCCTTACTAGTTAGCCTACTAGTTAACCATGCTGCCATGGTTTAGAGCTGGCTAGCCAGAACAACCAAACCCTATTATGTTAACCATGTTATTGTCATCGTTAGCAAGATTAGCGTCAATGCTCTCTTACTTGTCAATTAGCCTTTACTCACAGTTCACCCAACAATGATCCCTATATCGTTGTCTAGTGCTAACTGTACAACATGTGCCAGTATCAAAATCAATGCTATTTCAACATCATGCCTGTTGTATTGGACATGGAGCTTTCCCTTAGTTCCACCCGTTCAATTCCGGGTAGAACAAGTGAGGGGATATGGTGGGATAGCATTGACAATGACAGTTAACTACTGTAGAGGTGTTATAGACCCACACTAGACTCAGGGGTAGTTTACATGTTTGGCTAGAACTAGAAGGCTTGGGAGCTTATACAGTACAGCAGGACTGACATTGTAAATGTGCTTTGCAGACCTGCATTGACGACAGTTTAGTGTGAATCCCCCCAACCCCTGTCTAAATTCCTACCCTAACGGTTTCTTTTTTTTTTATTCTTTATTTATCTCTCCTAACATTTTCATCACATCTTTTTTCAACACGTGGCTTCATCTTTTATTAGGTTCCATGTCTGCACTGTTTCTCTTTCCCCTTTCTCTCTTTGCTCTCATTGTCTTTCCATATTTCCCCTTCTCCAGGGTGTGGCACACACAAATAGGGTTTTTTATTGGCTGTGTTGTGCCCCAGAGATGTGTGCTCTGAGCTGGGTGAGAGGCTAGCTCGATCCCCACGGAACCACAGCTGGCTCCTGGAGCTATATATAGACACTGTAACACAGACAGGCAGGACTAGTTTCCAGACTCAAAAACGGAGAAGTCAAAAGTAAGACAGGAGAGTGTGAAAGGCGATAACTTAAGGGAGAGAGGAAAGCAAGTCAACAGCCTATAAAGAGCAGAGAGAATAATTTTCTCCAAGTCCATATGTCAGTGTGAACACTGTTGAAATTACATTCAAGTGACATTGATCTTCAACAAGTTCCCAACAAGGGCATTTATTTTGTTGAAGCTCAAAGTAAAGGCAGAGCCTGGAGCTTTACCGCCTGTTATACACATACACAAATAATATTCTGCTGAGTTATTTTGTCTTGCCCCTCTGCACGTCACTTTCCTCCCACCTGCAAAAGCCTCATTGTATCACGCACAAGCAGCACTCACACAGTAATGTTGTTCCAGTTATTGTGTTTGCATGTTCAGCCTCTAATGGTGATGTTAACCGAAGGGAACGTTGATCCAACATCATTCACACCTTCACCTTAGGGTTTGCTCGGACTTGTCAGTCTATCAAGGAGACCATAGTTATGATTATGTTATGCATAGTTTTGGGGGGTCAGATGGCTCAGGTGGTTAGGGAATCGGGCTATTAATCTGAAGGTTGCCGGTTTGATTCCCGGCCGTGCAAATTACGTTGTGTTCTTGGGCAAGGAACTTCACCCTACTTGCCTCGGGAGAATGTCACTGTACTTACTGTAAGTCGCTCTGGATAAGAGCGTCTGCTAAAATGACTAAATGTAAATGTAGCATCAACCCCATTCATACCTAATGGAGTTGTCCACAATGCTTCACTAGACTTCTTTGCATATTTGACAACCGGCCACTGTTTGGTCAATGGAGCAACTTTTGTCTCAGTTGAAATGTGGATGTGCCTGCCATGTGTTGTAATGTGTGTGTGCTTGTCGTGACCTGACGTTCTGGTGTTTTGGTTTGTTCGTTGAACCCCCTGTCTGCCCAGATGGAATGTAAGTTCCAAAGCATCAGGGGTAGTTTTCTGAGACAATTGCCAATCAGCAGGAGTCTCATAAACACAGCATCATTATTGTGTGTTTCTCTTCTTTGTGTGTGTGTGTGTGTGTGTCAGAGACCAGGGTTTTTCCTGCATAGAGAATATTTTGGCGCGCCCCAAGACGTTTTCCCGAGCACCAATGACAAATCCCGAGCGTCAAAGGCAAAAAAATGTCTGCGATGAAGAAAAGAAGAAAAAAAACGCGTGCAAGGCATGTCAGCGAATGTTCTCAATAGTATGTTTCAAGTAGGCTACAGCCGAACCCTCATTCTGTTTTGATCAATAGTAATCGAGTTGATAAGCGTGTCTTCTTGTCTGATCAATACGCAACTTTGAGGTGCGCGAATGGACAGAGCGGCCAGTAAACTGTCGTTCCGCTGCAAGGGCCAGACCCGACGTGCACAAATACACCTGTACAAATGCAAATTAAATTTCCACTCAAAATGCTGACAAAGGTTTGATTCACGATTTCCAATGCAGCCTCCATTGGTATTCTTAACCTGGAATGATAATATATAGTGCAGTGTTTCCTCTGTGGCTAAATTTCTGCTGCCACGGTATCAGAAATAGGGCTGTACAAAATTTTAGGCCGTCTATCAGCAGTGACTGTTAGAGTGCATGTCGGAGAATTGCACGGACACGTTCGTCCTTGAGAACTGTAAGTCGTATAACTTATGTTGTCAGTTCATTTAAGCCTGTTATTGTATAAGTCTATACTTCTTGCAAATTTAAATCAAGTTAACTGGTGATTTTCGTTGTTTGTAGTCTTCCCCTGCTAGCTAAATTGTCTGTTGATTCGATAGCGATCGCTGCCCTACTCAGGTTTTATTTTAGGTGCATTATTATGCTTAAGTAGTTTTAATTAAAAAAATTGTTAATAAATAATTGTTATTATTTGCTACAGAATGCTTAGCCTATCACAATCAAATGAAGCAGGCAGTGTACATGCTTAAGAGTGGCCTACCTTAATCGATAGGCTAGACTACTGACCATTTACAATAAGTTGTTACGTCAATTATGCAGAAAAAAAAAAAAAAAAAAAAGAATATATATATACATATACAGTTAGGTCCATAAGTATTTGGACATTGACACAATTTTCATCATTTTGGCTCTGTATACCACCACAATGGATTTGAAATGAAACAATCAAGATGTGCTTTAAGTGCAGACTTTCAGCTTTAATTTCAGGGTATTTACATCCAAATCAGGTGAACGGTGTAGGAATTACAATACATTTTATATGTGGCCCCCCCCTTTTAGGGACCAAAAGTAATTGGACAATTGGCTGCTCAGCTGTTCCATGGCCAGGTGTATGTTATTCCCTCATAAACGGAGTTTGTTATTTCATTGACAAGGAGCAGATAAAAGGTCTAGAGTTCATTTCAAGTATGGTATTTGTGTTTGGAATCTGTTGCTGTCAACTCTCAAGATTAAGTCCAAAGAGCTGTCACCATCAGTGAAGCAAGCCATCGTTAGGCTGAAAAATCAAAACAAACCTATCAGAGAGATAGCAAAAACATTAGGTGTGGCCAAATCAACTGTTTGGTACATTCTTAAAAAGAAAGAACGCACTGGTGAGCTCAGCAACACCAAAAGACCCGGAAGACCACGGAAAACAACTGTGGTGGATGACAGAAGAATTCTTTCCCTGGTGAAGAAAAACCCCTTCACAACAGTTGGCCAGATCAAGAACACTCTCCAGGAGGAAGGCGTATCTGTGTCAAAGTCAACAATTAAGAGAAGACTTCACCAGAGTAAATACAGAGGGTTCACCACAAGATGTAAACCATTGGTGAGTCTCAAAACAGGAAGACTAGATTAGAGTTTGCCAAAAAACATCTAAAAGAGCCTGTACAGTTCTGGAACAACATCCTATGGACAGATGAGACCATGATCAACTTGTACCAGAATGATGGGAAGAGAAGAGTATGGAGAAGGGAAGGAACTGCTCATGATCCAAAGCATACCACCTCATCAGTGAAGCATGGTGGAGGTAGTGTTATGGCGTGGGCATGTATGGCTGCCAATGTAACTGGTTCCCTTGTATTTATCGATGATGTGACTGCTGACAAAAGCAGTAGGATGAATTCTGAAGTGTTTCGAGCAATATTATCTGCTCAGATTCAGCCAAATGCTTCAGAACTCATAGGACGGCGCTTCACAGTGCAGATGGACAATGACCCGAAGCATACTGCGAAAGCAACCAAAGAGTTTTTTAAGGCAAAGAACTGGAATGTTCTGCAATGGCCAAGTCAATCACCTGACCTAAATCCAATTGAGCATGCATTTCACTTGCTAAAGACAAAACTGAAGGGAAAATGCCCCAAGAACAAGCAGGAACTGAAGACAGTTGCAGTAGAGGCCTGGCAGAGCATCACCAGGGACGAAACCCAGCGTCTGGTGATGTCTATGGGTTCCAGACTTCAGGCTGTCATTGACTGCAAAGGATTTGCAACCAAGTATTAAAAGTGACAATTAGATTTATGATTATGTTAGTTTGTCCAATTATTTTTGGTCCCTTAAAAAGGGGGGTCCACATATAAAATGTGTTGTAATTCCTACACCGTTCACCTGATTTGGATGTAAATACCCTGAAATTAAAGCTGAAAGTCTGCACTTAAAGCACATCTTGATTGTTTCATTTCAAATCCATTGTGGTGGTATACAGAGCCAAAATGATGAAAATTGTGTCAATGTCCAAATACTTATGGACCTAACTGTATATATATATTTATTTATTTTTAGGCACCGAAGACTCATTTTGACCCAGGAAAAACCCTGGAGACCCCCCACGCCTTACAAAGTTCTAATCTCACAATTAAAGAAAGACAGGCAAGATTTTAGTTTTTTTACACCACACCACTTTTTTCTCACATGAGTCACATTTATTTATTTTGCACATTTCAAAACACCTCCTCCAGAGATACCAATCGCATGCTGGGGACAATGTCTGGGGACAATGTCTGAAGTGATGGACTATGGAGAGGTCTCCTCTCTGGAGGACCAAGACTGTCCATGGAGAAACACCTGAAGAGCCTGGTGAGAACATCCATGACCAGGAGGAGATGGACAAAGATCTCTGAACTACCTTAATCACATCCCTACAAATCAGGGCTGGACTGGGACAAAAAATCCTTCAAGAAGGGTCTCAAGACTTATCTGTTGATCTTACACTTAAATAATTAATTAATTCTTAGAGTTATTATTTGTATATTTATAGTATAAAAACATATATACATATTTATATTTGATATTGTATTGTTATTATTACTATTTTGCTTAATATTGGCTTAGCAACTTTTAAAACAGTTTACTGTTAATTTAAATTATTGTGAGATTCATATTTTGTGGCTTTGGACAAAAGTGTCTGCTAAATACAATACAGAAACACACACACAGCCTCCCTCCCTTCCTGAGTCCCTGTTAATTTGCCTACTCCTTACCACGTTGTGAAGTACTCTTTCTTCCATCTTTTCCTCACTCGCTCCCATGGCCCTGTTATGGTCACTCTCCTGCTCCTCTGCTTCCTCCCTGACCCTCTCAGTATGTTTCTGCCTCTCTGAGCCAGCTACCTCTACTCCTTCCTCTACAGGTGCTGATGTTGAAGCAGCTAAAGCCCCCCCAAACATGTTCGAACTTTTTGCACATTTTGTGGCATTCCTGGATTTGATTGGGTCAGGCCAGTGGCAATAAAGAAAATTAACCAATGGGACGCTGTCAATTCTCTATAGGCCGGTCCGACCAAAACAATATTTACCAATGGGCCGCTGTCAGTTCTTTATGGGCCGGCCTGACCAAAAAATAAAAAATAAAGCCTATAGCCTACATCATATCGGCGATTCGGCCCAAAAATGCGTCGGCCCAGCGGGCAAATGCCTGGTATGCCAGATGGCCAGTCCAGCCCTGCTACAAACCAATGCTTGCCTCTGTGTCGACACAGTTTTTTGTATGCCTTTAATAGAAGCTCAATAAATATATTTTAAATTCTTGAATATATTGTTTATATCCCGATAAGTGACCGGAGGATGTGAACATGGCATGGGCAGCAGGAACAGACAGGTCGGATGCGTATAATAATGAATCATCTGTATATAAAGACAGTTTGTGTACTTCCACTCTACCCAATCAAATGCTTTCTCTGCATCTAGGGATGTCATTGCCTCAGAGGCTTAGAGTGACAAAGAGATTATATGTAATATTATTTCATCATAAAAAGATTTAAGTATAAGTCTCTGTTTTTAATCAATCCTGTTTGGTCAGGCAAAATGATTGATGGGAGGACTGTTTCCAGACTTGTTGCCAGACGTTTGGCTAGGATTTTATAATCGTCATTGAACAGGCTGATTGGGAAAAAAATAATATAATGTCTAACAGAGGGTAGAGCAAGTTGAGTCACGTGGGACTGCTATTGGAGATGGTTGCCTAGAACTTGTCTTCCGATTGAACTTCTCCTATTTTCATGTACATTCGATAATTAAAGCCTATATTTTAAGATACAACAACGTGTAAAGTGTGTGCGAGTGTCTATTCCGCACCTTCTCCCTCCCCTCATGGCGAATACGTCGAAGAGTAGAACAGCTAAGCAAGGAATAAACTATGCTAGCATGGCTAGTGGCGCTACTTCCAACAAGACAGGGTCGATTCAGCAATGTTCCTAGTCTGGCAACGGATGCTATAGCCGGACTTCGGGCTACTTTGGAGAAAACAATGCATGAGATGGCTCAGGTTAGGGGTATATTTAAAGAGCTACAAGAGGATGTTTCCCAAGTTAAATAGTTGGTTTTGGACAAATTTTGTTTCAAGAGTACATTTTTCTCTTGTGTGACTCCCAACACGACTACTATTAATTATAAAATCATAATAGAAGTACATTACATTTAGCAGGCGCTCTTATCCAGAGCGACTTACAGTAAGTACAGGGACATTCCCCCTGAGGCAAGTAGGGTGAAGTGCTTTGCCCAAGGACACAATGTCATTTTGCACGGCCGGGAATCAAACTGGCAACCTTCAGATTACTAGCCCGATCCCTAACCGCTCAGCCACCTGACTCCCTGAGGTAACATCCGTACCTTAAACTGTCGCCAAAAAACAAACATGTTGGCCCGATGCTTGGCAAGCCTTACCAAATTTGGTCCTTTTGGAAATCTAATTGGGGAACCCTGCTCTAAAGTAACCTGTGTAGTGCACTTTCAGTTCATGAAGTATACTTCCTAAAGTACCTCAAAGTATACTTTGGAATACTTTCAAGTGCACTTTCAATTAATGGAAGTACTTAAAGAATTAACTTAATAAATGTCCATTTACTATGATTTACTAATATATTTAAATGTTTAGGAGCCCCTCAAACGCCACCAATCTTGCACCACTTGACGAGAACGGGGGCCCTCGCCAAGTGACACTGCAGATTATCAACTGAAAGAAGCTAATTACTGCGCATGCACTCACGTTGTAATAATCCAGCTCTTTTTATCAAACGTAACAGTCATTTAACTCATGGTTACAATGGTAAACCAGCACAACAATGACAATTACCACATAACAAAACACTGCATTCAACACTATTTACCGCCTTGCATCATGGGAATTGACAAGCCAATGAGCCAGGCTATCTTAATTTCTTCACGTCGTTATTTCGTTCTTCAGTCAGTTTGACAGTATAACCTTCACATGCATAATGCAACCCTTCTGTCTGCTTCTTTCTCAAGTAGCTTTTTCATTGTTCCCTTTATTACTCCAATTGATAATTATTAGTATAGTATAAGAGTATAGGGCTTCAAAATGTTTTGGCAGTAATTAAGGTTACAGCTTCAGTAACAAAAAAGATTCAATGTGCAATGCATTAATAGATTTTACTAGACATGAATAATTAGAATATACAAGATGGATCTAAAAAATGTAACTTGTAATGTACTTTTTAAAGTATTTTGACGTTTGATGTTTTTGCTGTATAATAAAAGAAAACGTTCATCCTACTCCAGAAGAAATGTATAGGGAGTCAGGTGGCTGAGCGGTTAGGGAATCGGGCTAGTAATCTGAAGGTTGCCAGTTCGATTCCTGGCCGTGAAAAATGACGTTGTGTCCTTGGGCAAGGCACTTCACCCTACTTGCCTCGGGGGAATGTCCCTGTACTTACTGTAAGTCGCTCTGGATGAGAGTCTGCTAAATGACTAAATGTAAATGTACACAATTTTCTGTTTCTAAGCATACTTCTTAAAAGTATATCAAAAGTGAGCTAAAAGTGTACTATCCATTTTTTAAGTATACTGTTGCCACAGTTACTTTGAAAAAGTTATCTGATTACTCCTTTAAAAAGTAATTTAGTTACTTTACAGATTACTTGATTTTAAAAGTAACTAAATTAGATTACAAGTTACTTTGTCAGTTACATTCAGCAGCTGCCGACAACACCCCCGCCGCCTCAACATAAAAATGACAAGCGGTTTTTCCAACACTCACTTTATTAGAAGTGCATTTTTAACAGTAACACAACAACAATGAATGTTTACAACATATCTTGATATTTCCATCTTTAGCTGACAAATACTCAAATAGTGATTGTATTTCCAACTCGAAAATGCGCATCTCTCTCTCTCCTCCTCCATTGTTGTTTGTGTCGCTGCGTGGTACTTCAATTGTCTTCAAACATCTCCACTGTAACTTAGCCAATGAGAGGCAAGACACAAGTGTAATGTTGATGTAGAGCCTTTTAACGACTCCTACACTTGGCCAATGAGGTGGGACCAGGGGAGAACTTGCCCTGGACGCGTGTTCTGCTTGCCAATAAACCAATGTCCACAATTTCTCTGCATTCTGCTGTTTACCCATTTATTGTCTTGACGGCAGCACCAGTAATACAGTCCATTTCATTAGATCTGGTTTGGTAAAAAGCTGTATGCATTTCCCCTAGCCACACACCTGTGTATCCCTGGCTGTTAATTACCTATATACCTTCCAAAAGGCAATGCTCCACCCAGTGCTCAAACATAAAACTACAGATTAATCAGCATCACAAATGTGGTGTGTACCCAAAACAAAACAAGGTGCGAAATGGCTCCAACACACCGGCCCCTAATTGTTAATGGCAGGAGGGCACAAACAATTCAATACAGATTTACATAATGGAGCCAAAGACAAAGAAATAAAAAGAAAACATAAATTAACACCTCACAAGTCAGAGATCACGCTGGCAGTATCCGTGCACCACAAGTTATATTGCAGCCTCCTGAAGAAGACATAGTTTGGTCACTGGCCTGTCCACAACGTTGGTTTTAGTTTGTACTTGCGCAGAACGCACCAGTCCCTTCTTGTCTGGATATGTCTGCAGAACTCTTCCAAGTAACCAGGAACTGCGCGGCGCTGCAGGATCTGCAATAAGCACAATGTCTCCAGACATAAGACTTCGCCTCTCCTTACTCCACCTTTGCCGCTCCTGTAGCAAAGGCAAGTATTCTCTTAGCCAGCGCTTCCAAAAAAGGTCAGATATGTACTGTACTTGTCTCCACCTCCTTTTAACGTAGAGATCTGTCTTTTCAAACACTCCAGGAGGCAACACTGGTTTCCTTTTCATCGTAAGCAGATGGTTGGGCGTGAGAGCCTCCAGATCATTGGGGTCCCCAGATAACTTGGTGATGGGGCGATCGTTTAGGATGGCCTCGACTTCACAAAGAACCGTATGGAATCCTTCATCATTCAGGGTCTGTTGACGTAAAACTGATGTCAGAATCCGTTGAACCATCCTTATGATGCGTTCCCACACACCTCCATGATGAGAAGCTGCCGGTGGGTTGAAGCTCCATTTTATCCCTTCTTGTAAGATCAACCCCCACATTGGTGAATGGGGGAAGATCCGGAATGATCCTCTCTTTGGGCAGGTCGGACATTTTCTGTTCACCCAACTTCCCTCTATGGCGCCTACAGAAGCCACAGTTGGACAGGATTTTTCTTGTTCCTGCATTAGCACTGGTAATCCAGTATTTGCACCGTAATCTGGAGAGCACATGGTTTCTTCCACCATGGCCCACCTGTTCGTGAATGCTTTTTAGTAGTAAGGAGGACACATGTTGGTCTTTGGATAGGATGACTGGATGTTTTGTCTCCTCAGGCATGGCAGCCCTACTCAATCTCCCTCCAACTCTAAGCAATCCACCCTCCAAAGTGGGGTCCAGTTTGTAGATTGTACTCTCCTTTTTCACTCCACATTTGCCAGATAATAATGCAGCAAACTCCTCTGAAAATCTTTCCTGTTGAGCAAAGCTAATGATAGATATTTCTGCTTCCTCAAGATCCTCTGGAGTCAAACTCGATCCTTGAAACGTGGTTTTAAGGTGTTGCATTTCCTGTTCTACCATGTTGTCATTGATGTTTGCATCCCTTTGGCTCAGTAGTTTCCTTTTTTGGCTCATTTCCTGTAGAGCCTTCCTGATTTTCAGGATCCACGCAACTGACCTCTTCAACCTTCCCCAATCAGAAAAGTAGATGATCAGCTGCCTAGTAGCATTTGGTGTGTCCTCAACAGTCACTGCATTAGCTGTGAGCTCCCTTTTTACCTCTGCATCATCCACAGGTATCTCGGAATCCAAGATGCTTACTGGCCACGCTTCCTCCGTTTGCCACAGAAAGTCAGGGCCTTCCATCCATCTTCGGTTTGTCAAAAAAGGATCTATTGTTAACCCCCTTGAAGCTTCGTCTGCAGGATTCTGGGTGGTATGAACGTACCTCCACTGAGAGACATCAGTTGATCTGTGGATCGTAGATATCCTGTTCACCACAAAGGTTTGAAATCTCCTGTTCTCATTCCTGATATACTTCAGAACTGAAGTACTATCGGTCCAAAAACATGATTTGCCAAGAGGAAGCTGTAATTCCGCTTTAAGCATCGTGTCCACACGAACGGCGAGAACAGCTGCAGTGAGTTCCAAGCGAGGAATCGTCACTTGTTTTAACGGTGCCACTCTGGCCTTTCCTATTATGAAAGAGACATGGAAACGGTTATGGTTGTTCTGCATTCTGAGATATGTCACAGTACCATATCCACTTTCACTGGCATCGGAAAAGTGATGTAATTGACTACGAGTGAGTTGTCCAAAACCTGATGGCTTGAGGCATCTATCCACCTGAAATGCAGTCACCTTGTCCAGGTCTCGTAACCATTTGATACATTGCTGTTGGAGAGCCTGGGGAATCTGGTCATCCCATCCATTGCTCTTTCTACACAGATCCTGTAGTATGAGCTTAGCCGGAAGTGTGAGTGGTGCAAGAAATCCTAAAGGATCATAAACTGAGCTGACTACCGACAAAATCCCACGCCTAGTATGGGGCTGTTCCTTGAGAGACATATTGAACTTGAAAGTGTCTGTTTCAACACACCAATGAAGGCCAAGGGCTCTCTCAACTGGCAATTGGTCTCTGTCCAAATCCAACTCGTGCAGAATCTTTGATCTCTGCTTTTCAGGAATGGATAGCAATACACCACGATAGTTGCTAACCCATTTTGTTAAACGGAAGCCTCCCCTTTGACAAACATCTGTCAGATCCTGAACCATTTTCACAGCCTCCTCCTCAGACGGCAAGCTTTTAAGACAGTCGTCCATGTAAAAGTTGAAGCTGACTGTTAAGAGAATGACCTCTGAACTCGGCTCCACAGTCAAACACAACACGAAGATTTCCTTTCTTTGGATGGTACACTCCATGGTGTGGAATGTACCATACTTTTCCTTCAGAACCTTCCAACTGACATTCAGGCACACGTTCAGCATACCCCTCTCTGATGACATCACTGAGAAAGTTGGTGTATTCCTGATGGTACTCCTCATTTCTTTCAAACCTCCTCTTCAATCCAAGAATGCGCTGCTTGGCAACACACCGATTGTTTGCCAGAGAGACATTTTCTTTCTTAAAGGGAAGTTTCAAGCTGTAATGTCCATTGTGAAGCTTAACCGAATCATTCATGAATTCCATGAACTTTACATCATCTCTCGACATCTCCTCTTTGTCTCCTGCTGTAGGTTCATTAAAATCATGGTTGTGGTAATTATTCAGTAACTCATCCAGCCTTGTTATGGAGATCCTGTTAACAGTAGCAATGTGGCCATTCTCACACCGCTCAACACTGCATCCTTGTATGGGGCCATTAATAACCCACCCCAATAGGGTCCTAACGGCGTAGGGTCCATTTCCATGGCTGTTTAAAACTTCCCAGGGTTCAAGCATTTTGGAGGCATTGGTGCCTATCAACAACTCCACACCTGCTTGGATGCGAGGAATATCAACACCATCCAAGTATGGCCAGTTAGCCAGTTCCTCTTCTTTGATGATGTTGTCTGTTCCTACAGGCATCCTCTTCTGGGTGTAGACCTCTGGTAGGTCGTAGAACTGTTTTCCAGTAAGACTTGCAATCTCCAAACCAGTCAACCTGTAACTGGAAACTGATGAACTTGAGCCCATGGTTCGTAGACTGATTTGAGTTTTCCTTCCATTCATGTTCAACTTCGTCATCAGGTTTTCTGAGCAAAATGTGGCTGTACTACCTGGGTCAAGAAATGCATATGTTTGTATGACTTTGTCTCCTTTGCTGGATTTTACCTTAACTGGTAGGATGGATAAAATTCCTTCACTAATCCCGGCCCCTGTATGACCACTTGTTTGCAAAGAGAGCAGTGCGCTGTTCACTGACGTTTCCTTGGGTTGTTTAGGATCTGTGTTGCTGGCTCTCATCTGATGGTTGATATGAAGGACGCTGGGATGGTTTTCGCTGCACATATTGCAAGTCAAGCGCTTATCGCAATCCCTGCTCATATGCCCAATGCAGAGGCAACCGAAGCAAACTCCCTTTTCCTTTAAGAAGTTTATCTTGTCCCTATGCGTTCTCTCCTTCAATCGTGGACACCGCTCCAATGGGTGACCTTGAGAGCAACATACACACTTATTGGTGTTCTTTGCAGATGAACCACCTTGACACTGAACCTGATTGTATTTTGTGGATTGTTCAGATGGAAATGCTTCAACAGTAGTAACAGTGGTTGCATAACTGTTTCCTTTAAACCTTGGCTTTGACTGTGCCGTCGTCCTGTTCACAGTTTTGTTCACTGTAACAAGCTGTGTGTTCTGGATGTCCCCAAAGATCGGGTCAGACACTATCTTGACTTCATGCTCAATGAATGCGACAAGATCCACGAATCTTGCCCTGCGCTCAAATTTATCCAGTATTTCACAAGCAGAACCTCTCCATTTTTCCTTTAGCTCGTACGGAAGCTTTAGCATAATTGCTCTCATATTTGCCGGCATGTCCAATTCTCTCATGTAGAGCACATCCTCCATTGCGTTACAACATTCTCGTAAAAACAGTGCATACGCTTGAAGAGACTTGACGTCCTCCTGTTTTACACCTGGCCAGCTGAGGACTTTCTCCATGTATGCTGCGGTGATCTTTTGTTAATTGCCAAAGTGTTCTTGTAGCAGATGTTTATCCATAGTATAACCCCTGTCTGGAGCCATATACTGACAGCTGCGAACCAGCTCTTTTGGATGTCCTCTTGTGTATTTATCCAGGAAATACAAACAATCCCCTTTGTTGCTGGCATTTCTCTCCACACAGTGCTCGAATGCTCTTATAAAGGTTTTGTACTCCAGAGGATTTCCATCAAACAAGGGTATTTCTCTTGGTGGTAGTAAATGAGCAGCTTGTTGTTGTACAAGCAACGTTGATATTTCATTTAGCCTTTGCAGTAAGTCGTACAGCGCTGAGGAAACATCCTTTCTTTGCAGCTGTGGTCCAGACTTACTGACACTGGGATTTGTTAATTGCACATGAGGGTCCAAACGAGGTTCACGTAATAGGTTTCCATGTTTTGCTGTTCCATGATAAACATCCTGACTGCGGTTCTGTGTTGCACTCCAATATGCACGTTGTTGCATGAGTGTAGGGGTTTGCTTATCCAGAAGGGTAGGGTTATATTCCTCCGCTTGTGTATTTGGGGTGGCGAACGTTCTCTTTAACCTTGCTCCCTTGTCATGAACTTGGAAAGTGGTGGAAGGGTCCTTTAACCTTGCTCCCTTTTCAAAGTAAGAGACCATCCCATTTGACTGCGTGTTTGAGCGAGCTTGGTGACTGGAGGCGGATAACACCGCTAATTTAGCAGCACAAGCGGCCATCTCCGTACGGAGCTCCAGCCTTTCCTTTCTCCTATTTAGCTCCTCTGTTTGCACTTCCAGAGTGTGCCTCTCCTTTAAGGCTGTGGCGCGAGCTTCGAGTGCAGCGCTTTCTGCTTTAGCTTGAATGCGCGCAGATGCAGTAGAAGATGAACTGCCTTTTGAGCTGGCGCGACTTTTATGGCAAGATGGTTGTACAGAAACATTCGTTCCAACATTAGAAATGCTGTCATCGGGTTTCACTTCCCACTCCTCCACACCTTCAGCAGATTGTGGAATACCTGCATTTGCCAACCACTCATTCACGTTTTCCATGAACTCATTAACACTCAGCATCTTTGCTTTGAACCATATATCATGTTTTTCCTTTTCTACAGGGGGTAAGAGTTGTAATAGAGACCTATGCGTTTCCTTTGCTTCATTGCACAGAGTTGTGTACTCGTCAAAAGTACAAAGCACCTCCGTCTCGCATTCCCTGTCCTGCATCAACTGTTTAATTGTTATTTGTAGAACAGATGCTTTGTTTAGTTTGGACTTTCTTGTTTTTTGTAGCGTTTCTAGTTTATTCCACAATGCCTTTTGTGTTAGTTTAACGGGACGTTTTCTAGCAGATTGTGTTTCCATTCCACCGCTGGCTGCGCCCTCACTGAGCTGCGCCCTCACTGAGCTGCGCGTCAGCCGTGGTGAACTCGTCAGCATTGCTGCACTCATTTTGTACCTCTGTTTCGAAATCCATAATCAACCAACACAATAGAAAACACTTTGAAACAAAAAATGCAATTCACAGATACTCCCACAGTTATGTAAATACCAGTTCGAACCAATGCATTGGATTTTCAGTCTTCGTTGAAATGGCCATAGGCCTAGTTTGTATCGCTGCGCATACCTCCGGTCCGGTTGCACAGCAAACTGTCCCAATGGTGATCCGAAGTTACCGTTCGGTTCCTTTCCTTGCTGCACGACTACAAGCTGTTGTGATTGTCCAACGACCCACCTCGAGGCCCAAAAATCCCCGATGGCGTTTCTCAATCCCTCGATCTGTTGTTACTTTGTCTCGTGAACGGCAATCCTGGCGAGCTCCTTAAGCCAAGCTTTTCACTTAAATGTAGAGCCTTTTAACGACTCCTACACCTGGCCAATGAGGTGGGACCAGGGGAGAACTTGCCCATGACGCGTGTTCTGCGTGCCAATAAACAAATGTCCACAATTTCTCTGCATTCTGCTGTTTACCCATTTATTGTCTTGACGGCAGCACCAGTAATACAGTCCATTTCATTAGATCTGGTTTGGTTTCGTTCCATTCATTTTTCTTTTGTATTGGATCAATTGACACAGACCTGACACGGTGAAAAGCTGTATGCATTTCCCCTAGCCACACACCTGTGTATCCCTGGCTGTTAATTACTTATATACCTTCCAAAAGGCAATGCTCCACCCAGTGCTCAAACATAAAACTACAGATTAATCAGCACCACAAACGTGGTGTGTACCCAAAACAAAACAAGGTGCGTAATGGCTCCAACAGTTGATTTATAGACAAGAGTTTCTTTTGAAATTTTGACCTAAGAACGCACTTGGAAAAACAACTCAAGTCGTAGGCCTACTTGGGAAAAAAAACAAAACATAAAAAACGCCCCGAGTACAGTAAATCTGAGATCATTTGCGAACCATTACTTTTACAAAAAACATGGACTTAGTTGAGGTTCGTTGCATTTGTTCATGTAATATTTATTAATCTTATTTGTCACATATAATCAAATCAAGATGGCACCGAAGCAAAAGGGCTTGAGGAAAGTGGCGACTCAGAGTCACTGGGAGGGAATGGTAGGTCAATGTATTTACACGTGACGTGTCCCTCATGCTGAAAACGTGACTTAATTGTCACATAGGCTACATGAATTCACTCCCAGAGACGCAAGAAGAAATCAAATATATATTTTACTATTAATGACAAAATAGTAACGCACAGTGACTTGGACAAGTAACTTTAATCTGATTACTGGTTTGGAAATAGTAACGGAAATAGTAATGGTCAGATTAGAGTAACGCGTAATTAACTATAAGCAGTGATGCCTGTAACGCGTATTAGTATACTTTCATATACTTCTTTTTTGTAAGGGATAACAAACGGGGAAATATAGATGCAAGCAGCAATGAGGTGGCCAAGCAGTCAAATTACCCAGAAAACATTTTAGACATCCTCAGAACAGGGTTCCGAGTGCATGCAGCAAGTTTGTTTTGAATCCATCAAAGATTTGCTGAGATACGACACAACTTCCTGTTTGGTGGCTTAGCTGCACATTTTGATTGGCGGTACTGGGCAAACGGTTTCGAAATTCTGAAAACCATGTGATAACTTTTGTGAAGCTTGGTCTGAAGATAATCTCTGCCAAATTTGGTGAAGATTGGATACACTTTGTAAGAGGAGTAGAGAAGAAACCTTTTTTCAGTATTTCAAAATGGCGGCCGCATCAATTCGGCTGTTATCACAATTTATCATGTGTCACACACGGGCTGTCCCGAGATATCATGAGACAAAGGAATTACTTAATCAAGGAAAACAAATCAACAGCTATTGGCCAAAACACATTTTTGCTTCCCGTGGCCACTCCAAGTGGTCACATGAACAAATTGTTTGGACATCCTCAGAAGAGGTTTCCGAGTTGAGATACCAAGTTTGGTGTTGATATCTCAAAGAGTTGCTGAGATATGAGCCAACTTCCTGTTTGGTTGCTTTGTTGATGATTTTGATTGGCTGTACCGGAAACAAACGGGTTTTGAAAATCAAAAATCCTTTGAAATTTTGAGTGAGGGATGCTCTGACGATGATGTGTGCCAATTCTGGGGAAGATTGGGAAAAAATTTAAGGAGGCATAGCAAAGAAAACGTTTTTTTTTTTATGGCAGAAAATATATATAATCAGAAATTGACGTCATAGGGTGTGTTGAACTCTTGATCCAGGGAATCCAACGGTACCTCATTTATGAAAATCGGTCACACGGTTCAAAAGTTACGCGTGGCGCTAAAGTGCTCAAATGGGAGACATGAAACTTGGTGAAAATAAAGAGGGTACTGTTCTTAATGAGTGGGCCAAATTTTCACACAGTTTTAGGGCTTGCCATAGACTCCAATGGGAGAAGGAGATGTGTAATAATAATAAGAAAAGGTAAAAACAGTTAAGTGGCTGCTTGGCCACCAATAATCATACAGCTTGCACCCGTCACCCGTGGATGTATTGTCTAAGGGATAATGTATAGAACGCCGGTTCTTCAGAGCGTAGCTACACCCCTCCGCTTCGCGTCGGGGTGCTGTTCGCCCTGTCGGGGCTTATTTTCGATAATGACCGGCGTTCTATACATTATCCCGCTTATTACACGGCTACTTGCCGAAAAAAAACTTTATTTGTTACAATTCGTAGTGTTGATCAGCAGAGAAATAGTTCGCCAAAGACATTGAACTTCATAGACGTTGAACATTCTTTAGGCTTCAAATCAGCTGACGTCGCTAAGCAACGGAGTACGCTGGGGTTGTAAAATTACCGGACTACTTGCGGAGTGCGACGAAAGATGTGAATCTGAGGCCAAAAGGCCACTTCCCTTGACAGCGGTCAATTATACATAGCAACAGTCAATTATCGAAAAATAATTGACCATAGAACGTTGGGAAGCCCCATTCAAGTGAATGGAGCATTCTACAGAATTAAGAACATCTGTGTAATAAAATGTATTAATGTTGTCACAGCCTCTGATGGGTCACAGCGTTCGGTGCACCACGTTTAGAATCAGAATCAGGTTTATTCGCCATGTATGTTATACAAACACGGAATTTACTGTGGCAGGGAGGTGCAAAACACTAAACATATACAGATCTTAAATTAAGTAAAAGTACAAAAGTTTAACTATTTCTAAGAACTAAACAATCTAAGAATACAACAATTTAAATATAAAATATATATAAAAATAAGAATAGAATGAGCAGCATGAATGGTCAACATAGTGCAATCGGATACTGAGATAAAGTGGCTTATGCATACTGAATTGCCATTAGATGTACTTATAATAGTTAAATAAGTGAATGAATGTCAATGGGAGTCCTTGGCCTTGTTGAAGAGTCCAGTAGCAGATGGAAAGAAACTGTTCTTATGGCGTGAGGTTTTGGTCCTGATGGACCGCAGCCTTCTGCCAGAGGGGAGTAGCTGGAACAGGGAGTGACCAGGGTCTGCACGCCTCAGGGTCCTCGAGGTGTGCAGGTCCTCGAGGGTAGGCAGATTGCAGCCGATCACCTTCTCAGCAGTGCGGATGATACGCTGCAGTCTGCTCTTGTCCTTGGCAGTGGCAGTGGCAGCAGCGTACCAGATGGTGATGGAAGAGGTGAGGATGGACTCAATGATGGCTGTGTAGAAGTGCACCATCATTGTCTTTGGCAGGTTGAATTTCTTCAGCTGCCGTAGGAAGTACATCCTCTGTTGTGCTTTTTTGGTGAGAGAGCTGATGTTCAGTTCCCACTTGAGGTCCTGGGAGAGGATGGTGCCCAGGAAGCGGAAGGACTCCACAGTGTTGACTGGGGAGTCGCACAGGGTGATGGAGGTGAGTGGGGCTGTATTCTTCCTGAAGTCCACAACCATCTCCACTGTTTTAAGAGCATTGAGCTCTAAGTTGTTCTGGCTACACCAGGTCACCAGGTTGTCAGCTTCCCACCTATAGTCAGACTTATCCCCGTCAGAGATGAGCCCAATGAAGGTGGTGTCGTCCGCAAACTTCAGAAGTTTGACAGACGGATGACTGGAGGTGCAGCTGTTGGTGTACAGGGAGAAGAGCAGAGGGGAAAGGACGCAGCCCTGAGGAGATCCGGTGCTGATGGACCGGGAGTCAGAGACTTGTGTTCCCAGCTTAACGCAATGCTTTCTGTCAGACAGGAAGTCTGTGATCCATCTGCAGGTGGAGTCAGGCACGTTCAGCTGGGAGAGCTTGACCTGAAGCAGGGCAGGGATGATGGTGTTGAAGGCAGAGCTGAAGTCCACAAACAGGATCCTGGCATAGGATGCTGGGGAGTCCAGGTGCTGTAGGGTGAAGTGGAGAGCCATGTTAACGGCGTCATCCACAGATCTGTTGGCTCTGTAGGCAAACTGCAGTGGGTCCAGGAAAGGGTCTGTGATGGCTTTGAGGTGTGCCAGCACAAGGCGCTCAAAAGACTTCATTACCACAGAGGTCAGGGCGACAGGTCTGTAGTCATTGAGTCCTGTTGGCCTTGGCTTTTTGGGCACAGGGATGATGGTGGAGGACTTGAGACAGGCTGGCACATGGCATGTCTCCAGGGAGGTGTTAAAGATGTAAGTGAACACCGGAGTCAGCTGGCGCAGTGCTTGAGGGTGGCAGGAGAGACAGAGTCCGGCCCAGCTGCTTTGCGGGGGTTCTGCCTCTTGAAAAGTCTGTTAACTTCACCCTCCTGAATGGAGAGAGTTGTCACTGTAGAGGGGGTGAGGGAGGAGGCCTCGTGGGTGGGAAGGGGTAGTTCAGGACAGTCCAATTGTCTTTCAAATCTACAGTAGAACTCATTCAGGTCGTTGGCCAGGTGGGAGTCGTTAGTGGAGTGGGGGGCTCTGGGCTTGTAGTTGGTAATCTGCCTGAGCCCTCTCCAGACAGAAGCAGAGTCGTTAGCAGAGAACTGACGCTTCAGTCTCTCTGAGTACAGTCGTTTAGCCTCTCTCACCGCCTTGCTAAACCTGTTCTTCGACTCCTTGAATCTGTCTCTATCCCCACTCCAAAATGCTTCCTCCTTCTCTGACCTCAACCTTCTGAGCTCTGCTGAGAACCAGGGCTTTTCGTTGTTGAAGTTCACCCTGGTGCGTGTTGGAATACAGCAGTCCTCACAGAAACTGATGTATGATGTCACAGCCTCTGTGAGTTCATCCAGACTATTGGTAGCAGTCGTGAACATATCCCAGTCAGTACAGTCCAAGCACGCCCGCAGATCCTCCATAGCCTCACTGGTCCACTATTTTGACGTCCTCACCACAGGTTTACAGAGCTTTAATTTCTGCCTGTATGCAGGAATCAGATGGACCATGATATGGTCAGAGTGACCCAGTGCTGCACGAGGGACGGCGTAGTAGGCTCTACTGACTGTAGTGTAGCAGTGATCCAGAGTGTTCTCTTCTCTGGTTGGGCATTTGATGAATTGTCTGTATTTAGGGAGTTCGTGGCTGAGATTACCTTTGTTGAAGTCGCCGAGTACGATAACAAGGGAATCCGGGTTTGCTCGCTCGGATTCCCTTGTTATCGTACTCGGCGACTTTACTAGATTTGCCTGCAAACTCCTCAGAGTTGCCGCTTGTAGCCTACTTTGTTAAGTTTCTCATGTAGACCAGTCACCAGCGCATAGTCCTCGAATTCATCCCTGAAGTTGTCCCAATTAGTATTCCAGTCCCCTGTGAGAACCATGGGATTTGGTGGCAGAATGTTCGCTGCCATAGCAATGGAATAGGAGATTTTCTTTCTTTCAGCCATCGACGTAGGTAGTGATGCTAGCTAGCCAGCTAACAACGATTTTATCAGTGAAACAGCGTGTGTTCGCATATGGAACGTAACTGCGCCCATACTATACTTACGTACAAAAATAACAAACGTGTGGCATTCGAGCCACTTCTGATACCATGTTTCGGTATGATGTTTTAGATGAATGAATAAAGACAGACACCAATGTCAAGTTCAATAGCCGTGTTCAAGCATTGTACAAATCCCTACCCACGGAGTCCGGGGAACAGTCCGGCTAGTCGATTACCTATCAACTAGTGATGTGTCGTTCGTGAACGATTCGTTCATTTTGAACAAATCCTTACAAGGACTCGGGAGTAACGAGTCCTCTCAAAGAGTGATTCGTTCATTTTCTCGTGGCCGCGTATCGGGACTGTTGCATAGGCCAAGTAAACAGAAATTATTCGTTCATTTCTCTACTCGGTCTTCGGGTACGAGTCTTTGGATAATTTTTCACGTGACCTGCATAGGCTCTGTACTGGTAGGTAGAGGAAACAAACGATTTGTTCATTTCCCGACTCGGTCTTTCTACGAGTCTTTGGATCATTTTGCACGTGACCTGCATAGGCTCTGTACTGGTAGCTAGAGGAAACAAACAATTTGTTTATTTCCCAACTCTGTCTTTCTACGAGTCTTTGGATCCTTTTTTCACGTGACCCGCATTTTACTTTTAAGCAGAGGAAACAGTTTCCTCATTCCCTTTCGCGTGGCCGCTGTTTTAGTAAGACGTGAAGGGATTCCAAAATCGTCCGGTATTTTGCCTCGTCGGATAGGCCTAGGTTTCTCTGGGTCTTTCACAAACTAGTTATTACGCCCTTACAAGTTTTGTGAAGGGTATCTCCCTTACGTTCCACCGTCTTGCGTGAGCTCTGACTGTAGAGAGAACTGTCATTGGTCGACCACCTTCTCAGTGTTGCCAGATGCACAATAATTATCCTCCAAATACGATCATTTTGAGCCTTTGGTACAATACTTCGCCATTTCCAATCTGGTAACACTGAGCACCTTGCCGCCTTTGTTATCATTATTGCTTAATATATTGAGGACCGAAAGTGTCTTAATTTTCTTATATTAATACTTCCTGCGGCCTGCTCTTGTAGACTCTATTTTTGTCAGAGTACACGTTATTACAAACTTACATTTCTCAGATATGATCTGAATTGATGAAAGGTCTCTTCAGACAGCTGGCCAAACAGAGATACAAACAAATGTGCAATATTATAAATATATACAGAGTCAAGATCAATAGGGAGTCCTACATGCTTGGCTTCCAAAAGCTCCCCCATTGTGGGGACTGTTGAGTGTTGGAAGTGGAGGGTACTACTAGACATGGGTATTCAATTAGGCTACCTACGACTCAGTGTCTAATAAGCCACACTGAGACTGACAGAAGAGGAAGGGAAGAGGTTTGTGTTTGAGCTCTGTGGTAATACAAATATTTGTTGGGACACCAGAGGCCTGTTCCATAAAGAGAGTTTACCGAATAAGCCAGACTTATGTCAGTTAGTCAGACTCATTTCTAGTTCATTCGGTTCCATAAAGCTTACTCAACGTAGTTCAAACTCGGTTACTATGGCAACTTAGGCTGCGAAACTAGTCTGGTCCGGGGCAGGCTAACTGTCAGGCTTAGCGTGACTTGGTGCTTAACCAGACCTTCCTGTAACACTGACCCAACGGGAAAACGATGATTTATTCTAATTTTCTTATTCTCATCAGTTCAATATGTTCAACATTGATAGAAAATCAACTTAAATAGCCTACATAGGCTACAACATTTAGCCTAATGCATTAAACGATTGTGCTTATGCACCAAATGGCAGTGCAGAGTTCCCACCCTTTTTCTCTGGGAGGGGTGCTGGAAAGCGCTCCTCCCGGATCTGAGGCCGAATGTCTTGGACACTCGGGTGAGGAGAGGGGCAGAGCTGTCAACTGATCACCACCTGGTGGTGAGTTGGCTACGATGGTGGGGGAAGACGCCGGTCAGGCCTGGCAGGCCCAAACGTAATGTGAGGGTCTGCTGGGAACAGCTGGCAGAATCCCCTGTCAGAAGGAGCTTCAACTCCCACCTCCAGGAGAGCTTCGATCATGTCTCGGGGGAGGCCGGGGACATTGAGTCCGAATGGGTCATGTTCCGGGCCTCCATTGTTGAGGTGGCTGACCGGAGCTGCGGACGCAAGGCGGTCGGTGCATGTCGCGGCGGCAACCCTCGGACCCGGTGGTGGTGTTTTGTTGTTGGACTTCTGTGCTAGACACGGCTTGTCCATAACGAACACCATGTTCAAGCATAAGGGTGTCCATATGTGCACTTGGCACCAGGACACCCGAGGTCTCAGTTCGATGATAGACTTTGTAGTCGTGTCGTCGGATCTGAGGCCGAATGTCTTGGACACTCGGGTGAGGAGGGGGGCGGAGCTGTCAACTGATCACCACCTGGTGGTGAGTTGGCTACGATGGTGGGGGAAGACGCCGGTCAGGCCTGGCAGGCCCAAACGTAATGTGAGGGTCTGCTGGGAACGGCTGGCAGAATCCCCTGTCAGAAGGAGCTTCAACTCCCACCTCCGGGAGAGCTTCGATCATGTCTCGGGGGAGGCCGGGGACATTGAGTCCGAATGGGTCATGTTCCGGGCCTCCATTGTTGACGTGGCTGACCGGAGCTGCGGACGCAAGGCGGTCGGTGCATGTCGCGGCGGCAACCCTCGGACCCGGTGGTGGACGCCGGAGGTGAGGGAAGCCGTCAAGCTGAAGAAGGAGGCCTATCGGACTTTGTTGGCTGGTAGGACTCCAGAGGCAGCTGATGTGTACCGGCAGGCCAAGCGGAATGCGGCTTTGGCGGTCGCGGAGGCAAAAACCCGGGCGTGGGAGGAGTTCGGCGAGGCCATGGAGAATGACTTCCGAACGGCTTCGAAAAGGTTCTGGACCACCATCCGGCGACTCAGGAGGGGGAAGCAGTGCACTGTCAACGCTGTATATGGTGGGGATGGTGCGCTGCTGACCTCGATGGGGGACGTCCTGGATCGGTGGAAGGAATACTTTGAAGACCTCCTTAATCCCACCAACACGCGTTCCGACGTGGAGGCAGAGTCTGGGGACATTGGGGGGGGCCCTTCTATCTCTGGGGCTGAGGTCGCCGAGGTGGTTGAAAAGCTCCACGGTGGCAAGGCCCCTGGGGTGGATGAGGTCCGCCCGGAGTTCCTTAAGGCTCTGGATGTTGTAGGGCTGTCTTGGTTGACACGACTCGCAACATCGCATGGACATCGGGGACAGTGCCTCTGGACTGGAAGACCGAGGTGGTGGTTCCCCTCTTTAAAAAGGGGGACCGGAGGGTGTGCTCCAACTTTAGGGGGATCACACTCCTCAGCCTCCCTGGGAAAGTCTATTCAGAGATGCTGGAGAGGAGGGTCCATCGGATTGTCGAACCTCGGATTCAGGAGGAGCAATGTGGTTTTCGTCCTGGCCGTGGAACTGTGGACCAGCTCTATACCCTCGGCAGGGTTCTGGAGGGTGCATGGGAGTTCGCCCAACCAGTCTACACAGGTTTTGTGGATTTGGAAAAGGCGTTCGACCGTGTCCCTCGGGGGCTCATGTGGGGGGTGCTCCGGGAGTACGGGGTACCGGACTTGCTTAGGTTGCTGCACCCGCGACCCGACCCCCGGACAAGCGGAAGATGATGGATGGATGATGGATGGATGGCATGAAACGATGATGAACAATGATTTGATACACGCCACGTTAAACGTAGCCTATGGCTAGCCTAGTTTGTGATTTCAAATGTTTAGGCATCCGGCATAGGCCTATCTCAATCTAAATTATGCGAGTATAATTATCGCTATATAGTTGTTAACAGTAGTCTACAATTGCAAAACAAACCTAAATCCATAGGCTACATCTATATCCTCCATTTTCCCGACACAACCATGTTAAAAAGTTAGGCTACTGGGTAATGTATTGATTAATAGTAGGCTATTTATTTTAAACAATGTCAAACAAGTAAATTTACATGTGTTTAGAGGGTGTCTGTTTTTTAATCAACGAAGTAACTAAAGGTCTAAAAAAGGACCTCGACCTACGTAGCCTATCGTTCACGTCAATCATGGCGTGTCGTTTCATTTTGATGAAGCGGTGGATGAGGAAGCTGTCATAGTAGGCTACAAGGCTTAAAGGGAACGTTCTTTCTGGAAGAAGTCACGTGGCCGTGTGCATTGCTTTTGCCGTGGTGGATTGTATGATCCATGTTTTACCTCTCGGGCTGCTTAAGAATAGGGTGCACGCGCAATTAACTTGACTACTTGAATTAGTAGGACTGCATGAGCGGAAATTGGCCTTTATGGTACCGCTTTAGCCCCACTTGACTTGTTAAGCTAATTCAAGTCTGGTTTGGGACTTTAAGTCCAACTTATTTGAGCGGCCTTTATGGAACAGGCCCCTGATGTAACTTTCACTGAGTCATGTCAGGGACAGTTTTGTGTCATCACAGTGTTGATGTCTGGTTGCCACGAGAACAAATCCACCCATCAACGTGAAACCCATCATTAGCTCCAGTAATGTTTGCAGTATGTTCGAAACAGTGCAGCAAGGATCCTGAAAAGAGTGCGGAAATACGACCACATCACACATCACACTCCATTCACTCCATTGGCTTCCCGTTTGTGCCAGGATAGAATTCAAGGTCCCCCTTCTCACCTATCAGTGCATCCATGGCAATGCTCCCCCCTACCTGAAAGAACTATTAACCCCTACAACCACAGCACGATCCCTCCGCTCAAATAATTCAAACCGCCTCCATCTCCCCAGTACTAAACTCAGCACCATGGGTGACCGGGCTTTCTGTTCCGCCGCCCCCCGGATCTGGAACGCCCCCTCCCCGACCATCTGAGGGCACCTCAAACCACTGAGAATTTAAAAAAAAGGACTAAAAACATTTCTTTTTACAGATCTTATGAGTTTTAATTATCTAATTGTATTTTATATTGATGTTTTACCTTGTTTTATAATCTTAACTGTAGCACCTTGAGATCTGTTCTCAGATGAAAGGTGCGTTAGAAATAAAATTTATTATTATTGGGTGTGCTCAAGCCTTCGGCGAGAGCACAACCTTTGTTCTCTCACATATATATTATTGGGTGTGCTCAAGCCTTCGGCGAGAGCACAACCTTTGTTCTCTCACATATTTATTTATTTATTATTTATTTTCGCCCCCCTAAGGATCAGTCAATATTTGGACTACATACACAACGGCGGTGTCAAAAGGTTCGTCTTGGTAGCGATTGCGTTGGTTGAATTTTTATTTACGTTCCGTTGCATGGTTTAAGTAGAAATTGCGTTTTTGTGGTGAAAAGTGAAGCTAACGGTGGCTAATTTGCTAGCCACAGTCACTGACGTTACTAACGTCACGAAAACACGCGTGACTACCTGTAGCAGAACATTCGTTTCACATCTGTTAACTTGGGGGATAGCTAGGCTAACTATAGCTTTACTGCAAGGCAGCTACAGGAACGCCACAAGCAAAGAGGCCAGGGTGATAACTATTTACTCATTTTACTTTGTGATGTGAAACACAATTATGAAATGTAATGTACAATATTAGCTAATATTATTAAGGAAGTAGGCCCACATCTACTTTTGGAAACGGTAGTCTACTATTTCACTGAAGCATTAGCATCATGACATTAGCCTCTGTTGCCCGGGCAACATATACTACAGTGGTCTATGATGCATCTGTTTTCAATCTTTAAAATAAACATTCCTCACAAATACATTTTCGTTGTAGGATTTATTATGACATTACATTACAAGTAAACGATTTGTGGGTGAAATTATCATTACCTGTGGTTTCAAACCAGTGTTGCTCACTGCAATGCTGTAGCCTACGCGAGACACTACAAAAACATCTACACAGCTGTAGGAAGTCAAACGGCGACAGAACATGTTCGGCACTCCCCTTACTTAATCAAAAGTCTATCTAACTACTAACCTGAACTTCATTGCCACAGCCTAAACGTTGCCAATCTGTTCATGAAAATAATTAATTTCAGCCTAAACCGTACAACGGAACGTTAAATCCAATTCAACCCACGCAATCGCTACCAAGACGAACACAGCCGTAGTCTACTAGTACTGTACCGTAGTAGTACAATTTACCGGGGCAGCTTCTCCACACAGGGCTATATCGCATTTTGCGTTGTTACTGACAATGATCGCTACCAGTGAGCTTTTTATGAATGAGTGATTTTCCTCTAAATAAACGTCAAGCTTATTTACGTTTTGGGGGGCATATTTTCAGTTAGCAGATGGGACTGTCTGAATCGCGATTCCATCTTCTACTGCCGGGTAACGTCGTAGAATAATCTTCAAAGGGGGTTCTTTATTAATGAATGAATGCAATGAGTAGGCTACATGCCTGAAAATATCACGAGAAGGGAAAAACTTAAAATGACGTTTAAGTCATAGAGATTAGGTCCATTTTTACACCGGTCTGCCAAATTTATTCGTTTTGATTCAACGATGAGGCTGCCTCTTGCAGGGGAAATGAGAAGACATCTATTTCATTCTACACTTCACTCGTATTTTCAGTTGTAACTGAGCAGCAAAAAAAAATGCCGTTAAATCTATTTAATCTTTATAAATAATAAGTATGCATTTTCATATAAAATATACATAAATCAGTTGTAAAAATTTCATTCAAAAACGGACCCCTGTGCAACCAACGCAAGCAAGCACACCCTACAATTTCCCCAGAAATTGTACCCTCTCTAGTTATTATTATTATTATTTTTATTTTGCCCCCCTAAAACTCAGTCAATATTTGGCCTACATAGACAACGTAGGTGTCAAAAGTAGCGATTGAGTTGCTTCTATTGGAATTTACGTTCCGTTGCATGGTTTAAGCTTAAGTTAAGTTTTTGTGGCGAAAAGTGAAGCTAACGGTGGCTAATTTGCTAGCCACAGTCACTGACGTTACTAACGTCACTGCGTCACGAAAACACGCGTGACTACCTTTGCCAGAACATTCGTTTAGCATCTGTTAACTTGGGGGATAGCTAGGCTAACTATAGCTTTACTGCAAGGCAGCTGCAGAAACGCCACAAGAAAAGAGGCCAGGGTGATAACTATTTACTCATTTTACTTTGTGATATGACACACAATTGTGATGTGTAATGTACAATATAAGCTGATATTATTAAGGAAGTACATCTACTTTCGGTAACAGTAGTCTACTATTTCACTGAAGTATTAGCCTGTGTTGCCCGGGCAACACATACTACAGTGGTCTATGATGTAGCGTTATCTGTTTTCAATCGTTAAAATAAACATTCCTCACATATACATTTTCGTTGTAGGATTTATTCTGACATTAGAAAACGATTTGTTGGTGAAATTACCATTACCTGTGGTTTCAAACCAGTGTAGCTCACTGCAACGCTGTAGCTTACGCGAGACACACTACTGTACAAAAACATCTACACTAAACAGCTGTTTAGGAAGTCAAACGGCGACAGAACATGTTCGGTACTCCCCTTACTTAAATCAAAAGTCTATCTAACTACTAGCCTGAACTTCATTGCCACAGCCTAAACGTTGTCAATCTGTTCATGAAAATAATTAATTTCAGCTTAAACCGTACAACGGAACGTTAAATCCAATTCAACCAAGGCAATCGCTACCAAGACTAACACAGCAGTAGTCTAGTACTGTACCGTAGTAGTACAATTTACCGGGGAAGCTTCTCCACACAGGGCTATATCGCATTTTGCGTTGTTACTGACAATGATCGCTACCACTGAGCTTTTTATGAATGAGCGATTTTCCACTAAATAAATGTCAAGCTTATTTACGTTTTGGGGGGCATATTTTCAGTTAGCAGATGGTACTGTTTGAATCGCGATTCCATCTTCTACTGCCGGGTAACGTCGTAGAATAATCTTCAAAGGGGGTTCTTTATTAATGAATGAATGCAATGAGTAGGCTAAATGCCTGAAAATATCATGAGAAGGGAAAAACTTAAAATGACGTTTAAGTCATAGAGATTAGGTCAATTTTTACACCGGTCTGCCCAATTTATTCGTTTTGTTTCAACGATGAGGCTGCCTCTTGCAGGGGAAATGAGAAGACATCTATTTCATTCTACACTTCACTCGTATTTTCAGTTGTAAATGAGCAGCAAAAAAAAAATGCTTTTAAATCTATGTCATCTTTATAAATAATAAGTATGCATTTTTACATAAAATATACAGAAATATAAGTTGTAAAAATGTCATTCAAAAACGGGCCCCTGTGCAACCGACGCAAGCAAGCACACCCTACAATTTCCCCAGAAATTGTACCCTCTCTAGTTATTAATGTTCTCTTTTTTCTTCTCTCACTTCACTCTCTCTTTCATACACTCCTTCTCTCTTCCACTTTTTTTGTCTCTTATCTCCATTTCTTTCTGTCTCTTGCTCTCTCTCTCTTTCCCTTTCGCTGTCTTTCTCCTTCCTGCTCAATCTGACTCTCTCTTTCTGTACTGATTCGACAAGCAACCTTTTGAATAGGTTCAATGTTTTTCTGTTTACTTTGAAGGTGTGTATGTGTCTGTGTGTGTTTCCTTGTTTGACAGTAACTTCCTGTAGTGTTTTATTCTGCCTGTTGATTAATGATAGTTGTATTTGTGAGAGAGACAGAGAGAAAGAAAGCCTGAATGTGTTTGTTGGCGCTTACTTTAGCAATGGTCCAAAAGACTCAAACAGCATTTTATGCAGCAATCAAACAGGAACAGAGATTTGAGCTCCTCCCCAAGCATTCAGTATCTTGAATCTGATAGACCTCACCAGGGCTGTGTGAGAATGACCCGACCCTGCCAGACTATGCCATGCCTGGATTATATGATTGTGAAGACATACGTTTGTGTGTGTGTGCACTGTGCAAGTGTTTCCTTTAGGATTTGTTTTAGCAGTGGGGGCAGGTCTGTCCGTGAGCAAGGGCGTTCAGCAAACGCTATCGAATCAACAGCCATGTGCAATTTTGCTAGCAGGTGAAGAATACAAACAACGAAAATCACCAGTTAACTTAATTTAAATTTGCAAGAACTATAGACTAATAACAGGCTTAAATGAACTGACAACATAAGTTATACGACCAGACGCGGCCTTACCTATGTTTCATCCGTTTCAATTGAAACGGGGAGGGCGGGGCCCCGCCCAACAGACCAGCAAAAATCCCATTCATTTTCTCAGTAGGATATTGATTGTCAGCCATAATGTCTAAACCATCCAAGGTAGACTGACCATGAGCTACGAGGTTGTTAAACGAAAGTTTCTGCTCCTATAAAAGCCACAAGTCCGTATGAAATCAACCTTATTATTTGCGATCTTGCGATCTTGCGATCTTGGTAACTCGTGGTTACCATGGCGACGTTTCCCGCCCCCGTGACCAAGGTTAAAATGTTAGTTGGAGCAGGAAAAGAAATGAAACGTACATATGCCAATGGTGCTAAAAAACTAAAGATATCAGACAACAAAAGAAAAGCTTTATTCAGTCTACCAAAAGTGACCTCTTTCTTTGGTCCAGCATCTGTAGAGCTAACCCTACCAGCGACAGCAGCGGTGCGCCCGGTGAGCTGCATCGTTTTATTTATGATAAGTTCGGTTCAGTGTGAGGCTCTTTTTCTTCTTTGCTTTTGTTAACCCTTGTGCTGCCTTCGGGTCACATGACCCAAAGGTTCATAACGAACCATCGTTGTGTTTACCCAATTTTCCCCAATAGAAAAACAAGTACAATTATTTTCTTTTAACCTTTGCAATGTGGGGGTTCTGAGACAGCCCAACAGTTAAAAGAAAATGCTTCACTTTGTTTTTGTATGCAGTAAATTTGTCCCAATACGACGGTGGGTCACTTGACACCTTTCAGCGCCTTCAAATCTTCAGCTATTAAAACCGTTCAGCTATCAAAGAATTCTGCAGTTTCAGGCTATGACTGCTATGACTTTTCAGCTTTCTACCTCTTATGCTTGAATTAATATAAATCAATATTCATAATATTTTTAACATTGTTTTCCAATTGAGGTTTTTTTTCAGTTTTTCAAACTTCTTAAAACTTCTTCAACTTCCAAATCCTTCTTTTTCCTCAATCTTTCAGCTTGAGCCACCATTTAAACTTTAAAATATTGAGAAAACCCTAAGCTATTTTTTTTTTTAATTCAGCTTTTTGATATCTATTCAACTTTTTTCAATATCACTGATTATGTTTCATGAGTTTTTGAAAACGTTTCTGAGATTTACATGGGTGTGTATGTGAGAGCTTAGAGTGCAGACCGAAACGCTTACAGTGAAGAGGAGCTTCGGATGTCGCTGAAAAAATATTTCTAGTTTGCCAGCATTGCCACAATTTTCGCTCTTCATGCTTCGTTTTTGGATCAATAGATAGCTAATTGTGTGCTGGTCGTAGACAGTTGTCTGTGGAATCAAACAGACTAACAGATTTGTTCCCACAAGACCGAGACAAAGTCCAATTCTTTCCCCATAGAGACCAATGCAAATCTGGTGACAAATTCGTCAGAGAAAGCAGAAGGTACAAGATTTTGAAACTGCCGGTAGAGTCGTATTTATGACCGCACAGACATATAAAGGACATCTCTGGTTTCGGAAAATATCCGTATTTTTTGGATTGGACGTATAGTTTTGCGTCTAGGTTAACTTGTTTGAGGTGTGGATTCTAGCTATATTTGTATTATTCTCTCTGCCCTCAGCGCGTTAGCAATCATAGCTGCACCATCACCGTGGCAACCAAACAGACACGCGCCACTCAGTCTCTTACACAGGTGATTGGTATTAGCTGATTAGTGGAGTCACAAGACAGCTATTCAGTCAACTCGTCTCATTAAAAGACTACACAACTACTACCACTACTAGTGCTGCTATTACTACTGCACCTGCTGCTATATCTTATGCCACTACTACAACTACTAATTATCTTTTACTACTATTGCTATTGGGACTGTTTTGTTCTACTACGCCACTGATACTACTGTATCTGCTACAGCTATTACTATCCCAACTATAATTTCAGCTACTAAAACGAATATTCTACTTCTTCTACTACTTCTACAGTTTAACAGTTCAGCTTTCAGCTTCTCCCGCATTGTATTTCAGCTCTTAACATTGTTAGATGATGCAGTTCAGCTTCCACACTGCCTCTTTTGTGTGACTCACACATTTTTGAAATTCATTTCAGCTTGCGGGTATTTTCTCATTTCTGTATTTTCAGCAATTAAAAAATAATAATTTCAGCTTTCAGCATTCCAACGCATTTTCTGCAGGAAATGCACTTTCTAGTTCAACTTCTTCATCTTATTCTATTTCTTCCATGACACCTTTCAGCTCCTTCAAATCTTCAGCTATTAAAACCGTTCAGATATTTAAAAATTCAGCAGTTTCAGGCTATGACTGCTATGACTTTTCAGCTTTGTACCTCTCATGTTTGAATTAATATAAATCAATATTCATAATATTTTTAACATGGTTTTCCAATTGAGTTTTTTTTTTTTTATCCTCTCAATCCTCTTAAACTTCTTCAACTATCAAATCCTTCTTCTTCCTCAATTCTTCCTCAACTGCGCTAATCAATTAAGCAGTGAAGTTTCCGTGCGTGAAAGGGCGAGGCTTATTCAAATGTAAAACGCTGTAGGTGGGCCCCTGCTGCCGAGTAGCAGTGTTGCATTAGCCTACTACCTGAATTGCAACAAAATCCTTATTTTCTCAGATAAAGTCAAATAATATACACATTTGATTTCATAGACCACACACACCCTGTCTGCACTAATAGATAATTACAAAATGTAATTTTATTCAGTGCACGTCAAGACACATTTGAGCTACCGTAACTAGGCCAGCTTCAGTCAGTGAAATTAAGCAAAATGAAGCGCACGTAGCCTATCCTAGCGGAGTTCAAAAATGAAAAAAGATAAAATAATCAAAAACTCAACAGGAAAGTTTGCAGAATCTCACTAGTTTCTTTAAGAGTAACAGTGCAAAGGAATCATCCGACGACGAGGAAGTAAGAAATGTTTGTCCTCCTCGTCATGCCACCACCTCTTGTTGCAGCAGCATCGTTATCACCGACCTACCGGATAACGTTAAAGTGACTAGCTCCGGTGACGTGCGGTGATGTCAGTAAGAGGCTAGGCACTATATAAGCCCAATTACCAAATTTATTGTTTAGGCTAATACGTCAAAACAGTAAACGTTACGCACAAGCGCAAACAGTCTGACTCGTTGAAAAAGCAGGCAGGGCATTACAGCCGCTGACTGTTAGCACAGCCACATAACCATGATATATAACGTAGATGATTACTTGCATAACATTTTTACGTGTCAAGTCACAGCAGAGTCAGAGAATGTATAATATCCTTAAACAGGCTCTGGCAGAGTTGTGCTTTTTGCCGTAGCCTACATGTTGAAGAATACAGGATCAAAGTGCGCATGCGAGTTTTCGATTGTTAGCAATGAATGGACAGTAAAAGCACTGCTTATTCTACAAATTTTTTTGTAGCCTATTTGATTATGCATAACTGCCTACATTTGTCATCGTAACGTCTAAAGAATTGGAATAACACATATTGCATATATAAATCACAAGAATAAACAGTAGCCTACAACAGTGTTGTGCATGAACGCGTTCATTGAACACGTTCATTTTTGAGAACAATGAACTGAACGCAACTTAATGACAAATAATGAATTTGAACAGTGAACAGGTTCAAATTATTTGATGTCTAGCTAAAACGTTATGGAATGTTTTCCTTCTTCTGAAGAGAGACGCTGTCTAAATCGAATGCTTGCACCATGTCGTTACACAGTGCCCGTAAAATTTTCGCTATGTAGCCTAACCTAAACCAACTAACTCGACTTCGCACTACGTTACCCATGATTCATCGCACACACGTAGACCAAACAAGCAACGTATTCCAAGACAACAGCTCTCCGTCTCATAAAAATTGCAAGTGAAAGCAGAGACGCAGACTCAGTGCCTACATCTGATCTGATGCACCTCATTATTTTTTTGCGGGATTTTTACACACAGTAAACACACACCTTAAAACTATGAAATGAACTGAACTATGAACTAGTTCAGAATGAACGTGAACAATTCATATTTACTTGTATGAACTGAACTTTGAACTAGTTCATGAGAAGTATGAACGTGCACAACACTGCAGTACAAATACAAGTTAATTAAATACAATTATTTAATAAACATTTTTATGTTAGAATTTTGGCAGGGCCAACTGCCTACCCAGACTGACTAGCTCAGAGGAAGCAGCTCCATCTGCCGCAGAACTTGCCGAGGCTTCACCCGAAGAGGCCCCTAAACTGAGCTTTGATTGGGGCCACAAAATTTACAAACCCCCTCTGTGTTTTATATGGGTAGGGCCCCACATTAGTTATTGAAACGGGCATCCAGATGCTTAAGGCCGCCGCTGTATACGACTTACAGTTCTCAAGGACGCACAGTGGTGCGTGTGCCCGCTCGCGGTGTGAAGCACGTGTCCGTGCTATTCTCCGACATGCACAATCACTGCTGATGGACGGCCTTTTGTACAGCCCTATTTCTGATACCGTGTATCAGTATATTTACCCCCCTTCACTTAAACGAGTGAAACGTATGAGCCATCTTACATTGCAAACTGTGTGGACAATACCATTGTCTTCTTCTTTGTGTGACAATGTCGAGAATGAGACAACGAGAGAAAGATTGAGCTGGTGAACTGTGTTTAACTGCATGTGTGCGTGCATCCGTGTGTGTCTTCATTCCAGTGCATTTATGATGAACCTTACTTGCGTGCAGACTGTCTCCCTGGGGCTGTCTGTCTGTTTACGACAGATCCCTCCCTCTCCCTGTCTCTCTCTCTGTTCCTCGTTCTCTTCTCTCTCTCCTGCTCTCTATCTCTTTCTCTCTGAAATTGTACTAATCAGAAGAATGGTTAAGTACTCAGGTGCAGGGTTAAGGTCTTTTGTTGTCAAGTCTCCCCTCTGTACACACGCATACACACACTCTGCAGGGGTAATGAGTCATTATACATACACTGCAGGGGTTAGTGAAAGGGCAGCTTTATCAGCAGTGTGTGTTGATATTTTTAAGTGTGTATGTGCGTGCGTGTGTCTCAGGGGGTGTCACAGATAAGTTCAGCGGGTTCATACCCACTGCTGCAACTTGCTGTCTTGTATCCAGACAGAAAGACACCGCCCATTCCCTCTCTCTCTCCTTCCCTCTGTTTTTTCCATCATCCTCTCCTCATCAACCTCTCCATATCTCTTTGTTGTTCCATCACTTTAACTTTTTCAAAATTGCTAGTTTATTCCCTTGGTGTGGAAAACAGACATTTGTCTCTTCTTATGACTGAGTGTCTGACTGAGCTTGACCGCTAACAACCTCATGATTTACTGCATTTGTCTCTCTGTTTGACTCAGGGACCAAGAAATCAGTTACAGAGTGTGTTGAGGGCTGCAGGTACTGTTTCTACTTTCTGTTACCCATAAGTCTGTGTGTTCCAATGGGTACACAGTGGAACAATCTCCTGTTACTGACTTTGTCAGCATCTAAACATGAGCAAAGATTGTGTGTGTGCTTGGTCATTTCCACTACATAATTTTGGTCATTTCCACTGTATCTTGACTCACTGTCTGCATCACCCATCGCCAAGGATTTCCGCAATGATGTGTTGCTTGGCAACAAACTACAAAATTAGATCTCCCAGGCACTATAGCATATGGTGGTTGAGATAGTGTAGGAGGTTAAACGACCATTTCTGAACCATCTGTGGTCATGTTCCTCATGGCAGGGTCAGGATGGGGATTCCATTCCTTTTTAGTGCTCTGGGAGTCAGAGAGAGCCAGGGCTATGGAGTCAGACAGATAGCCAGCTATGAAATGACTCAAGGGCCTTGGAGTGTGTGGATGTAGGTAATGTGTGGATGTAGGGGTGAGGGGAGAGAGAGGAAAAGAGAGAGGGAAAGAGAAGGGAGCATTCTCTTGCACCGGTGTCACCTTGCTTCCCTGCTTTGTAATATGAGTTGTTTACACAGGGGATAGTGGCTGGGTTTGGATGATTCAGATAGAGGCTCTCACATATCTATTATTCTACTTCTCTCTCCAATCCTCCTCCTCAAAGCCTCTTGTCCTCTTCTACCTCTCCATCGCCAACTGTTTTGGTTGGTAAGAACACACACACACATGCACACAATCTCAGCCTGAGGGCTGCCACAATTAAAACCGTTTTTATGTTTTCAACATGTTCATAATGATCATTCAATAATTATTAGACCCACAGCTAAATGAGGAGGAAACAAGCAGGCAATAACATCAACAGCTTTGATTTGGTTCAGCTGTGCTCTCCCCCTGGACACAAACGCACACAGGCACACGATCTTTCTAGCACTTGACAGGCTACCAAGGTATTTTTTAATAAAGTTGCACAAACAGGCTTAATTGTCTGTCTGGTCTCCTGTTTGATTACTGTTCAATTGAAAAATAATTAATCTTCAGCACTTCAGATCAGAACAAGACATATATCTCACACGCGCACACACACTCAGGAGCAGCAAGTTCAGAGTTCAGTTAGCAAAAAGACTAAATTAAACTTTTACAGAGTGCGTGTGTGTCTGACATGATGGGAAGGGGATTTTTGGCCGCTCACTGTGTGAAGGTAAGATTAGTGAAATAATCCCTTGGTATCCCATAAGCCTTTACTGATAGACTGCTGCAGATGTTGTGATTACATCCCAACTGAGCGTGTGTGCAGAAGGAACCTCTATTTATAGTGAAGAGCAAGGTATAATCAAGTGCACAGAGAATAGAACACCCCAAAAAAATATACTTCCCATCCACTGAGCATTACATATATAGCAGTATGTATTGTCAAGTTTAGCAGTGACATGCCATGCTTTTGAGTATATTTGTACGTGTGGCTCGATGTTTACAGTCATATTTCATGCTGGATTTGCGAAGTTCCATTTCTTGAATGCTAAACTAACAGAATCTGACTGGGGTGAGCATGTGGACTTGTAGTGGTGTTAAGATTTCTCTGTAAATTGAACGCAAAGGGAAGTGTAATCTGATGCGCCGTTCTCTTTGTATTGCCCAGCTCGTCTGTTACCCCTCACAGACAGAGTCCCCTGTGCTCATAAAGAGAAACAAATCAAATGCACGCCTCTGCAACCTCTGTCTTTTGAGCAGTGAAAAACAATGTTTCTTATATACTAGTATTATAATTAGAGACGTTTTCAAAAGTTAAAACATCCGTTTGTATACCTCCTGGGGGGTGTTCAATCAACGTCGCTAACGCAAGTCGCGCTTACACAAATAAGTCTCACTTGGGTAAACGTCAATTTAGACTTAAGCCTCAAGCCGTTCCACTAATGTTCCGTTCCACTAACAGGCAACGCTAATTCAAGCTAGACTTCAATAAGCTTAGACTGTGCAGCCCAGACCAGGCGATCGTCGAAAAGAGGAGTTATGTCGCAAAAAGCAAAGCGTAAACCAGCAGAGTGGTGTTATTTTCAGCAGCGTAAATTGATTTGAGTTTTTTTCTAGTTGTCCCCATAAAGGGCAATGTTACTGCAATTTACACGGCAAGGGAGATTTTTGTCAAACCATTACGACCGTTAAAATGCATAAATTGTAGGCCTACTAAATCTACTTAACATAACTTTATGCAGTTAGGCCTACTGATAATTAGTGTAATTTGATGAGCTGTCTGAAACCGTTCTGACAGTAGCCTATCAATATTCTCAACAGGAGATTGAGAATAATAGCCCCAAAAAGAACGTGGCAGCAATTGAAAATTGTAGGATAACATTCAAAACACTGAAGAAAGCCATGGTTAATTGCACTTGATGTGGGCTAATAATGTTTTTGTCTTAACATCTTGAACAAAATTAATAAATTACTTCAAAATAACTTTGCCACACACATTTATTAACTGATAGGCTAAATGCACACACACACTCAGGAGCAGCAAGTTCAGAGTTCAGTTAGCAAAAAGACTAAATTAAACTTTTACAGAGTGCGTGTGTGTCTGACACGATGGGAAGGGGATTTCTGGGCTAATAATGTTTTTGTCTTAACATCTTGAACAAAATTAATAAATTACTTCAAAATAACTTTGCCACACACATTTATTAACTGATAGGCTAAATGCTGAGCTTTAAGATAAAAGGGAAAGATAACCATGACTAAAATGGGGATTCACTGAAATAAGTATAATTGCACAGATCCAGCAGGAGGTCAGAAGGTGACCCAAACTGTAGCACACTTTGCTTGGCAGAACAGTCATTTAAAATTGCTCAGCATGACTAAGAATATATAATTATTGGTAACACTTTATAATAAGTCAACGCTTTTTGGCATTTACAAAGTGTTACCTAATAGTTAGTTAATCCTTTATAAAACATTTTGAAACATTAACAATACATTATTAAATAGTTAATAAGATTATTATTAAACACTATGTTGATCATTAATAAACACTGTTAAAAAATATGTATTTTATTCATAATACAATTCATAAGGTGTTTGATAACTGCATTATCATACTCTATAGACAGATTGTTAATATAGTTGCAAACCAGTAGTTTAAAAGGTGTTAATGGTACATGAGCTGGTATAGAAAGCATTAGCAAATGGTGAACAAACCATTTACATTACCTTTATAAAGCATGAGTAAATAACTAACAACATATTTACTTATGTCTTTAATTAATGTATGCCAAGTCGAATACAGGAGGTACACTATGCTTTGCAAATATCTTAACAACTATTTTATAAAGACTTACTAATGATGCAACTTCTGATTAGTAATGCAAGTTATTAAGCATTTACTAACTGTTAGTTAAGGCTTTTGCGTGACCTAATCTAAAGTGTGAACTATCTATGCCTTATTACGCATTTATAGAAAGACTATAGGCCTATAGATGTTGTGTTTTTGTTTTTTAGAAGAAATAGCTGTTAATTTATTTACCTGGGTAATAAAATAGTATTTTATTTCCATTAAGAAGCAATACAGTAGAATTGGTATAAAAGTTGGTTACCCAAAGCTGTATTTTATTTTCAAAAAATGGCTGTAATAAACTGCAAATGTTTAGCTACTCCTCGACAGGTCTGCAAACGCCTTTGAAAGCAGAGATTTGTTAAAACGTTTGTTAACCGAGACCTTAGGTGCGCGGCTGATACATATTCTTATTGCCCTCCGCTGATGTCATCTTCAAAATGAGCGAGATCCAGATGACAATGAAGACATCAACAGCGACGAGGAAATTCTTCACTTTCTAAAAGAGCAGAAAAGTGTGAACACAGAGAGATAAACGACAAGCGCTAGGCAGATTGCTAGGTTTGGTTGCTTAGATTTCAGATTGGTTGCTACAGTAGGTGCTAATACCTGAAACACACCGTGAGAAGACTTGAGTAGAGCTGAACAAAACGACATGTTTTAAATGAAAAGAGTTAAAAATGTATATATTAAACAACTTACTAACCTCGACCGTTCGGTCATGCCGGGAAATATCAAACTGAGGTTTTAACGTACCAACCGCTGTCACTCTCGGTTAGTAGAGCTAATTAGTTAGTAAGACACATGCCTGTCATTACTTCAATAAAATAGTAATCTTGTGTATCACATTGTGTTGTGTCTGTTTCCTTTTGAGAAACGTATGTTCAGCCTTGTGAATGTGAGGTTCGAGAATGGACAAGAATACCTTAATAAATAACTTATAAATGTTTAATAAGGCATAGATAGTTCACACTTTAGATTAGGTCACGCAAAAGCCTTAACTAACAGTTAGTAAATGCTTTATAACTTGCATTACTAATCAGAAGTTGCATCATTAGTAAGTCTTTATAAAATAGTTGTTAAGATATCTGCTAAGTATTAGTGTACATAATGTATTCGACTTGGCGTACATTAATTAAAGACATAAATAAATATGTTGTTAGTTATTTACTCATGCTTTGTAAAGGTAATGTAAATGGTTTGTTCACCATTTGCTAATGCTTTCTATACCAGCTCATGTACCACTAACACCTTTTAAACTACTGGTTTGCAACTATATTAACAAGCTGTCTATAAAGTATGATAATGCAGTTATCAAACACCCTATGAATTGTATTATGAATAAAATCCATAATATTTAAGTGTTTATTAATGATCAACATAGTGTTTAATAATAAGATTATTAACTATTTAATAATGTATTGTTAATGTTTCAAAATGTTTTATAAAGAATTAACTAACTATTAGTTAACACTTTGTAAATGCCAAAAAGCGTTGACTTATTATAAAGTGTTACCTAATTATTATATTACACGTGCATATTTAATCCGAATCCAATTATTACTATTCTGGCTGACAGTGTATGGACAGCTATAATCTGAGCACCTTCATCCGCAGGATTGTCAAAGAACGGATACACCATAATTGATTGTAACTTGTCTAGACGCTCTGCTTAGTTTCAAAGGCCTTATTTTATGTCAATTAACCAATGGCTTTTGAAAACAGTTAAAGTGATATTATTTTTTTACTTGTTTATTAAATTAATACATTCTTTGGAAATGAAGTAAACACGTAAATTCATTCATGTCTGCACTTCAAAAAGTCTGCACTTATGTTTCCGAACAAAGTGCTTTTCGCGCAGGAATTACTCGACGGAACTGGTTTTTGAAATTCTGTTTATGCCTGTTTGAAATTATTTGCAACACATCTTAGTTTAGCCAGAGCCCGTCTGTTTGGCCAAAGAGTATAGAAGAACTCAATATAAGTTCCGAAGTATAAAGGCCGATTTATACTACTCTGTTTTCACGGACACAGGGAATGCCCTCTCCGAGACCCTCGGAGCTAGCTAGCATCGCAGTGCAGCGCCACATACTCTTCTGGCGGTGAATTGTTTTCAGCACCCACAGCCTTCGGAGTACTATAAATTCAACGAATCCGTCCGACTCCGTCCGTCTGTCCGTAATGGAGTCGGAGTAGTATAATTCGGCCTTAAGCGGGACTTCGATGTTGATGGAACACCCCCCTGAAAATTTGCAGAGGTAAACAACCGTTTTTTACGGTTCCTTGGAGATGTAGCGATTGACCTTAACAACGTGGCACCTGCTCGGCAACAAAGTATATAGCTATAGCCTAAACAACCAAATATGTTTTTTGCACAGGCCGGCAAACCAATCGCTTCCCGTTTTAAAGGTCCCATGACATGAAAACTTCACTTTAAGAGGTTATTTAACATTAATATGAGTTCCCCTAGCCTGCCTTTGGTCCCCCAGTGGCTAGAAATTTTGATATGTGTAAACCAAGCCCTGGGTATTCTTCTCCACCTTTGAGAAAATGAAAGCTGAAGCTTTCGGGTTTGAAAATCCTTTCCTTATGTCGTCATAAGGAGGAAGGTTACCTCCCCTTTCTCTGCTTTGCCCGCACAGAGAATTTGGCCCACCAATGAGAAAATGAGCTACGACTGTGCGAGCGCGATATTGTTTTTTCCTCGAGACATCATGGCTTGCAAACGACCGAAGCATGGCAATTAGCCCCGCCTCTTTCTTCCTCATAGCATTTAAAGCTACAGCCACAGAAACGGCACGTCCTGAGGAAAGCTCATTGTGGGACTGCTCGTATTGGCTGTAATTCTGCACGGCTGAATTTCGGGAAAGAGACTTCTGATACAGTATTAGCAGGGATGTAGTGGGGGCTAAACGCACGTAAACGCCGTTTACACACCCCCCGAAATTGGGAAATAGTGTTTATCCACCTCTAAATAGCGTTTATGTACGTTTACGAACATTTAAGTTCCCTGCGCCTCGTATTCTGCCATTGGCATAATCCGAAATAAATTTGGTGTAACACCAAAAACTTCATATTTCATATTGTTGAACATACACTGTAGTCTGAATCATTTAATCTGCGCTGTATATGGTCTGTGACCCTCCATTCAATGCGTTGCGGCTGCGGCGGCAACACCAATCAGGATCCACAAAGTATGTAAACACCTACACGTTGTGGATTAGCCTACCTATTCGTAATGGATATATTACCATTAGTCTGGGTACAGCACATAGAACCTACATTGCTACATCATGGGTGTCCAGTGTGATTTACTACATGTGTGAAAACAATTTGACATTTGTGGAACGTGTTTTTTAAATTTGCGGAATGTGTTTCACATTTGTGGAATGTGTTTCACATTTGCGGAACCAGTTTTACATTTGTGGATCGTGTATTACATTTGTGGATCGTCATACGCATTCGCAATACTTTTGGCCCCGTTTTGACTCTAGCGTCAAATCGGGGCCAAAAGTCACGTGCGTCAAATCGGTGACAAAAGTCACATGATCTAAGTTCAGCTTTTTAATGCCCTATTTGCAAAGCTTTATGGCACCAATTTTACGCAATCCCCTTGAAAATGTCTTGCAAATATGTAGTTAGAAAAAAACTCAAAGGCAAATCAAAATGTGATTGTTTGTGGACAGTTAATCACATTTGTGGATCTTGATTTACATTTGTGTAAAGCAATTTACATTTGCGGAACATGTTTTACATTAGCGAAACCCGTTTTACATTTTCGGAACACGTTTTTGCATTTGTAGAACACGTTTTACATTTGTGGATTGTCCTATACGCATTTGCAATACTTTTGGCCCCGTTTTGAGCCCATAGTTATGGGCAACAACGACTCACCCTGTAAGAAATCGAAAGGACATAAGTACTCGTTCATTCAACTTTCGACCTATAATCCATGTTGAACATGCAAAAACTACAATCAAATCTGAGATTTCTCAACGACAATCAGGCGAAAGAGCCAAATGTAGCCATTTAGCTCCATAGACTCCCATTCATTTTGCACTGGACCGCTAGCCTCATTATTTTCAGTAACAAACTTACAAAGATTTTGCCAAAATTATTTTACAATTGGACAATGCCAGAATAAATGCACAACCGTTTCTTCACATTCATTACAAAAACTGCAAACAACATCAATGTCTTTCTTAATATAGCTTTATACTGGATAACATTTATGGATAAGTTTAAATGCAATTTCCTTCACTTTATTTGTGACTAAATATAAATTAGGTAAAAGCCAGACATTCTTCCAAACAATATCATTGACAAAACGATTCCAGTAAGGAATAACATAAGACACCGTAGTTTACATTTACATTTATTCATTTAGCAGACGCTTTTATCCAAAGCGACTTCCAAGAGAGAGCTTTACAAAGTGCATAGGTCACTGATCATAACAACAAGATAGCCAAAAAACATTGCGAGTAGCCAAAACATGAAGCACACATTGTGAACAACCAAAGTAAGTGCCAAAGGGAAGAACCATAAGAGCATGTAGTTAAACAAGTTACAATTAAACAACATGAACCGCTATAAGTGCAAGTGTACCTGTGGAAAAAAGCAAGCAACAGTAATAAAAACAATATATCCCAGCGAGAACAAAAATTTAAAACAATTCCCACTAACCACAAGAGCAACAAGTCTCTAAGCAAGAGTCATTGTGATCCTTCAGGAAACTGACATTGGGTCAAGCGAACCATTCCTAAGTACCGTTGTACTCCCGGAACAAGTGTGTCTTGAGCCTTTTCTTGAAGGTGGAGAGACAGTCAGTGTCTCTGATGGATGTGGGGAGTTGGTTCCACCACTGGGGGGCCAGACAGGAGAAGAGCTTGTGTTGGGACCGGGCGGTCTTGAGCGGTGGGATCACCAGGCGGTTGTCTGAAGAAGACCGTAGGTGACGGGTGGGGGTGTAATGCTGCAGGAGAGACTTGATGTAGACGGGTGCAGTCCCGTTCACTGCTCGGAAGGTCAATACCAGGGTCTTGAATCTGATACGTTATCTAATATGTTATATTATCTGATAGTTATATCTCTCTGAAACAAAGATCGAATAGATCTATTACTATTTCTACCAATATTGGAGAAATATTGATGATTGATAATCTTATGGGAATTTTGTCAATGTCATAGTGTTACGTACGATGTTAAAGGTAACAATGTTTGACTTTCAGTACTGTACCAGCTGAGAGTGTCAACGGTGTAGCCAGGCACAAACAATGCAGCGGGGTCATACGGGTTAGGTACTTTTATTAATACAGCTGTTAAATGTTTTTTAATGACAGGAGAAAAATTGGAATGACTTCTCTTATGTTGGTCTTTGGTAACTACAATACCCAAATACACAACTTAATTTTTAATTGGAATATTGTAAAGAGAAGAGGAAGTGCACTCCTTAATAGACATAAGTTCACACGTATTAACATTCAAATGTAGACCAGATGCCTCTGAAAATTCTTTAATTGCATTTATAGCGACAGTAATTTGAAACTGATTCTTCAGAAATAGTGTGGTATCGTCTGCCAGCTGCGTCAATAGTAATTTGTTGCCAAATAGAGAGATACCTTTCACAGCACTAGCTTTAATATGGTCAGCCAACAACTGAGCCACTAAAAGGAAGAGATAGGGGGAGGTAAGGCATCCCTGCCTTATACCTCTAGACACCTCGAATCTAGGGGATGTGCCACCCGTTAACTTAATAGAACTATTACTATGCATATGCAAAGTTTTAATAGCCGTAGAAAAGTAATTACCAAATCCAAACTTTCTCAAAGAATGCCAAATGAACTGATGCTCCACAGTATCGAAGGCCTTGTAAAAATCCCAAAACAAAATAAAGCCATTATCATCAATCTTATCAGAATAATCCAAAATGTCCAAAACTAGCCTAATGTTATTTGTAATATGTCTTTTTGCCATGAAACCAGATTGCGTTTCATCAATAATAGACGCCAACCCCATCTTGAGTCTTTTAGCCAAAAGTAATTCTAGAATTTTATAGTCATTGTTAAAGCAAGCAAATCGGTCGCCAATTGTCTATTAGTAGTTTGTCTTTGTTGGGCTTGGGTATTAAAACAGTCACCCCTTGAGTCATAGTAGTTGGGAGGCAATTTTTCTTTAAGCATTCTGTAAAGACCTCCAATAAAAACAAATTACAAAATGACAAAAAAATGCCACTGCGGGGATAATGTCCCAAAGTATCTATTCAAAAAGGCTAATATCTTTCACATGTCTTAACTGTGCGCTGGCGCCAGCCTGTTGCCTTGGCGGAGCGGACGCCATGCCAACAGCCGAGTCTTCTGCCTCTTTGTTAGGCTGTCACTCATAATTACCGCCTCTGAGTTGAAGCCACGCCCCCTACGCAAAATCGGGGCCAAAAGTCTGAAACTGAAAAAAAAAAAAAAGTTTAGAATCTGAAAACATGAAATGTGACACTATGTGAAAATATGAAAGTGAAAATTGAAAATTAATAACTTATTCAAAATTAATTAATTAATATTAATTAAATTCGACCAAAACTTAAATTTTCAATGTCAAGCTTTAGTTTTTTGACTAAAGATTATTTTTTTTTTACATATGTGGTGGGGGAGGGGGGGGGGCTCTCAGGCTTATTCTGCCGGGGTGCCTCATGTGTTTCCGTTACGGGCATGACCTCTTGCCTTCTGGTTATACAAGTCATCTAGTTTAGCTTGTAGCTTAACTAACTCAGCTTTTTCATCGTCTAATAAAATATTTGGGCTTTTATTTGACAAACAGGTAATCCTTGTTATTACCTGTAATTCTTCAGATCTTTGAGATTTGGACTTCATAGAGCCATATTTCCTACAAAAAATTTCCACCTCAAATTTAAATAGCTCCCAATTACTACTCAATCGTTTTTCTTCTGTTCTAACATAATTATCTTGTAATAGTGAGCAATTGAGTTTCCAGTACATTGACTGAGCAGTACCACTTTTTAAATCGGATAGCTTTATACAAAAACATATCGCCTTGTGATCAACAAGTCGTCTTGAGCCTTTTTTCAATAAAAGGCTCAAGACGCACTTGTTCCGGGAGTACAACGGCACTTAGGAATGCTTGGCTGGACCTGATGTTAGTTTCCTCCAGGATCACAATGACTCGTATTGAGAGACGTGTTGCTCTTGTTGGTTAGTTGTAACGGTTTCAAATTCTTGTACTCGCTGTGAAATATTTTACTGTTGATTGTTTTTTCTACAGGTACACTCTTGCACTCTTGTGGGGAGTTTCATGTTCAATTGTAACTTGTTTAACTGCATGCTCTTATGGTTCTTCCCTTTGGCACTTATTTGGTTTTCCACAATGTATGCTTCATGTTTGGGGCTATCTCGTTGTTATGATCAGTGACCTATGCTCTTTTGTAAAGCTCTCTCTTGGAAATCGCTTTGGAAAAAAGCGTCTGCTAAATGCATAAATGTAAATGATCTGTAAGAGGAGTTGGGCATATATCCCCTTAATAAATCCTGTTAAATTTGCCTGAAAACGCCTAAACAGCATACCCAAAGTCAATTGAAAGCTGTTCTTGAACCATTTGGAGTACATGCATGTAAATGTTCTCTTTTGAAAGCTGACACTCTGAAGTGATTTCCCCTGTTGTCAGGACCCCTGTCAGTCCTACTAGTGTTGAGTAATAGCAGCTTGAACACAAGGAAAGTGAAAGTTTCTATTTCCACCTAGATTTTGTTTTGAAAACAGAGGCCTGAAGAGGCCTAGAGGTGGTAGGTATTAGCTGGAAAACTAAATTGGACCACAGGTTGAAGCCGTACCCAATTCAAATCAAAAGTCAAACATAATACCACAATATATTCATATTTGACACATGTTTTTATAAGAGTACATCCAGGCGTTTTCTAAAAGGGCCTTTTGGAGACTCCAAAATGACCCTTTGTAACCAAGGTCAAATACTTAGGATAAAAAGGTATTATTTTTCATAATTGTTATCTCTAATGAAAGGTGGTACTTAGAACTATCATTTACAATAGCCAAATCCCTAATTAGTATTACTGAAACACAAAAACTGAAGCATGAACACATTGGAGTGCTTTATCTGATTCCCAGGATTGGCACACAAAGAACACTGATTCTGTCAACCATATTGCGCAATCAACTTTTTTTTTGAAGGCTCCACAGAGACATACAAATGAGGTATTAGCATTTTCAGCTAGCTCTCAGCTACAAGGCTAACGAGCTAATTTCAGAGTTTCAAGTTTTATTTATTTTTATACCGTGTATTCTCCGTGTAATTTCATGCACCGAACCAAGACGCCCGTACCGTACGGTTCGGTACGAATACATGTACCGTTCCACCCCTATAGTTTATGTCTATAGCATAATTTTGGAACCATTTACGAAACCTCTACCTCCCACGAAGTAGGCTGCTTTTCCATCTTCATGAGCCTTCTTTATCGCGGGCCACAGCTTTTGTCTATTCTCTCTGTCCTCCTTAGTCAAGTCCTCTGTGAACCGCAGTCCCTTGCTCTGCAGGAAGTTGTTATTCTTTGCAGCCTTCCAAATTGCATCCCTGTGTCTCCGGGAGATAAATCTGATAATGATACCCTGAGGCTTCGGGTCATCTTGTCGCTGTTTCCCTACACGATGTGCAACTTCAATGGCATAAGGAAGCTTCACCCTTTCCTCTGGTAGCACCTTTTGGCAGATATTGATCACCTCTGCCCGTACATTTTCCTTTTCCACTTCGGATACACCATAGAGCCTTAAATTCCACCGACAACCATAACGCTCCAATTCCGACACTCGGTTCACATATTTCGTCGTAGTCTCCTCACATCTCTCCACACTTTTTTCGATGGTGATAAACTTCTCATTCAGGTCCTTTATTTGACACAGATGGATTCAACCATTTTCTCAATTTTATCACTCCTGGAGTTGATGAGGTTAACCATGGTGCGAACGGCGTCGTCTGAGAGCACTGACCGATCCAACATGAGAGATGGTCGGTTTTTTAGCAATGGGTGGCTTACGTGGCGTCACCGGCAATGGAGGGAAATCTTCGCTAACCCCTTGCACGTTACACTCCATCCCATCGACATAGTCATGATCGCTAGCAGGTGTGCAACTTTTCGTTTCAATGCTAGGTGCACTCTGTCTTTTCTGTACCGGCTTAGGCATCTTTGCAAATGCAAAACCAACTAAACAATAAACTTTTGTCGAAATTGTAAAAAAAGTATACTTCTACACTTTTTTAACAGCTAAACTTTAGTTCCATACTATAAACAACAGTGCATACAATAAAAGTTAAGTGAGAGCTTGGAAAAAGTTGACTTGTCACGCCGCCATCTTGGCCCGCCTCGACAGGCTCTCCTTTAGACAGGCGCTGGGGCCTCATGTATAAACGTTGCGTACGCACAAAAAGCTTGCGTACGCTGGTTTTCACGCACACGGTGTGATGTATAATAATTAACTTGACGTGAGAATGTGCGCACCATCACAGAAACTTTTGAGCAGACGTCAGAATGTGCGGACCGTCCGCAAAGTCTTGTCTGGCTCTGTAACATGGCGAATTCTAACTGAAAAGGGCCGAAACTCAACAAACATTACAAAATAAAGTTTCCACTACAGTGTCTGTCATACGTAGGGCCCAGTGGCAATTTCTTTAAGACTGCAAGGGAAGCTCAGCTTCCCCTAACATTTCAAAAAATTCATGGTCAAATTTACTATTGTGTTAACATTTTAAATGTGTTAGAACACGTTCATATCGAAGACGAGTTCGTTCAGGATCAGCTACATATATTAGCAGGTCGACTGACTGATTTCCTTCTCATACATTCCCGTAGCGTCACAGTGCATTTCCCTGTTGAAGCTCAGCTTCCATGGACTTCAATGGGGCTGCGTTGAACAGTTTTTTTCAGTTCTTCGAAACTATACGGTCATTGGATAAATGCTGCGATTATGTCCCGCCCTGGACGCTCAGCGTCTCTGGGGTGAATGGAGGAGTGGGCTGGCCTGGATGCTGGGCTTCCGCGTGATGATAGGAGGGTCTGTCGAAAGACTGCATCTCCTTTTGATTGACAGCGATGTTGTACTATAAAAAGTCGCCGAAGCTATTCAAGCTCAGTGCCATCGCAGATTTTGAAACTGTAGTTGAAAGACAAATTGCTGCAACCTATTTCTTGGTATTTGCTTGGCGAAATTGCTAGCCAATTTTCATCATACATTTCATACAATTATACATCACATTCCTTGTTTCAGTTTAACCTAATTCCCACATTTCCTTCGGGTTTAACCCTTGTGTTATCTTCGGGTCATTCTGACCCATCAGTCATTGTGACCCACCGTCGTATTGCGACAACTTTACCGCCTACAAAAACAAAGTGAAGCATTTTCTTTTAACCGTTGGGCTGTCTCAGACCCCCCACATTGCGAAGGTTAAAAGAAAATTATTTTTATTTGTTTTTGTATTGGGTAAAATTGAGTAAACACAACGATGGTTCGTTATGAACCTTTGGGTCATGTGACCCGAAAGCAGCACAAGGGTTAAATATGCTTCCGTTCGATTGTTCGTTCATTCATTCATTCATACAGTAGGCTAGGCTAGTGTTGTAGGGGTGAACTAGCCAGTGAACTGAAAATGTATATGATGTAGGCCGAAAATTAGCTTCCCCTGTTTGAAAGACCAGCAGCCGCCACTGGTAGGGCCTAACAACGTTAGTTATTCATAAAACATAAAGGCTACATAAGGTAATAAAAGTTCAATCATTGATGTGGATGAATCACATCAAAATGCCAAAACCCAAACGGGAAATGTTATCAACTGTTTAATCCGCCACCACTTAATAACGTTTGTTAAACTTGAGGGCGTCAAAGGAACGATCCATGACGCACGGATCCACCTCCCAAGGATGAAACGCAGTGCAGGTGGGCTAAATCACTCACGTGTAATGCTCAATTGATCCCGTGGATTATGTGTAAATAAGTGAACAAGGTGTGGGAAATAAGGTGTAGCCTATAAAAGGTGTAAAAGATGATGATGGCCTACTTGATGTGCAATGGCTGCTCTGACACTGCTAGAAGATATTGCAAATAGGAGAATCCGAAGAGAGCGTGTATTCAGAGACCAAACTGATTTGCTGGCCCACGATGATGACTGGCTTATGAGTCGATTCAGGTTGCCAAGGGCTATTCTGTTGGAATTCTGTGCTGAGCTTGGGCCGGCTTTAGAACGTGAGACAGCAAGGAACCACGCGTTACCTGTCCCCTTGCAAGTTCTCACCACACATGGCTTCCTCGCAACAGGGGCTTTCCAGAGAGAGCTGGCTGATTGGTCCGGAATTTCACAACCATCCCTGAGCCGCGCCATGCCAGCTGTATGACCGGTTTTATACATGTGAATATTTCTGTGCGTAAGTATTTTTCTTCTTTTTTTTACATTTGTTTATTGAAACACATCATATCAAATAGCATAGATCTTTTACAATTAGCTGTGTGATCATATTTTTTATTTTTTGGAACAGACATGTAAAAAAATTAAAGCTCTTTGGTTGCTTTCGCAGTATGCTTCGGGTCATTGTCCATCTGCACTGTGAAGCGCCGTCCTATGAGTTCTGAAGCATTTGGCTGAATCTGAGCAGATAATATTGCCCGAAACACTTCAGAATTCATCCTACTGCTTTTGTCAGCAGTCACATCATCGATAAATACAAGGGAACCGGTTACATTGGCAGCCATACATGCTCACGCCATAACACTACCTCCACCATGCTTCACTGATGAGGTGGTATGCTTTGGATCATGAGCAGTTCCTTCCCTTCTCCATACTCTTCTCTTCCCATCATTCTGGTACAAGTTGATCTTGGTCTCATCTGTCCATAGGATGTTGTTCCAGAACTGTACAGGCTCTTTTAGATGTTTTTTGGCAAACTCTAATATGGTCTTCCTGTTTTTGAGACTCACCAATGGTTTACATCTTGTGGTGAACCCTCTGTATTTACTCTGGTGAAGTCTTCTCTTAATTGTTGACTTTGACACAGATACGCCTACCTCCTGGAGAGTGTTCTTGATCTGGCCAACTGTTGTGAAGGGGTTTTTCTTCACCAGGGAAAGAATTCTTCTGTCATCCACCACAGTTGTTTTCCGTGGTCTTCCGGGTCTTTTGGTGTTGCTGAGCTCACCAGTGCGTTCTTTCTTTTTAAGAATGTACCAAACAGTTGATTTGGCCACACCTAATGTTTTTGCTATCTCTCTGATAGGTTTGTTTTGATTTTTCAGCCTAACGATGGCTTGCTTCACTGATGGTGACAGCGCTTTGGACTTCATATTGAGAGTTGACAGCAACAGATTCCAAACACAAATACCATACTTGAAATGAACTCTAGACCTTTTATCTGCTCCTTGTCAATGAAATAACAAACTCCCTTTATGAGGGAATAACATACACCTGGCCATGGAACAGCTGAGCAGCCAATTGTCCAATTACTTTTGGTCCCTTAAAAAGGGGGGGGCCACATATAAAATGTATTGTAATTCCTACACCGTTCACCTGATTTGGATGTAAATGCACTGAAATTAAAGCTGAAAGTCTGCACTTAAAGCACATCTTGATTGTTTCATTTCAAATCCATTGTGGTGGTATACAGAGCCAAAATGATAAATTGTGTCAATGTCCAAATACTTATGGACCTAACTGTATATGGTAAATTATAATGTGTTATTGGGTAAATACCACTGCTACTAAGTAGGTAAAGACGGCCAAGCTCCAGCAGAATTACGAACAAAATACTCTACTATTACCCTGCAGTTACCTAAGGTTTATGTCGGTAACAGTCCACGTCTAATGAGAATATAAGATAGTACTGCACAATAAAATACCTTTTTAGATACATTTATCGATGATGGCCTCATTTACTTGGCTGGTATACCTACCTCCGCGGGAAAAGTTTTCCTCTACTGTCATGGTAAATCTTCTTGGATACTGGGTATGTTCTTGCGCAGGTTTGGACTATTTACTCAGTAAGTAATCTGAAACTGGACTGTAAAAAGAAGCCGTGTTTGTTTCCGTGGTATTACCAGGCTCTTACCATACCCTTTGTAAGCAAATACCACTTTGTCAACGTTACCCTTAGTATGAACTTGTACTATACGTTCCAAGGCGATACCAGGTAAAACATGGCGATTTAGATTTAGTCATTTAGCAGACGCTCTTATCCAGAGCGACTTACAGTAAGTACAGGGACATTCTCCCCGAGGCAAGTAGGGTGAAGTGCCTTGCCCAAGGACACAACGTCATTTTGCACAGCCGGGAATCGAACTGGCAACCTTCAGATTACTAGCCCGCTTCCCTAACCGCTCAGCCACCTGACTCCTTACTCAGCCACCTGACTCCCTACGGCTATTTACTCAGTAAGTAATCTGAAACTGGACTGTAAAAGGAAACCGTGTTTGTTTCCATGGTGTTACCAGGCTCTTACCATACCCTTTGTAAGCGAATACCTACGGTGGCCGACATGTGCAAACGCGCTGCAAATTAAGAAAACACATGCAAATAGACAAAACACAAGCAAATTAAGAAAACAATTTCATGAATTTGACAACACATGCGCAGCATTCAGTAAAAGCGCTGCAAATACACACAACACTACCAAATACATAAACGCGTTGCAAAAACGAAAGCACGCAAACCAAAAACGCTGCATCCAGTTTTCACAACGGAAGTTGACCAGGCCTCTAGGGCGAGAGCTAAGTGGAACATTTTGATTTTCGGCCCCACGGAGCGAGAGAGAGAGACGAGAAGTTTGTTTTGGAAATGGGACCAATTCGATAATTCGTATTTTCAAATTATCGAAAATAACCTTTTTATGTCACCTCTTTACTTCGATGTTGGTCCAAACTTCTCATATGCTCTCTCTCTTTCGCTCCGTGGGGTAACATCGTTAGCAACAGGCCTTCTGGCGCTTGAAGATAACACAATTTTGAGCCAGTAGGGACACCAAAAAGGAAGAGTAATTCAACCCAGACATCAGGAATAAATCCTTATTAATACTGACGTGTGTATGTGGTGAGTTAAGGACTGTGATATTAAGGACCTGCTTTGTGTGTGTTCATGTGTGTTTGAATGCTGTCTGTTGTGCGACTCCCCAGTCAACACTGTGGAGTCCTTCCACTTCCTGGGCACCATCCTCTCCCAGGACCTCAAGTGGGAACTGAACATCAGCTCCCTCACCAAGAAAGCACAACAGAGGATGTACTTTCTATGGCAGCTGAAGAAATTCAACCTGCCAAAGACAATGATGGTGCACTACTACACAGCCATCATTGAGTCCATCCTCACCTCTTCCATCACCATCTGGTACGCTGCTGCCACTGCCAAGGACAAGAGCAGGCTACAGCATATCATCCGCACTGCTGAGAAGGTGATCGGCTGCAATCTGCCTACCCTCGAGGACCTGCACACCTCGAGGACCCTGAGGCGAGCGAGGAAGATTGTGGCCGAACCCTCCCACCCTGGCCACTCCCTGTTCCAGCTACTCCCCTCGGGCAGAAGGCTGCGGTCCATCAGGACCAAAACTTCACACCATAAGAACAGTTTCTTTCCATCTGCTACTGGCCTCTTCAACAAGGCCAAGGACTCCCATTGACATTCATTCATTATTTAACCCAGTATCTGATTGCAATATGTTGACCACTCATGTTGCTCATTCTTATTCTTATATATATTTTATTTTATATTTAAATTGTTTTATTCTTAGGTTGTTTAGTTCTTAGGAATAGTTAAACTTCTGTACCTTTACTTAATTTAAGATCTGTATATGTTTAGTGTTTTGCACCTCCCTGCCACAGTAAATTCCGCGTTTGTATAACATACATGGCGAATAAACCAAATTCTGATTCTGATTCTAATTATACTCTTGCGAGCACCCAACTAAGCTGTGATTCACCCACAAACAGGAAACACTGCTCTGTACAGGAAGAGACACAGGAAGTGATTTGTTTCATTTGTGTCCTCACCCTCTGCGGTTCTTCAATTCTTGCTTCTAAAATTGCATCTGTTTGGTCGTTTCATAACTTAAGTTTCATCAAAATCATCATTACGCATAACATTGATTTCTCCTAACTTGTTCCACTTGGACGGGGGTTTAAATGGTTACATTGTAATTGGCTGATAGTCTATGTTGCTGCACTCTGATTGGTCCTTATTAACACTTGTGTGTTTGTTGTCTGTTGCAGTTTTGCGGAGGAACCCATTTGCAGCAGACATGTGCTGTAGGAAAGGTTCCCGCGACGCCTTACAAGACCTCTACAACCCCTCACAGGTAAGACTTCCATTCTCTCTCTTCCTCCCCCTCTCTCTCTAGTCTGGAGAACAATGGTGAAGGCTCTGTTGTATGAGGTGCAGTACCTGGGCTCGGCCAGGAACCTGTTTGTAGTGGACCTGAACCTAGTGAGGTCCACTAGGTGCTACAACCTTTCCACAGGGGAGTGTTCGGTGTTGGGAACGAATGTTTTGATGGAGCCACCAGGAGTCATCACGACCAAGGCAGCACCAGGGGCCAAATGTATCAAACTCTGTGTAAATTCATCCGTAAAAGTATGCATACGGATAAAACAGGAAAACTCTGTACAAGTTTTTCTCAGATTTATGAACACTGCGTACGCGACCGATATCACACGTTTGTCTTCATAGATTCCACTTAACTTGTGATTGTGCACACGTGAACAAGCTTGTTGTGCACACCCTGTCAACTCCCATATTTGACCTTACATGGTTGTTGAAACACCCATATTTTGTCAGGTTTATCAATAAACTCCTCAATTAACCCATTGTGAACAATGAATGGTTCTTGTGCCCTTATCGTAAAGTGTGCAGTCGATAGCAGTGTTTACATTTGGGGAAACACTTTAATGATGGCCTGTTCAACCGCAGTATAAGGGAATCTAATGTACGTTGGGGACAGGCTGATCATGTCATCCCACACCTCGGGCATCACACGACTGAGGGTGGATTGGCTTATCCCCGACGTGTCTGCCAGCTCCCACTGAAATAGCCCAAATTCACACGTTTTCTTTCTGGCTAAATAGGCTAAAGCGAGATTATTGGCATCATTTTTAGATAACCTATAGAATTCACTTCCATTGTAGATCAAGTAAAACTGTCATTTGTTATACATGCACTTTCTCTCAGCTTTTCGGTCAAGCTGTGTTCACATCTAAAAACATGACGTACGCATGGGTTTTAAAGTGCGCAGAAAGTACGCAGATTCTCACGCCACGTGTTTTTTCATCAGTCTGAAACTATGTGTAGAAACACTTGTTAACATGTTTCTGCGTCCATTTTCATGCGTACGCGCCTTCGTATCTTTGGCCCCAGGGCTTTCAGACATTCTGATGCAGGTTAACCTCCATTAAGCTGAGGCATCTTACTGAGATGGTGGGACCCTCCTTAACAAACGCTGTTTAGAGATTGGGGGTGATCTCCTCGGGAGCCGTTAAAGAAGGGCAGAAAAATGTCACTTCAACTGTAGTTTCATTAGTGGGCAGATATTGCTGGGACAAAGACCATGTTTTCAGCAGTCAAGAGGGACTTTTAACAATTCACGAGTGCAATAACACACCATCAATTGAACGTTTAGGATGTTTATTAGAATGATGGGGCTGGTAGCAAGACGAGCCCGGTAGATAAAGAGGCTGGTAACAGAGCCGAGGCTGATGTGGAGGAGGCTGGTAACAGAGCCGAGGCTGATATCCAGGGTACGATTAACATGTGAATAAAGATGTGACTGAAGTGGGGGAGAGCGGTTAATTTGTTACCAGGTGTGACGTCACAAGAGGCTGGGTCCTGGAGGGGTGCTACATTCCCCGGAGGTGGCTGCAGCCCTGAGCAGCTGTGGCTCCCTCTGCTGGGGGAGCCGGGAGCTCCATCCCTCCCTAAAAACGGGGCATTCCCGCACACCTGAAACTGATCAGACCCTGATGACCTAAAGTGTTGGGTTAAAGAGGGAGAGCCACAGTTAGGATAATATCAGCTTTAATGCAGCAGTTGGAAATCAACAAGTACAGAGCTCTGGGGTTGTCTACGTTTTTCCTACCCGCAACAGAGTTTGGGTTGGTTCACGAAGTCCAACTGGCTATCTGTCCCTGCCCCAGCATATATTATACAGTGCAGTAAAACAAAAACACAGAGGGTTGAGCTTGTTCTCCTGTGCAGTTGTTCTTGCAGACGCGTCCCACCTGCTCGGGTGCCGTCTCCACCCGGTTTCAAGCTTGTTTCTGAAAATGAGAGTAAGAGATAGAGACACAAAATACAGCCTATTTCCCACACTCTGTGGTCGAGACTGTCTGGATTGTTCCTCTTTCTCCGCCCGCACCCATGACTCCCCCCGCCCTGTGTGAGACAAATTGTTTAAGCCTGAGCACACTTCTAAGTTCATAAGACAGAACTTTAATAAGCACAATGCATAACTTTAATAAGCACAATATATTCTTTACCTGTGGTTTCAAACCAGTGTAGCTCACTGCAACGCTGTAGCCTACGTGAGACACACCAGTAGCTACTGTAGCTAACAAAAACATCTCCACAGCTGTCTAGCAAGTCAAACGGCGACAGAACATGTTCGGCACTCCCCTTACTTAAATCAAAAGTATTTCAAAAGGTGAAACTATCTGACTACTAACCTGAACTTCATTGCCACAGCCTAAACGTTGTCAATCTGTTCATGAAAATAATTAATTTCAGCCTAAACCGTACAACGGAACGTTATCGATTTCAACCAACGCAATCGCTACCAAGACGAACAGTAGTCTGGTACTGTACTGTAGTCAAGGCCGGACTTACCATTGGGCTTGACTGGGCTCCAGCCCATGGGCCCCGCCCTTTAGGGGGCCCCGCCCGTTTACATTTAAGCGCAGTGGAGGACTGAGCTAAGAAAGCTAAGTTATTCTAGCAAGATTCATAGGCAATAACATTGTGTACGGTTGACAAACAGTAAATATAATTTGACAATTTGTTGGACAAGAAGAGCAGCTAGCTAAACAGCCATGTCATTGTCCCCAAATCAATATGAAGATTTTCACGAACAAGATATCGGACAAATACTACTAGTACTAAGCTACAGTACGGCCGCAGCCTGTGTACTGGAGCGAGTTGAATAGCAAATGGATGTGAGATGATCGTATCAAAGTTGACATATTCTCCAAACGGTAATTATAATTTGACCGTATGTTTAACAACAATACTAGCCAGCTATCCAGCCATGTCATTGTTCCCAAATCAAATCAAGATTTTTACGAACAAAATAATCGGCATGTCGTGTTGGCCGCAGCCTGTCTGAATTGACTAGCGAGGTGAATAGCGAATGGGATGTGAGATTAGCGGTTACGTGACACTGACACAGTAAATTCAGAAAGGTAACATTTTCCAAATAGGTTAAAAGAAATATTGAAGTCACTCATTGTTGTAATTACACGTTAGCTTGTTAAAGTCTTTCAAAATTGTAAACGGAGGCTTTGACTGCGTCCCTGTTGTTATGGTTAGCTAGTTATTTCAGACACTTTGTACAGGCTCATACCAAAGAGTGTAGTTCTTTGCTCATACTATGTAGCCAGCGCAATCATTTAGAATGGTGAAAAGACAGTTTTGCTGGATCTACTTAGTAGGTGTACATTATCATCTGATAATGGATACCCCTGCAGCCAATCAGAATCGAGTATTCACCCAGACATTCACCAGATATAATGACTTAAAATATTTGTAATTGAATCGTTCATTCAGGAGATTCGTTCAAAAATGCTGATTCGTCCATGAAACAAATGAAGTATTTGAGTGAGCAATTGAATCATTCATTCAAACCACGTTTTTTTAAATAATTCAGATTATTTTAACATTTGATAAATAATGTTATTTTGTTTAGTTGTTTGTTAAGAATTGTGATCTCTATTGTATTCTCAATTTATCCAGAACATACATAGCTTGTGTATGTATCATTTTGTTCTATTTAAAGTTATGTATAGAAGGTAGGGCCCGAAAATGACTCAAGCCCAGGGGCCCCCACCCCCCCTAAATCCTGCCCTGACTGTAGTACTAGTACTAGTCTACTAGTAGTACAATTTACCGGGGCAGTGTCTCCACACAGGGCTATATTGCATTTTGCGTTGTTACTGACAATGATCGCTACCAGTGAGCTTTTTATGAATGAGCGATTTTCCCCTAAATAAATGTCAAGCTTATTTACGTTTTTGGGGGCATATTGTCAGTTGGCAGATGGTACTGTTTGAGATAGCTACTGCCGGTAACGTTGTTGTTAGAATAAGCTTCGAAGGGGGTTCTTTATTAATGAATGAATGCAATGAGTCGGCGGTCTGCCAAATGTATTAGTTTTGATTGAACTGAGGCTGCTATAGCCGATTACCATTCCCTCTTGCAGGGGAAATGAGAAGACAACTATTTCATTCTACACTTCACTCTTAGTATTTTGAGTAGTAAATGAGCAGCAAAAAAATTATGCTTTTAAATCTATGTAATCTTTATAAATAATAAGTAGACTATGCATTTTTATATAAAATACACAGAAATATCAGTTGTAAAAATTTCATTAAAAAACGGACCCCTCTGCAACCGACGCAAGCAAGCACACCCTACAATTTCCCCAGAAATTGTACCCTCTCTAGTTACAGTTGCTACAGTAGTGGAGAGAGTGGGGCTGAGATGGTGATGGGTTGTAAGCAGGTGGCTGTGGTTGTACGGAGGCTCAGTCGGACCAGGACCGGGGTCTACTCGCAACAAACCGCCTTAGCACCTTTGTACGGATCTGGGGGTGGGAGAGAGCAGTGTGCTACATGGACGGAAAGAGCTCATCTTTGTGGAAGTTATGACGCAAGTCTTTTGGTTTGTTTTCTCTTTTTTTTCTTTTTTTTTGTGTATTTGGTGTTGCTTTTGTTTTCTTTGGGTTATGGCCGTGGGTATGTTTTGTACATTTTTGTGGTAATCTCCAGCCAACGCTACCCTTATGTGACCCCTAAAAGCATTTTAAAACATACAACTCTCTTTCCCACTTTCTCTCCATCTCTCCCAATCCGCCCTCCTTTCTCTTTTTACCCCTGTTTTCCCTGCTGTTTTTCCTGCCTGACAGGAAAGCATTTGCAGGCGGTGACTGTTTTTAGCACTGTCCTCTGTTTCCCTTGAACTATGTGTATGTGTGTGTGAATGCATGTGTAGATGTCTGTGTATGTGTGCCTCCGGCTAAGTTTAGCTCTGATCTCAAACCCCTACTCCCCAATCCCCACCATCCCACCTGAACCTTGATCCATATCTGTTTCTATGGTGACCTATGTCATGACTGCGTCACATGATGGTCTACCGCCCATGGAGAACTGACCTCCACATTCTGTTGCCGATGGCAGTTCGTATGTTTTAGAACAACTCGTCGAAACAGCCCCTGGCATGACAACGAGGAGGTCAAACAACTTACCTGTACAATCTAACCTTGCAATGATATCAACATTGTAGTACTGTTTATGATGTTGGTGTGGCATTATTTGGTGTGTTCTCTAGCACTGTCATAATCTAGTCTTCGTGGAGAAATTCTGTGTAATAGTCACTTACCCAAAACGGCAGCTAAGACATAGAGTAAAGAGAGATTGGATGAAAGTGCCAGTGATGGATTGTGTAGTTTCTTCTTCTCTCAGTTTCATTGGATGTCATCAGTCTTTCTTTCTTTCGTTTTGTTTTTAGTTTTCTTTCTTTTATCTGTCTGTTTCTCTCCCTCTCTTTCCCTGGTTGAGGTTTTGTGTTTTTGGTGTGGCGTTAGAGGTGTTAGATGTCCAACTTTGACTCCTTTACCCGGCCATCTACGCCCTGGATGGTGTGTGTAGTCTAGTAACTTCAGTCTAGCATGCTCTCTCTCTCTGTCAATGGCCTTGACTGCCTGGGTCCGGTTCTGGGTCTGGTTCTGGTTGTGGTTCTCGAGAGGAGACAGTCTGATCCCAGAAGGTTCGGACAGCCTTGTCTAGTACCTCTGGACAGTTTACGAGATTTGGGAATGAGAAATATTGTTTATATTTTGGATGGATATGGGCCATACTTGTTATCCTTCCTCTTCTCACTCTTTCACCTACTTTATCTTTCCCTACCTCCTCTCTCTCTCTCTCTCTCTCTCTCTCTCTCTCTCTCTCTCTCTCTCTCTCTCTCTCTCTCTCTCTCTCTCTCTCTCTCCTCTCCTCTCCTCTCCTCTCCTCCTCCAGTCAGAGCTCTCTGGCAGCGCTGTCCTCCACCAGGCCAGGAGAGACCAGGTGGTGGAGTCGTGCCGGGCCCACAGCGCGTCCAGCCGAAAGCGGCGGGTCCTGACGCCCGGAGACCTGAAGCACCTGGTGGTAGATGAGGAGCACGAGCTCATCTACTGCTACGTACCCAAGGTGGCCTGCACCAACTGGAAGCGTGTCATGATGGTACTGACGGGCCACGGGAAATACAGGTCGGTGGGGGGTGAAGACTTTCTGACGTGGGGGGGGGGGTTGAAAGAGGGGTTGTAGAATGATTGGTAAAGGTTAGTTCTAGTAGTCTTAACGATATGACTGGGATGTACGTTGATCCTCTATTTCGTGTCTATCTGTGCCAGCGACCCCATGGAGATCCCATCCAATGAAGCCCACGTCCCCTCCAACCTGAAGACTCTAAACCAGTACAGCATCGCGGAGATCAACCACCGCCTCAAGACCTACCTCAAGTTCCTCTTTGTCCGCGAGCCCTTTGAGAGGCTCGTCTCGGCATACCGTAACAAGTTCACCCTCAAGTACAACTCCTCCTTTCACCGACGCTTTGGCACTCGCATCGTCCGCCGCTACCGCAAGAACGCCACGCAGGAGGCGCTGGCCAACGGCGCCGACGTCAAGTTCCGTGAGTTTGCCGATTACCTGGTGGACCCGGCGACGCAGCGCGACGGCCCGCTGAATGAGCACTGGCAGACGGTGTACCAACTGTGCCACCCATGCCACGTCCACTACGACCTGGTGGGCAAGTATGAAACTCTGGAGGAGGATGCCAACTACGTGCTGCGTCTGGCGGGCGCCAGTGATTCGGTGCGCTTCCCGTCGTACGCCAAGTCCACCCGCACCACGGATGCCATGACGGCGCAGTTCTTCGGCAACGTGAGCTCCTTGCAGCAGAGACAGCTGTACCAGCTCTACAAGATGGACTTCCTCATGTTCAACTACTCCACGCCCAGCTACCTCCGTCTTGACTAGTGGAGGGGGGCCACTTACGGGACCGGGGACTCTGAGGAGGGTCCTTTGCTGAGTGGCAAAATCCGTAGAACCTCGAGAGAATGGGGAGAGGGCCAAGTTTTATCACGGAAAAAACTTGATTTGAAAACTACCGACTACTCTCTGTCTCTATTTGAGACAGAGAGTAGGTGGTGATGTCAGCTTGTTTGTGAGGAAGTGTCCACTCTGCTCTAACATGGGATTGAGAGGGGGGGGGGTTTAGTAAGGTGATCCGATGGTGTGTGAGTGTTAGGAGGAAGGAGGACAGAAAGGAGGTGAGCAGGGCTCCCCTGGAGAACAGGCACTTTGTGTTCTATATGTAAATGAGCTCCTGGACCAGTTCGGCGGCTTTGGATTCCACACAGCTAATGGTGACCTTGCACGCGCCCTGACCCCAAAGCATCATGGGAACTTGTTTATTTAATCCCAACCGATGGAGAAACTCTTGTCAAATTGTAAAAATAATAATAATAATTTAAACAAAAACTAAATGCTCATACACCTCCCTTTTCTCTGCTGTTGACATGCCATGCCCTCAGTCTCGATGATGGAGTCCTGCATTTCAGTAATCAGCTGGCTGGCTGCCATTTTGACTACCTTACCCACACACACACCCAATAGCTGGCTATTGACTTAGCTCCATCCAACCGTCAAATGAGAGTGCTTGTGAAACAATCTTGGGCCAAGAGTTGTAACAGTAGTATGGCTACAGCACTGGTCTTCATACTGTGGTTTGGGAAGAAAACCTGAACTAGAACTCCTAAAACCTGAGGGCCTTCTCTGCAGCCCTGACACAGAACATTCTATACTTTGCACCATAGGAAGTAGAAAGATATGTATGTGCCCTTGTGATGGAGGGTTACCTCCCATTTTCTAAGAGAGAAGCAGAGGAGAGATACCCAGTGTGCTTTAGAAAGGGTTAACGGAAGGAAGATGGGCGATATTCTTATAACCTTGCCTGCTCTTGTAAACCAACCAGTTTACACGCCTATAGCCACGCTCCCATACACTCTCATTCTCTGACGACTAAACACATTTATTTTTTAATGTTTGGTTAAGAATCTTTTTTGTTATTGTTGGTGTTTTCCTGTTTTGTTTTTGTTGCCTTTTGAAATGTTGCTGCAAGCAGCAATACAAAAATATTATTTAAATTGATTTTTTTGATTCTTTTAAGAGATGAACTGTTATTACAAGTTTTGTTGTAATAGTCTGTTTGTTGTTATTGTCTTTCCACATTTCTCTGGGAAACTCACTAGATTTCTATTGATTCAGAATTCATGAAGGGCGTACAATTGCGTCAGGTCCAAGCCTTTGTTATTCTGTGCGTGAATAGATGGGCTATCTCATGGGATTTTATGCTTTATTATCCCATTCCCTGCAGTCAAACCTGGTGCCAAAAAGGTTGGAACACTGACATGGATGACAGAGTCAGCTAAACTCATATCAGTGTCATTCAAACAGTGAGAATAGAGGTCTGCTAAGATAGCGAGGGTCTGACTATACATATCAACAATACAGACAACCACAACTGCAACTGAATACAAGTGATAATGGTCTATATTCACCTGCCAAAGTCAGTCATACTAGCGGGTTGAAACTGCCATTGTTAGGTCTTGTCTAGAGGTCATTTTTACACAATGTGACTAGGTAGCTGAAATAGATGAGAATTTTAACTTTAACTGAGACAGAAAAGCAGGCAGTCAGGGAGAGCAGTCATGATACTTTTTTTTACACGTATGTCATTTATTTCTAATTCTGACTAAAGACAGATATGTTTTACAGGGTAATGTCTGTTACTGTCTGGGTCTACACGGGCACAGTTAAGGAGTGATTATGTCAGTTATACAAATAATTAATTTTTTCGTTTGGACAGGCTTGTAGAACTGCTGCTGTACAGTATGGTAGCAATTTGTGTTGCTTTTGATATATAACAGCCGTGCGTGTGTGTGTGTGTGTTGAGGTATAATGAGCAACTGGTTTGGAGGAACATGGTCTGTAGCCCAACTCCACATCTGGATGTGATGATGGAGAGGGCCACTGGTTTGGCCTACATCCACAACCCCCATCCACTTAGAACAACAATATATCCTTTTTCAGCTCTCCTACATCCTTTATTGTACAAATGCTCAAATGCCAACAGACACACACACAAACACACAGCTGGTACATAAACACTCCTGCTGACGTTGTTGCCATGTAGCATCTTAGTCAGCATCTGAACTGTATTTCAGGGGGGGTTGTGCTATATCAGATCCTGTATGTAGTCTCTCAAAGAGTCACACAAAAACATAATGAACAGTTTACACAAAGGCTGATGCTCCAAACAAGCTCAAACATAGGCCTCTATCTCACTTGCCCTCTCTGTTCTCTCTCTCAATATCTGTCCCTCTTCTCTTCACGTTCCCTCTCTCTCTCTCCTGCCCTCCTTCTCTTCTCTCCTGCCCTCCTAATCTTCTCTCTTTCTCTCTCTGGCCATCCTTCTCTTCTTTCTCTTCAGTCCCACCTATCTCCTCGAGATGCCGTACATGGTTGTTTTTTTTGGTCAGGGTCCCTACCTTCACAGCAGGAAAAGGGCAGGTGCCTCAGACAAAGTTGGTGAAAATCCTAAAAGGGAAACCCGAATGGGCCCACTGTCATCCCGGAAAGATTGAGTACTTTTTAAGTCCCAGTTGTTACCCTTGTTGTTACCTATAAGTGGGTGTTTATTCTGAGGCAAACATTTGTATTTATGTTACTTACTTTACAACGTTGCTAAATGCAGATTGACAAGAAGTAACTTACAGCTACATATATTTATAAAACAAGTCCACAAAATGTTGCATCTCTCAAGATGGGAAAATGGACAGATACTGCCAGGCAACTGGATTTATCATTTCAATCAATTGTCATTATTACTTATTGTTCTGTTTCATGTGTTATTGTTCTTAAAACAACTTTTAAGCAGCAAGCTTGTAATGCATCTACGAATATTCAAATATCAAGCCTCAGCCACAGTGAAATCCCTGTCAGTTCTGATGTCAAGCTCACAGAAGAACAAAGCCTGGAATGCTTGTTCATTGTTTGGTTCTAAATTATTTTGTAGTTGTTTTTCTTTCCTTAGGTGTCACATCTTTCTGCACATTCCACTGTCTATATCTGATCACATATACATGGCAGCATACCACACGCACGTTTACTGGCATAAACTATTAGTCAATTTTCATGAAATTGACGAGTTGAAGCTTTAATTGTTCGACCCATTCTTCAAACTTCAGTCCGGTCAGTTCAATGAATAGGTCTGTTCTAACCAATGTACATGGTTGCCTAACCTCCGCTAAAGTCATTTTCTTCAACATGTCAGAACCAAGTTACACAACGAGTGCCTTCTCAGCCATCTTCAGTTTTTAGAGCACTTTATTTATCCCATTGGTCGAACTACAAGGGCATATGAAGATGGAAACACACACACGTATGTCACACGACTGGTCACCACCCCTGGATGTCGAGTTGATGGGGGGGCGGGGGGTGTTGTTTACAGATCTGCTGTGTTCAGATCTTCCCTTCAAATTCTTAGTGCTTTTTTTGTTGTACGCCTTTCCAAACCACAGTCCCTGAACCATCAGTGGGCTGCTTCCAGTGTTGTCATCAGTTGCCGGATGGTGTGTGTATCTGTTTGGGTACTGTATGTGTGTTCATGTATTTTTAAGCGCTTATTTAAAAAAGAATTCTGCTCTCTCAATGTGTGTATGTGTGTGTGAACAGTACTGTAAGCATTTGCATTCAATATGTGTGCATGTGTGTTCCTTGGGAGAGACATTGCACCTACTCTGCCTTAGAGAGTACTGTAACTATATGAACATTGACAGTCTCTTTCCAACAGGCTTCTTGTACTGTATTTATTTATTTATGCATTTCAACAACTACCCATAATACTCTTCTGGCTATCACTACGGCAACACACCTGGACTCACTCTCTCCATATCTATTATCCTCATGGGGATGTCTCCTCATCTTCAGGACTGCTCACCAACATGATTAATAATATACGGACCGTGAGGGGTTTTGGCCAGTGTGGTTCATCAGTTATTCTGATTTCACAATAAAATTCTGCAGAAACAAACTTAAAATGCCTTTGACTAATGGTTTCCCTCATGTCATTACTATGCCACATATGCACACTGGCACACATGGCACACACACAAACCATAAAAAAATCTCACAGCACTCCCACCTGCATTGTCATTTCACAGCTTACGTTGGCATGGTGATCCACTTTTTGCTTACCCATGGGCACCTTGTGCCACCTGGTGATTACAACACATGCCACCTGTTGTACACAAAGCATGCTAGAATATTCCAAACCTTCAACCTTTGTTACCTTGGTTACCACTAGGACAGATGCACAAGGTAGAAGTAGTGTTTTTGTATAGGGCGATAATATAATAGGGTCTCGTCCAGCAAGGCTGCCTGTTATAGGTTTGTAGGGTCCATGTGCTGTGTGGGGGAAGGGGTTCTCCTTCTCTGTCAGTATCCTCCTTCTGGGCTGCAGTTCCTTTCAAGCGGGCAGCCTTGAGGGAGTAGCCTGTAGGGAGTGGCCCGTAGGTCTATAAACAACCACAGCGGCGGAAGGTTACCATCTCTCTCTGGCCGACCACAGACCAGTCTCTCATTAATACAAACTCAACAGGATATAACTCACTGAGGTGAAATGATCTACCGGCCTCGGAATTTGTTTTTTGCAAGTGAATGAAATCAATTACAAATGAAGGTTGACTCTTACCTACTCTACCATGATTATTGTAAACCAGAGATAGAAAGCAAAAGGGGAGGAGTCAGATGGCTGAGCGGTGAGGGAATCGGGCTAGTAATCCGAAGGTTGCCAGTTCGATTCCCGGTCATGCCAACTGACGTTGTGTCATTGGGCAAGGCACTTCACCCTAC